>NC_046647.1:993620-1355139 GCF_900324485.2 Mastacembelus armatus | reverse complement strand
CTGGAGACACAGAAACTCAGTTTCTTGAAAAAAACTTGCCAGTGACCAGGTAAGTTTCATGGAGTAAGTTACTGTGGTAAATGACTCAGTTTAACTCAACTCAAATTTAAAACAGCTTTGAGTTTTCACTAATCCCACTTTCTGGAATTCCCCCCAAGCTGCTATCATCATCAACATTTCAGTGGATAATTATGCATTGCTGCCCAGACTGGATGAAGTGTGTAAAGTATGTGCAGATCAAAACACTGCAGGTACAAACTATGCAAACAGCAAAAAAGGCACTCAAAAGTGTACTGTGCCTTGAGATGATTGTATTGTGATTTGACACTATACAAATAAACTGAACTGAATACTGTCATTGCACCCATAAACAAATAGCAATAGTGGGATAATTCCCGAATCAAAGACTCTAGTTAAAAGTTATGGCACAGTCTTACTCTTACATATGATTGTTTAACGGTTTACATTGGAGGGAGGGAGGAATGTGATATTTATTTTTGTAGAGCAATAATTATCAATACAACATTCATTTAAAAAGCACAGAAAAAAATTAAGTGGCTTTTGAGTGAGGATGAAAAGAAAGTGATGTGTATGGTTGCAAGGTGACATGTCAACAAACCAATCATTGAAAAGAAGTCACACACTAGGGCAAACTGCAGAGTTTCTATGAAATAGTTTGGGTAATTTTGTCTGGTTGCTTACGCTAGCTAGTAAACTAACATTTGCCTTGCAACTTAAATACACTATGTTTGATAGTAATTAATTATGTTTTAGTTTTCCAGCTAATATTGAAAAATTATTCAACCTACAAAAAAGTATTTTCATGTAAACATTAAGCTAACCACCCAGTGAAGACAACCTCAAATTCACATGGGAATTAACATTTAAAACTTACAAGGAAAAGAGAGTATGAAATCCTAGATAATCTAACATTTGGGTGGATGAGTTACTGGATATACGCCCCCTGTTGGTGTTGCTCTCCGGGTAAGTGAATCACTTTTGTCTTGCAAGCGTATCGTGTTGTGTGTGTTGCATAGTTCGTCTACAGACTAGCAACAGACTAGCTATAGTTTAACACACCTAAAAACTAACGAAACTCTAAACAATTCATTAACTGCTACATTCCGGTACTAGTCAAGTACCTTTCTATTTTGACCGGTATTTATTGCTATTTCCTGACTTAGCGTTCGTTAGCCTACCGGTTAGCTTAGCTAGCTAGTTAGCTTTGCTAACATGGCCTCTCCCTCTCTCTCTCTTTCTTGCTCGGTGTGCCACATGTTTAGTTATTCCTCTGCCTCCTTTAGCGATAATGATACCTGTAATAAGTGTAAGGTTCTGCTAGCTTTGGAGGCGAGGATCACTGATTTGGAAGCGAGGCTCCGCACCTTCGAACAAAAGCCAGCTAGCCTAGCCCCGTTAGCTGGTGTGGAGCCACTGAGCTCACGATCTGTTAGCGGTCCAAGGGCAGCTCCGGAGCAGCCCGGAGAATTAGCCTGGGTGACGGTCCGACAGAAACGTACTCCTAAGCAGAAGCCCACGGCTCATCACCTGCCTGTTCACGTTTCTAATAGATTTTCCCCGCTCAGCGACACACCCACTGAGAAACCGACTCTGATAATTGGCGATTCCATAGTCAGGAACGTGAAAATAGAGACACCAGCGACCATAGTCAAATGTATTCCTGGGGCCAGAGCGGACGACATCGAGTCAAATCTGAAAGTGCGGGCTGAGGTTAATCGGAAATATGGGAAAATTATTATTCACGTCAGCAGCAATGACACCCGATTACGCCAATCGGAGGTCACTAAAATTAATGTTGAGTCGGTGTGTAACTTTGCTAAATTAATGTTGGACTCCGTAGTTTTTTCTGGACCCCTCCCCAATCTGACCAACGATGACATGTTTAGCCGCATGTCGTCGTTCCGTCGCTGGCTGTCTAGGTGGTGTCCAGCAAACGATGTGGGCTTCATAGACAATTGGGCCACTTTCTGGGGAAAACCCGGTCTGGTAGCGAGAGATGGCATCCATCCCACTTTGAATGGTGCAGCTCTCATCTCTAGAAATTTGGCCGAGTTTATTAGCCAACCTAAAGCCTGACAATCCAGAGTGGGGTACGGGACGCAGAGACTGAGTCTAAAACTCCTCTCTGCAGTTTCCTTAGAGCCGTCACTCCCCTCAAACCACATAGAGACTGTGTCTGCCCCTCGAACATATAAATCAAATAAATCAGAAGTTAACAGAAGAGGAGTTATTCAAAAAAACTTAATAAAAATTAAAACCACTCCTTTTATTGAACAGAAAGACAGAACTGTCAAATGTGGACTATGAAATATTAGGTCCCTTTCATCTAAATCTTTGTTAGTAAATGATTTGATAACTGATCACCAAATTGACCTACTTTATCTTACTGAAACCTGGCTGCAGCAGGATGAATATGTCAGTCTGAATGAATCAACCCCCCTCAGGCATAAAAATTATCATGTTCCTCGAAGCACAGGTCGAGGTGGAGGAGTAGCTACAATCTTCCACTCAAATTTATTATTAAACTTTCATCCTCAGAAAGGTTATAACTCATTTGAGAGCCTCACTCTTAGTCTCTCACATCCAAACTGGAAAACACAAAAACCAGTTCTACTTGTCACTGTGTACCGTCCACCTGTCCCTTACTCAGAGTTTTTAACTGAATTCCCAGACTTCCTGTCTGATTTAGTGCTTAGATCAGATAAAGTCATTATAGTGGGAGATTTTAACATTCATGTAGATGTTGAAAATAACAGCCTCAGCATTGCATTTAATTCTATATTAGATTCAATTGGTTTCATTCAAAACGTTAATAAACCCACCCACTGTTTCAATCACACCCTTGATCTTGTTCTGACCTATGGCATCGACATTGAACATCTAATAGTTTTTCCCCCAAAATCCTGTTTTGTCAGATCATTCTTTAATAACTTTTGAATTTAAAATGATGGATCATGCAGCGTTTGGAAGAAAATTCCACTACAGCAGATGTTTATCCGACAACGCTGTTAATAAATTTAAGAAAATGATTCCATCTTTATTTACATCTATGCCAAGTATAAACATAGTGGAGGGCAGCTGCCTCAATCCTACTCCCAACCAAATTGATCATGTTGTTGACAGCGCTGTAACCTCACTGCGTGAAACGCTTGATTCTGTAGCCCCTCTGAAAAAGAAGTTAGTGAATCAGAGAAGACTAGCCCCATGGTATAATTTACATATTCGTACCTTAAAGCAGGCATCACAAAGGCTGGAAAGGAAGTGGCGTTCCACAAACTTAGAGGAAATTTTTTTAGCCTGGAAAAACATTCTACTAACATATAAAAAAGCTCTCCGTAAAGCCAGAACTGCATACTATTCATCACTAATTGAGGAAAATAAGAACAATCCCAGGTTTCTTTTCAGCACTGTAGCCAGGCTGACAAAAAGTCACAGCTCTGTTGAGCCCAGTGTTCCCTTAGCTCTCAGCAGTGATGAATTTATGAGTTTCTTTACAAATAAAATCACAACTATTAGAGATAAAATTCAGCAGATGCTTCCTATACCTGCAATAAATGAATCTTCTACTACAGTAGCTCTTGAATCATCTGAAGGACCTCAGTTATGTTTAGACTGCTTCTCTCCCATAGATCTCTCTGAATTTACATCAGTAGTTGCTTCATCGAAATCATCAACGTGTCTCTTAGACCCCATCCCGACTAGACTGCTTAAAGGCACCCTGCCATTAATGAACTCATCTTTATTAGACTTGGTAAATGTATCTCTAGTATCAGGCTACGTACCACAGGCCTTTAAGACTGCAGTAATCAAACCTTTACTCAAAAAGTCTAGTCTTGATCCAGGAGCCTTGGCTAATTATAGACCAATATCCAACCTGCCATTTATTTCTAAAATCCTAGAAAAAGCTGTTGCTAAGCAGCTATCAGACCACTTACACAGGAATGAACTATTTGAAGATTTTCAATCAGGATTTAGAGCACATCATAGTACAGAAACAGCACTGTTGAAAGTTACCAACGATCTTCTCTTAGCCTCAGATAATGGACTTGTTTCAATACTTGTCCTCCTAGACCTTGGTATCACAGGAACAGCGTTAAAGTGGTTCCAATCCTATTTATCAGACAGATTCCAGTTTGTTCATGTCCATGATGAACCTTCCACACGAACAAAAGTTAGTTATGGAGTTCCACAAGGCTCTGTGCTAGGACTGATTCTGTTCACCCTGTACATGCTTCCTTTAGGATATGTCATTAGGAAGCACTCTGTTAATTACCACTGTTATGCAGATGACACTCAGTTATATCTATCTATTAAACCTGTTAACACAAACCAGTTAACCAGACTTCAAGCCTGTCTAACTGACATAAAGGCCTGGATGACCAGTAACTTTTTACTTTTAAACTCAGAGAAAACAGAAGTCATTATATTTGGGCCAAAAAATCTCAGCAATAACTTTTCTAAAATTATAGCTACTCTAGATGGCATAACCCTGGCCTCCAGCACTACTGTAAAAAACCTTGGAGTTATTTTTGACCAGGACATGTCCTTTAACTCACACATAAAACAAATCTCTAGAACTGCATTCTTTCACCTGCGCAACATTTCCAAAATTAGGAACATCCTGTCTCAAAATGATGCAGAAAAACTAGTCCATGCATTTGTTACCTCAAGGCTAGATTACTGTAACTCATTACTATCTGGATGTCCCAATATCTCCATAAAAAGCCTCCAATTAATCCAGAAGGCCGCAGCCAGAGTCCTGACAGGAACTAGCAAGAGAGATCATATTTCTCCTATATTGGCTTCTCTTCATTGGCTCCCTGTAAAATATAGAATAGAATTTAAAATCCTTCTTCTCACATACAAATCCCTTCATAATCAAGCTCCTTCATACCTTAAAGACCTCATAGTACCATATTATCCCAATAGACCACTTCGCTCTCAGAGTGCAGGTCTACTTGTGGTTCCCAGAGTTTCCAAAAGCAGAATGGGAGGCAGAGCCTTTAGTTATCAAGCTCCTCTCCTGTGGAACCAGCTCTCAGCCTGGGTTCAGGAGGCAGACACTCTCTGTACTTTTAAGGCTAGACTTAAAACCTTCCTCTTTGACAAAGCATATAGTTAGGGCTGGCTTCAGGCAACCCTGAACCATCCCTTAGTTATGCTGATATAGGCCTAGACTGCCCGAGGACCATCGGTGCACTGAGCTCCCCTACCCTAACCCCCTCCCTTCCCTTCCCCTCTCTTCCTCTCCTCCCACCTCATGTATATTCCACCATTGAATGTTACTAACCTTGTGTTCTCTCTCTCCTCTAGTTTGTGCTCTCTCCCTCTCTCTCTGTTCTCTCTGTACCTTCTGCAGGTGTCCCTGGTCCTGGAGCTGTATATCGCTGATGTGCAGTTACTGGTCCCACCAACCTGCAGTGTCTATTTGTTGTTTATTGTTGCTGTTCTTTTCTCTCTGCTCTATCCACTCACCCCAACCGGTCGAAGCAGATGGCCGCCCAAACTGAGCCCGGTTCTGCTGGAGGTTTTTTTCTTCCGTTAAAGGGATTTTTCCTCTCCACTGTCGCCAAGTGCTTGCTTATAAGGGAATTGTTGGGTTTTTAGTTTTAGTTTTTGCAAAGTGCCTTGAGATGATTTGTATTGTGATTTGGCGCTATACAAATAAAATTGAATGGAATTGAATTTCTTGTCATGCTGTACAGAAGCTTAAAAGGTTAAATTATTAAAAGGTTATATATGCTTAGATTGATCTCAAACTTTACCTCAGTGAATGAAGAATTTGCATCGTAACTAGACTATGCAATTTCTTCAGATATTGCGATGGGATTGCTGACTGCTGCGAAAAGCTCGAGGCATACCACGTCGCTGGCCGCTAAACAGCTGAAACACATTTTGAATCGCCTGGCGCAGTTGGAATAATCGAGAGCTATGAATTGTAGCGAGGGGGCTTTTATTTTGAGAAAATGCTATAAGAAGGCTTTTATTTTGAAAGGACAAAATGCTGCAGGAGACTCACAGGACCTTATACTAGAATCTGTACTGTATTTTGAATATTCCTTATACTTTACAAAATTGCAATATCGTCCTATAAATAACTGTAGACTTTTATTGTGAAAGTCTCACCATGTCCTGGGAGTAGACACCATGGCTGACATTAAAAATGACCTCAATTGGTGCCTGAAGCTGTATACAACCATTTTAAGATTATGTTGTTGTTTCAGGGGTTTTATTTTGAGAAAATGCTATTTAAAAAAAGGCTTTTATTTTGAAAGGACAAAATGCTGCAGGAGACTCATAAGACCTTATACTAGAATCTGGAGTTTATGTTGACTATTCCTTGTACTTTAAAAAAAATGTAATATCTTCCTATAAATAACTGTAGACTTTTATTGTGAAAGTCTGACCATGTCAGATAGGTCCTATCAAAATGAGAACAGCATTACCTGAAAGACAAAAATCTCCACTACTTTTGAGAAAATGGTGTACGAAGAGGCAAAATTGCAGCCGTGACGGCGAGTTAGAGAGAAAAATTTTCAATAAACTTAACAGCTTAACACCAACACCGGTTCTGCTTCGGCAATGTGACAAACTTATACAAGCATATGAAAAACATGCCAAAGAAAACAATGAGTTACAGAAACTGATAAAGGAGGAGAGAAATATCCCAGCCCCTGGTCCCGATAGACCCAGAAACCTGATTCAGAGCCCTTTCACTCTGGCAGAGAGTATCCAGGTAGATAATACTCAGGGTATCTGCAGGTTTCTAAGAGCTAGATTTAAGACTTTTTAAGACCTTTTTAATACCACGCTGAATGAAATTTAAGACCAATTTTGTAGAAATAAAATAAAACATCCCACAATACAACCAATTACCATAACACACTGTTTATTGATATAAACTGTTTACACACCGTTTGATTTATTGAGTAAAACAAAAATAAAATGCCAGGTGTTTTCCAACAGGTTTCCACAGCTGCTTTGTCTTATTCACACCGCATGTGGGTCTCCAAAGCTTTCATACCCATTGTTCCGAGTTTTAAATTTTTTTGCAGAGTCTGCACCGGACCTCAAACACGTTGCCACTAACTGGACTTAACCACGGCGCAAAATTAGGGTAACCAATTGTCATTAAATTTACATTTACCCATGGCAAAAGACTAATGCTGAAACTTTCCCGCAGTTCACGCAGCTGCCGGAAAGCATGTGTTAAATGAACTCCCCTCAAACGCATATTTTAGTTGGTTCCGCCTATTTCGTTCTGCGTAACAAATACGCAAAGGGCTTTCAAATTGATTTCAAAATGAAAATAAAATCTTCTTTATGGGGTCGGTTAGATTTCATTTTAAGACCTTTGAAACACAAATTTAAGACATTTTAATGCTAATTAAGGCCTTAGTTTTATAATATGGAATTTAAGACTTTTTAAGGATCCGCGGACACCCTGAATACTGGTGAAAGCAATATTCTAGTCATCTATTAGCATTACTTAATATTAATTTTCAAAGTGCAACTGGTCATTTGTTACTTTAGCCAACTCAGAAAGGATAAATATGACTAAGACCTTGATATAATACATTCATCCCATAGAAACGTCTTAAGGCTCAAGAAACATTTATGACACCATGAGTCTCCAATATTGAACTTTTTCACAATATTCTAATTTTCTGAGATACTGAATTTTGGGTTTTCATTAGCTGTAAGTTTTAATCATCAAAATTGAAAGAAATAACCACTTCAAATATATCATTCTATGTGTAATGAATCTATAGAATATATGAGTTTCACTTTTTGAATTGAATTACTGAAATAAATCAACTTTTTGATGATATTCGGATTTATTGAGATGCACCTGTATATAATGACCTTGTTATATTATTTTCAGATGCCAGAAAAGCAAGGAAAAATAATGGCTCTTTGTTATGAAAGAGAAAAACCATAGTCACATGAAGTATCAATCTTTCGTTTTTTTTCCCCATTTTTTAAATGACTATTCAAATGTTCAAAAATCATTGCCAATCCCTAGTTTCTTTCAGAATTCTGAACTGCAGAAAGCTGATTCCTGAAAGGAACACATCTGACATTATGGAAGAAAAATTTGCCTAATTATCCTGCAAGCTTGGTGACTAGAAAACCTAGAGAACCAAAAGTTCTAACCTAGCCCACAATAAGTTTTCATATTATTTGTAAATCTAACCTTACCATTCTTAAAATCAGAAAATATAACTTGTATTTAACTTACCAGTGGAGTGTGGGTATTCCATCTAGAGTTCCTCTTGATAGCACCAACAACAGTGCTGATTTCACCCTGGATGATGTAGATATTTTTGTCCACCATACTATTTGTCTGAGAGAAAAAGAGAAGGGACATGGTCAATTCTGATAGAATATCAAAACAAGGGATTGGCAATAATGATATATTATCACTAATGCTGTCTTATTTGTAGTGTTACAAATTCTCATCGATACCATCAATCTCATTGTGCTGGGTAATCTGTTATAGATTCATTATAATATAAAAAATATCATACACATATATCTGTCACAGAAATTTTAAGGGGAATTTTTATGTCACGCTTCCATTTTATAAAAAGAGAAACACTTCTATTTGTAAAAAGAAAATCATGCTGTATTCACAGCTCATGGCCCCTGGTTTCATAATCAGATCTCCAGTTTCTCTCTAGGCATTAGGACCTATGAGGGGAAACAAAAAAGAAAGATTCAAAAAATGTCCTTCTGTACACTTCCTATGGAACCTACTATTTTTATTAAATGAATTTCTGATATCAGTCAGCCCAATGAAGACAGTTTCTCCCGTCTTTTCAGTTACTCAAGAGCTGTGGCGTTGACAGAACAGTTGGCTCTGAAAACAGTGACGCTGTTACAAGCTGCTCACACACACATATTCAAAGTCTAGGACATCACCAGCTGCTATTCATTATGAATGAGACCTAGCTTTGTAGCACTAGGTACATACATTTTGCATAAAACCCTAACTGTGCCACTTACAATTAACCACTGCATACACGCTATTCAGCCCTGTCAATTAATTAATGAGACTCACACAAACCTTTGCTGATCATATGCTATGTTTATAAATTATATAAATTCTATATGCAGTGGCTGCACCAGAGTGCGAGTACCAAATAGCGTCCGATCTCGGAAGCTAAACGGGCTGTTCCTGGTCAGTACTTGGATCGGAGACCAACTTGGTTGACCAGGGGCCACTATCCTTAGACATTGAGGTTGCGTAAGGAAGGGCATCTGGTGTAAAACTTCTGCCAAATCAACAATGCAGATCAATTGATCCACTGTGGCGACCCTGAATGGGAATAAGCTAGGGATGAGCAAAAAAAATCCCAGATTTTTTCACAAAAAAATCCAATTTGCAATTTAAAATCAAATTTTTTCTCCCAGGAGGGTGTGCTTGTGCTGCCGCCTGTTTGAGGTGCTGCAGTAAATTGGTCGAACTGCTACCTTTGCTAGCAACAGACTTCGAGTACATTTTGCAGCAGGGTACTGTTTGTTCTGCGTCTGACACCGCAAAAACAAACCAATTACAAACTACGGATGACACTGTGCCTTTCTTGGGAATGAGTTTTTCCCTGCTCGCTGAGTGGTTGTTTGTGTATCTCTAATACGGCAAACGTGGAGAGGGAGGGGCTGAGTCCAGAGGAGAACATCGGCGGATGTTAAAGAGGAAACCGATTTTCATTCAAACAAGTCGATGTAAACTACACATTTGCGTTAATCGATAAAATCGGTTCATCGCCCATCCCTAGAGTAAGCTGAAAAAAATATAAAATCTATATGCAAACATTTGCATGAGAAGTCAGAATATGCTTGTCTCCATAAAGAATGTGCAACAGATCAATGAAAATCTCAAAGTAAATATGTTTATCTATAAGAAATCATGTTCTTGGCTGAAACTCATTTTAAGTGATGGCTAAAAAAATATGTAAGGTTACATAAATCTAACATAAAAATATAAAGTAGTGCAAAAATAAATGATTTAATGTACCAAGCTTAAAGTCGAACTAAGAACTCTCACCTAGATGTAAATATAGAATTTAAGAACCAAACAGCAGATTTCCATGTCTATCTTGACAATGCCTAAAACCAACACAGAAAACCCAACAGAATCAAAATGACATGCTGTTCATATTTGACAAGCAGAATATCTCAAAATGGATGGATTGACCTTTTCTTTGTGTCATAAAAGGCATTCCAAATAATATTCTGACTTCATACAAAGATTTAAGATTGTAGGGCTTGGGTGGCAGAGGCTGCATTTTTTTAAATTCATGGTAAGGCTTCTATAATAAGAGAATAAAAGATAGGTAGAGCCTAGAATGATGGGGCAAAGTGACAGATTTATAGCTTAGTGTCAGACCAATTAAATTAACCAGTTAACTTGTTTTAAAGCACGTAACTATCTTAATGTTTCCCAACACAACATAGCTACACACTAAGCTTCACACAAAGAAGAAGGATGAATTGGCCACAAAAAGACTGAAGCCCAAGGCTCAGGCGCAGACAGCAGTCATTAAAATTAATCTGATATTTATTTCACAAGCCACATGATGACTTTAAAAATTTTTTTTTTTTTATATACTAAATAAACCAGAATTAGGTCATTCATAATTCTGACATTTACACTTTCCTAATTCAAACTGTAGCCAAAATTCAGTTTTGTGTATTTACATTTCTCTTCACCAGATCTACCTTTGCATGACACCACAAGAGCCGGAGGGACTCCTTGTTGTTCAGAAATGCAGATATCCAAATTTAATACTGCTATGAACAGTTTATTTTGGAAGGTGATGTTTTTACACAATCTTACATGAACAGAGCTCTTCTCAACATGCTTACAGTCTAAACTCTATACTTCATCCTTTACTCTCTGATATCAGTGACACCTGGCAGTTCCTGTAGTGAAACCCAGTATTTGTTACGTGCAACATACATTTATTCACCAAGAGCAAGTAACAAGTGAGCTGTCGGCTGTCAGGTAAAACACGAAAGGCTAAATTGCTGCTGAGATTAATCTGCTCAATTACAAAGCTAGCAAGCTAACCCTAAGGGGATGAATGACTGTTGACAGATCTCTCGGGCAAACTAAAAGCCAATAAGAGAACCCTTAAATACGACTTAATTAATATCTGTCATCTTACTGAAGCAGTAACATATCCACTGCAAAAACAAGACCACTTATCTGAATATAAACACATAACCACCAAACGTTAGCTTAGCTTATCTTAGCTCGAGCAGCTAGCCTCTCAACAAGCTAAGGGTAACTACATGCGCCTGTCGTGCTGTCAATGGTAAATTGTTTCACTAATGCAAAAAAAAGCAAACGCGTGTTAACACCTACACAAATACGCTTTGCTGTCTTTCTAGATGTTAGCATATTACCTGTGTATGACTGCTATTTCAAAAATGGAGTCCTTGCTGCGGCTAATGCTAGTCTAGTTGGGCAAGCTAGCAGGCTAGCTACCCGGTGAATGAAGAAGACCAAAGTTCAGCTCGTCGCGACAAACACACGAAGTACAAATTTAGAACATTCCACTGCTTGATAACTTCTTATTTGCGACCACAGCTTATTGGTTCACTCTTCAAAAACGCTCCATAAGTGAATAAATTGAGCACCTTACTGCAGCTGTCAATCTGGTCTTGGTAAACACACTGACGTGGAAAACCTTTACACTCTCAACCTAACCTGCTGATAGGGTTTTGATTGACAGGCGGTCAAATGGCTCGTTTTAAACGTTTGAGCTTTAAAATATACATAGAAATTAAACATTGAATTCAGTTAAGCCGTATTAGTCCTTGGAATATTGTTCTAAACATACAAAGCGATAATCTTCTCCAAAATCAAAATAAAATTTGGGTTAGACAGACATAAGGGCGGGACAAAGAGAGCAGCAGTAGTAGTGGTTGGTTGCAGCGGGTTGATGACGGAGGAAGGGTTGGCAGCTCTGGTGACGAAACAAACTCTTACACATTGACACGGAGGGAAACGAAGCCACATAATTAAAACCTCATTAAAAACAACCACATACTCAAATGCGCTGCAAGTACAGCGTCTATTATGACATTTATGCTGTAAATTTATGCTGTAAATTAAAGCTGAATTGCTGCAATGGGGTGAAAAGGTGGTTCACTTTATTTATTGAAGATGTTTATCTTATGTAGAGAGCTGATGAGTGCAGTTGAGTAATGTATCATTTTCTAGTGTCTCTTACTACTGACACTTTGGATATGATTATTTGGTAACATGAATACTTAGCGGGGCACTTCACTCGTGGCATATAGGGATTAGGTACAGGCAGTCGGTGACGACTATCTCTGAATTATATTGGGGTTTGATTGATAAATCAGTTTGTTACATATACATAAAACTGACTGTAATAATATTCTTATTACAACCTGCTCATATGAACCTCTTGAATCCCAGTCTGTAGCATTTGGTACATGATGACCTTACCAGCTGTCATAGACACAGCTGAGGTATGATCAAAAGCTCGTTTTTACTTAAGGAAATTAGGTTTAAGTTAAGATAATTGTATCAAATTATTATTTCAAGGTGAAGAACAGACTTTCTTTCATCAAAATAAATGAATGATAAGACCAAGAGTGTAGGATTGATATCAGCATTAGTAGTGACGCAACCCCCATCCCCACCCATCTGTGTGTGTGCTTAGAGAGAGAGAGAGACAAAAAAGCTAATAAACAGGTTTAATAACATACACACTATATTCATTTGATTTCTGACTCTGTAATGTGTAACACAACATTCTAAGCATTACCTTAATGCTGATGCCACTTTCTGAATTATAATTCATACTTTGCCACTTTACACAACCTGTTCTACTTTTCTAACCAGATTCTCTTTCCTGCATACAAAATAACTCATCTACTGCAACATTTAATTTACATTTGGTTTCTAGAATGAAATTGGATATATATACTCACTTTTTAATGTTTCGTCCTGCTAGCAACAAGATGGCTGGCCTTCAGATAACAAAAACCAAGGGGTCTTTGCTAGTTAACATTATTTAACATAGTTAACATGAGTTGACATTAATTTCTACCATCCATATGCAAAACTACCACCTTGGATAAGACCACAGTAAAATTAAACGCAGTTAGGAACAAGACTTTGATATTCATCTCGAGCCTGTACTATGAAATAAGTAAGCCTTGGGTTTTCTCTTCAATGTGCCTAACTGGTATTCATGGGGGACTAATATCACACTCTGTTAACTTTGGGCTTACCATTCCAGCCACAAATATATTCATGTGAAAGAGGCATTATCAGAACCATGAATGAAATACTTTCATGAAAAAAAGAAAAACTGTGGATAAATCAATTAGAAAAACTGGAAAAACACAATCACATATAATAATTTATAATACTGCCTACTAGTATAAGTATAAACCCTATTTTGTCTATAATTAATCATACAGTGAAGCAGAGAACAGATCATAGGTGCATCTTGCCAGCTGATGGCTCACATGTAACATAGGTTTTATATCACTCAAAAGAACCACATATATAGGCTATATCATAATGTGGGGACTGTTCATTGAGTGTTTTCAGGGCTCTTGGTATGCTTTGATCTGATGGTCTGTTGTGTAATCTGCATCAGAGTGATCCAGATTTGTTAATCCCATGTTTTGCCATCCAGAATCAGGTAATACATGTCACTTTTTGCTGGTTTTTCAAAGCAATATTAGATTGGTCTGTCAAGATAAACACTTTTCAAGATTACCAAATCTGGATAACCAGCTCTCTGAACTGAACAGTATATTTAAATAGAGGCTATTAGCTATGCAAAGAACAACAGGAAAAATAGCCAGTGTGGGGCCCCTCAATTTTTTTGAAAAAACAGCATAATAAAACAATACAAATTCCATTTTCATTTTCAGATTCCCTCATCAGACCCACAACAAATACATATCAAAATCACAAATTTTGGGGTTTTTATCCTTTATTTTTAAAACACAGTAAGGATGTCCAATTATTATTATTTTTTTTTTCCTTTCAGCTCACTCTCAGTCAATTTGGCACAAGTTTTATGCCAGATGCCCTTCCTGATGCAACCTCAGTGTCTGAGGATAGCAGCTCCTGGTCTTTCAAGTTGATTTCCCATCCAAGTACTAACCAGGCACAGCCCTGCTTAGTTTTCAAGAACACTTGATTGTCTGAGGGCACTTGCACTCCAGTGCAGCCACTAGTCAGGTTTAATGGCCAATAGTTAACAAAATAAAAACAGCAATAGAAAACAAACAACAAAGCTAAAAAATTCATTCTTAAAAGTTTAGCTTTTAGGATGCAGATCTTAGCTCAAGTCAATTCATTCAATTCAATTCAATTTATAGCGCCAAATCACAGTAGAAAATATCTTAACACTTTCCATGTAATTCAGACAATAACTTCTGTTTTTTCTGAATTTAGACATAGAAAGTTACTGGTCATCCAGGCTTGATAATTGATAATCAATGATCAATGATCAGTGATAATTAATACAGTGTTTCCCAGTAACATTCCCTAAGGGAAACATGTATAAGGTAAAAAGCACAGTACAGAACTTTGTGGAACACTGTGACTAAGTTTTGTGTCCATGGAAGGTTCATCACGAACATGAATAAATTGAACTATATATGATAAGTAAGATTTAAACCAATTTAGCACTCTTCCTTTGATCCCAATCACAAGTTCCAGTCTGTAATAAGATGATGTGACCAGTGGTGTCACATGCAGCACTAATATTACAGGACAGGTACAGAGACATGTCCTTCATCTGAAGAGAAGATTGTAGATGATTTTCACTTTCGCTGTTTCTGTACTATGTTGTGCTCTAAAGCCTGACTGAAAGTCAGAGACCGGAACATGTGACTGGGATTAATAGGAACAGCACTAAATGATTTTGTTTATATGTTTTTTGTTCATGTTCATGATGAATCTTCCACACACACAAAAGTTCCACAAGGTTCTGAGCTAGGAATGATTCTCTTCACCTTATACGTGCTTCCTTTGGGCAATGTTATCAGGAAGCACTCTATTAATTACCACTGCTATGCAGATGACACTCAGCTTTATCTATCTATGAAACCTGATAACACAAACCACTTAGCCAAACTTCAGGCATGTCTAAAGGATATAAAGACCTTGATGACCAGTAACTTTATATTTCTAAAATTCAGACAAAACAGAAGTTATTGTATTTGGGCCTAAAAACCTCAGAAATAGCTTAGTCAATATAGTTACTTTACATGGTATAGCTTTGGCCTCCAGCACTGCTGTAAAAAAATCTTGGAGTTATTTTTGACCAAGATAATTCACATATAAAACAAATCTCTTCTCTCCTCCCCCCTCACATGTATATGCCACCATTTAATGTCACTAACTTTGTGCTACCTAGTCGAGGCAGGTGGCCACCCAAACTGAGCCTGGTTCTGCTGGAGGTTTCTTCCATTAAAGGGACTTTTTCCTCCCCACTGTCACCATGTGCTGCTCGTAAGGGATTTGTTGGGTTTCTGTTGTGATTTGGTGCTTTTCAAATTTGAACTGAATTGAGCTGAATTGTCCTTCAGCACATTGCTACCGGGTGCAGTGTCCCTCTCTGTGATCATGTTATTTATTTATTTATTTATTTGTTTAGCAGAATGCTTTTAAAAAACAACAATTTGAACAGCATGGTAGCTGAGTGGTTAGCACTGTTGCCTCACAGCAAGAAGGTCGTGGGTTTGTAACCTGGCCTTTCTGTGTGGAGTTTGCATGTTCTCCCTGTGCTTGTGTGGGTTTACTCCGGGTACTCCAGTTTCCTCCCACAGTCCAAAAACATGTATATCAGGTTGATTGGTGACTCTAAAATGCCCATAGGACTGAGTGTGAGTGTGTGAGATTGTTTGTCTGTTTATAAGTTTCCTGATCAATTCAATTTCAATTAAAAGACTGTGCAAATGGCTAGTTTACCGTGTTAGAGCTTTGTCTCTTTCTCTGTAAGTAATATTGAATTAGGCCTGTGATGGACTGGTGACCTGTCCAGGGTGTACCCCTGCCTTCCACCCAAGAGAGAGCTGGGCTAGGCTCCAGCAGATCCCTGTGACCCTGGTAACGAATAAGCGGGTATAGAAAATGGATGGATAGATGGACAATTTGAACATACTATATATGGTCAGGTGTATGATGCACCAGCAATAGTTGAAGGCCCAGAAAAACCTGTGGCATTCTCTCAGAATGAGGAGCAGACTGGATGTAGGGTAAAGGAGACATTTTGTTAGATGCTATTTTTGACTGGTTTATAGAGTGTGTCACTGTATATGGTGGAAAATCCTTTTTAAATTTTTTTTTACTTTACTACACTGAAAGGCTGAAGACCACATATAAAGTTTTATTACATACTCAAATCCACACACATTCAATCTTTTTTTTTTTGGCCAAGTTATCCCATTCCTAACAAAAAGTTTTGAACAACACAGACTGAAAGCTTGATCCAAACCAAACCGCATTACATAATCTAATTAAAAATTTAGATTATGTATCGGCTAAACTTAAACTTGCTGACTGAAGTATTAAAACTGCGAGATTGTTTAGCATGATTTAATTGAAATTAATTTAATTTAATGGGTATGCAAAATGTTTTGCATATTTACTGGTGTGACAGTAAGAGCCAGGGGTGTCAAACGTACGGCCCGCAGGCCACATCAGGCCCGCAAACCGGGCCACAGGATGATTTGAAATTTAAATTTGCTGCAATTTTCAATGAAAGAAACTGCTGTTCTAAATGTGTCCACTGGGTGTTGCAATAGCAATTATGTTAAGCAGCCAAACTGTTTATACCGGGGCTGAGCAAGTAGGCCTATACCTGTCAGCTGGCCCGGAGCTAGCTGCCTTGTCGTTCTGCCTATTAAATCTTCTACTTTGAACATTACGCGCTTCAGTAGTTTTTACTTCCGTTTGTATGGTGTGGTGAGTTAGCTCAGGATTAAGATGTGGAAATGACGAATGAGGTATTCGATACCTAGAAGAGTATTTTGTTCAATCCCAGATAGGCTGTGACTTAAAGTTGTATGCCTTCGTAGATAGAGTAGATAGTAGATAGATATGAGACGAAGTTTAAGTTCCAATCACTGAGGCATTGTGTTCTTGAAATTGCACCAATTTTTTCCTCAGAATTTTCAACTAATTTGAAGTGTTAAAGTGTTCCTGCGGAACCAGCTCTCAGCCTGGGTTCAGGAGGCAGACACTCTCTGTACTTTTAAGGCTAGACTTAAAACCTTCCTCTTTGACAAAGCATATAGTTAGGGCTGGCTTCAGGCAACCCTGAACCATCCCTTAGTTAGTTATGCTGCTATAGGCCTAGACTGCCCGAGGACCATTGGTGCACTGAGCTCCCCTACTCTAACCCCCCCACCCTTCTCTCCCACCTCATGTATATTCCACCATTGAATGTTACTAACCTTGTGCTCTCTCTCTCCCCTAGTTTGTGCTCTCTCCCTCCCTCTCTCTCTCTCTCTCTCTCTGTACCTTCTGCAGGTGTCCCTGGTCCTGGAGCTGTTTATCGCTGATGTGCAGTTACTGGCCCCACCAACTTGCAGTGTCTATTTGTTGTTTATTGTTGCTGTTCTTTTCTCTCTGCTCTATCCACTCACCCCAACCGGTCGAGGCAGATGGCCGCCCAAACTGAGCCCGGTTCTGCTGGAGGTTTTTTTCTTCCGTTAAAGGGAGTTTTTTCCTCTCCACTGTCGCCAAGTGCTTGCTCATAAGGGAATTGTTGGGTTTTTAGTTTTAGTTTTTGTAAAGTGCCTTGAGATGATTTGTATTGTGATTTGGCGCTATACAAATAAAATTGAATTGAATTGAATTAAAGAGCATTATTTGTGATGTGTTCAGAATGTGATGGTACTATTTTGGACTAAAGTAAAACAAAGGAAACAAATCTGAAGTTGTTGTTATTTTTAAGTTATTATGCTATGATTTTACTGGTCCAGCCCATTTGGGAATAGATTTTCCTCCATATGGCCCCTGACCTAAAATGAGTTTGACACCCCTGGTATAAGCAAAGGAATTTGCATTCTTGATATGGATATATAGTCTGTATAGTATATTGCTTTGCATGGTTTGTTGTTTCAAAAATAAGAAAAGGGTATAAAATTAACCTTCATGTTAAAAAGTTTATCAAAGGGATGGAGAGAACATACTAATCTAATGGTCCATCAATAAATACAAAACAAAATGTGTGTATTTACTTTATACTGAGGTGTGCATGCAAAGATTGTACAGCTATAATCTTACAATCTCTTATCTCTGTGTGCAATCAGAACAGCCATTTGCTCAGCACCTACAGTCAAAGCACTGTTCTGTGTTTAAAGCATGTAGAATCTACTTGTCAGTTCTTTGTTTGCTCTTTGCAAAGTGTTTGATCACCTGTGAGATTTGTAATTGCAACATTTCACCTGCAAATACAGACATGTTAACTTTCTACAGTAGCAGATGTCTGCCCCAGTGAGGCAATAACAAATTTCTTTTATGTTTGTCATTCATTTGCATATATATTTCCAATGCTCTCACAGATAGCATAGAAAATCTATTGCATGTAGAAAACAATTGTGGTCACAGATTTACTCCCTAAAGAGCCAGTTTTACTAATCAAAGAAACAGTAAATAAAAAGAATCAGCTTTAGTAATCATAGCTTTCTGTTGCATATCATTTCATTCACCACAGCTCTCTTGCCTATGAAACTGCTGTAATTTTCTTCTTTAATTTAACACTTCTTTAATTCTGACCACCTAATTTATCCATAACTCTTTAAACACCAAAATTAGACAATGTTGAGGGTTTTACTATTCAGTGAGTGACGCTCATGTTATGGTTTCTGCTTTGCTTTCTAGTGTAAGTTGTTGGGTAAGAAGCCAACAAATCAGCATTTTAGCTTTAAGAAACATATAGATAAACACAAACAAAATCCAGGTAATGTACAATGTAAAATAATCATGTTGCAAAATAGTTGCCTTACCTGGCAAGTATGCTCTTATTTGAAAGATGAGTTTTTGTTGTTTATCATATTCTTTGAGATACTTTTGAGCAGTGCTTGAGGCCTGAGGGCATAATCACACTGATATCATGTCTGCATGACAGGAGATCATACTAGTCTCACCTATCACCAATCAATCTCTATGGAGATGGGAAGTAGAAGGCACCACTGTGTCCAGGAGTGTTTTGCCATTCTATATTACCATGTCAGTTTTTTCTTGTGTTATTGAAGTTTGAAACACAGAACTCTATTGTAAAATATGGCAATTCTACACGCCTGTGTTGTGGCCAGTAGATATTATTTCAACTTTGTATCCAAAAAAAAATGTCTTGAGAAGAATCCAGTCTGAGACGTAGCAAATTTTAAAAGCTTCACTGTTACACTTGTGAATAAAACACAGCACTGTGAATTCATCTGAACTGATCCTCAAAGTGAACTGATGTGTCTGTGTAAGGTATAGATGTGTATTCATCTTTCCAAACTGTGTAAATAGATTCATGCCCATAAACCCGTCACGGAATCTAAATCCTTGGATTGGAGGATTTTCTGCCATTCTTCTTTGCAAATCCTCTCAAGCTTGGTCAGGTTGAATGTGGACTTTTTTCAGCAGGGTTCAAGACAGGGCTCTGGCTTGAGCACTCTAGGACATTCATAGAGTTGTCCCTAAGCCACTCCTGTGTTGTCTTGGCTGTAGGGCTTATGGTCGTTGTCATGTTGGAAGGTGAACCTTAGACCCAGTCTAAGATCCTGAGAGCTGGGGAACAGGTTTTCAATGAACTTTGCTCCATTCAGCTTTCCCTCAAACCTGACCAGTCTCCCAGTCGCTGCTGCTGAAAAACACCCCAACAGCATGCTTCACTGTTGGGATGGTATTGGGCAGCTGATGAGAGGTGCCTTGAAAAAAATGAATGAATTTAAACAATTGTAGTATCAGGCTGCAACATAACAAAAATGAAAAAAGGGAAGGGGGCCTGAATACTTTCTGAATGTACTGTTTATAAAATAAATAGATAATTTCTAACACAGGTGCTTAAAGAGTTTCATGTTGATCCAAGGTGCAATAAGTGAACTGTGAGTCATTTAACATTTCAGGTGAAAAAATTTTATTACACTTTTACCTCTGGAACATGACCTAACATAATACCCAGAATTTCCTCCTGTTTTGCAACTCTCTCATTCTGAATGCTACCAGGGCTGTAACCAAATGTTTAGCAGTACAGAGATTGAAGCATGCACAATAAAAGTGTGAGATGAAGTACTGTCTCAAGCAAGATACTTACAAGTATCTGTGGATATTTCCTCTGTAACATGGGTATCTAGTCTGGTTTTCCTGCTCTAAAATAACAGCCTGAGCAACATAAATTCACCAACAACCAACAGCCGTTCACCAGTACACAATACACAGAAGATATTATCATATGGAAAGAAAGCAAACAAAAATTTCCTTACATTTTGAACTTCCATTTCAAATAGAACATAAACTAAAAATGAAACAATGGTGATTCTTGACAAACTAGACCTACACATTCCACTGTAATATACTGGGAATCTAACTGGATGTATTCAAGTCCACAATTTGTCACTGTATATTGAACTGCTTTGTGCTGGCAGCAAGGACAAAAGATGTCAATGCCTTTTCGCTGGTTGGACCACCAACCTCTTAAGTCTAATAGACAGTTTCCTGTTTCTCATACCTCATACTGATCTCATCTGTAATGTTCAGAATCATCTGGACTGCTGAATGCTGTAAAGCAGTTTATCAGTATTGGCATGCAGCATGAACTACTTTTGACACGGCAGGTGTTACAGAAAAATAAATACACCTGCACCTTTGAATCTTGGTCATTTTCATACCTAACCTGCTCTAGCGACTGATTTTGCAAGCCTCAGGAGTTCCAGCATCCCCAGCAAAGTTCAATGAAAGATGACAAATGTTGTTGGTGTGTACACCAAGATCATATCTCAAAGCCCACAGCTGTGTTAAGAATGTGTTAACACTATCCAAATAGGTGTGATTCAGAGCTTTGTCTGAATCAGTATAATGGCAGGACAGTCTCTCCCACATTTCAAACTCCCTTTAGCATTTACCAAAATCTACCCAATGTGATTGCAATGATAAACCATTCATTCATTATCTATACCCGCTTATTCCCATCCCCTGGGGATGAATAAAGTTTATCTTATCTTTTCTAAATTAAGCACATAACTGTTGTTGCTAAATCCAACCATGTATAGTTTTATTGGCAAAACCAAACTAACCATATAGTTTTGGAGCTTAAACCTAACCACATTAATGACTATACCAACAGAAAAGGCTACCCTTTTCATCCTATACTGACACTGTCAGGTGATTTTTCCAGTAGTGTCCGTTTGAATGTAGTGGGGTGAAAATGTGATGGATAAAACATATGTTTTATATAGTACATGTGACACATAAATTCAGCTTTTCAAAATATTGTTTTCCTATAACTATATGACACGCTTTAGCACAAGTCAGTGATAGTTGACTTTGTGGAACTTTCTCCCATCTCCCTACTGCATCTCTGGAGCTCAGCCACAGTGATCTTTGGATTCTTCTTTACCTCTCTCACCAAGGCTCTTCTCCCACGATTATTCAGTTTGGCTGGACGGCCAGGTCTAGGAAGAGTTCTGGTCGTCCCAAACCTTTTCCATTTGAGGATTATGGAGGCCACTGTGCTCTTAGGAACCTTGAGTGCTGCAGAAATTCTTTTGTAACCTTGGCCAGATCTGTGCCTTGCCACAATTCTGTCTCTGAGCTCCTTGGGCAGTTCCTTCGACCTCATGATTCTCATTTGCTCTGACATGCACTGTGAGCTGTAAGGTCTTATATAGACAGGTGTGTGCCTTTCCTAATCAAGTCCAATCAGTTTAATTAAACACAGCTGGACTCCAATGAAAGAGCAGAACCATCTCAAGGAGGATCAGAAGAAATGGACAGCATGTGAGTGTCACTGCAAAGGGTCTGAATACTTATGACCATGTGATATTTCAGTTTTTCTTTTTTAATAAATTTGCAAAAATTTCTACATTTCTGTTTTTTTCTGTCAAGATGGGGTGCTGAGTGTACATTAATGAGAAATAAAATGAACTTTTTTGATTTTGGCAAATGGCTGCAATGACACAAAGAGTGAAAATTTTAAAGGGGTCTGAATACTTTCTGTACCCACTGTATATCAGCATGTTTTTAATTGGACTCTTCTATTGACAGCATGACCTAATTTGTCGGTGCCCTACAAAATTCACTGTTGAAAAGTATTTTATGGTTATACAATCAGAGAAGAGAAAAAAACACAGAACACAACATAGAAAATTTTGGGGTCCTTAAGTATGCAACCAGAGGAGTCACCAAATATGATGGGAGCATTTCCAGGTAAAAGGCGCAGGTAAGGTAAATTGGTATTATGTGGTCAAATAATATAAGGATCCCAACAATGTTTTGCTGGATTTAAATGATTTGCCAGAACTGAGAAATGATTTCACAGAAGGTGACATCTTCATCAATTAGACGAGTTGAAGGACACTTCAAATTTACTTAGTACTTACACTTAAACTGACAATTCAAATTTAATTAGTACTTACACTTAAATGGACACTTCAAAATTACTCAGTACTTAAACTGACGCTTAAAATTTACTCACTGCTTAAACTGACACTTCAAATTTACTTAGTACTTACCCTTAAATGGACACTCCAAATTTACTTAGTACTTACACTTAAACTGACAATTCAAATTTACCCAGTACTTACACTGACACTTCTAACTTACTTAGTACTTATTTGGGCCAAAAAATCTCAGAAATAACTTTTCTAAAATTATAGCTACTCTAGATGGCATAACCCTGGCCTCCAGCACTACTGTAAAAAACCTTGGAGTTATTTTTGACCAGGACATGTCCTTTAACTCACACATAAAACAAATCTCTAGAACTGCATTCTTTCACCTGCGCAACCTTTCCAAAATTAGGAACATCCTGTCTCAAAATGATGCAGAAAAACTAGTCCATGCATTTGTTTCCTCAAGGCTAGATTACTGTAACTCATTACTATCTGGATGTCCCAATATCTCCATAAAAAGCCTCCAATTAATCCAGAATGCCGCAGCCAGAGTCCTGACAGGAACTAGCAAGAGAGATCATATTTCTCCTATATTGGCTTCTCTTCATTGGCTCCCTGTAAAATATAGAATAGAATGTAAAATCCTTCTTCTCACATACAAATCCCTTCATAATCAAGCTCCTTCATACCTTAAAGACTTCATAGTACCATATTATCCCAATAGACCACTTCACTCTCAGAGTGCAGGGCTACTTGTGGTTCCCAGAGTTTCCAAAAACAGAATGGGAGGCAGAGCCTTTAGTTATCAAGCTCCTCTCCTGTGGAACCAGCTCTCAGCCTGGGTTCAGGAGGCAGACACTCTCTGTACTTTTAAGGCTAGACTTAAAACCTTCCTCTTTGACAAAGCATATAGTTAGGGCTGGCTTCAGGCAATCCTGAACCATCCCTTAGTTATCCTGCTATAGGCCTAGACTGCCCGAGGACCATCGGTGCACTGAGCTTCCTTACCCCTGCTGTTCTTTTCTCTCTGCTCTATCCTCTCACCCCAACCGGTCGAGGCAGATGGCCGCCCAAACTGAGCCCGGTTCTGCTGGAGGTTTTTTCTTCCGTTAAAGGAAGTTTTTCCTCTCCACTGTCGCCAAGTGCTTGCTCATAAGGGAATTGTTGGGTTTTTAGTTTTAGTTTTTGTAAAGTGCCTTGAGATGATTTGTATTTTGATTTGGCGCTATACAAATAAAATTGAATTGAATTGAATTGAATTACACTTGAACTGACACTTCAAATTTACTTAGTACTTAAACGCACACTTCAAATTTACTCAGTACTGAAACGCACACTTCTAATTTATTTAGTACTTAAACTGACACTTTAAATTTACTTAGTACTTACACTTAAACTGACACTTCAAATTTACTCAGTACTTAAACTGACACTTCATGTTCACTCACTGCGTAAATTGACACTTCAAATTTACTCAGTACTTACACTTAAATTGACAACTCAAATTGACTTAGTGCTTACACTGACACTTCAAATTTACCCAGTTCTTACATTGACACTTAGTATTTACACTTAAATGGACACTTCAAATTTACTTAGTACTTACACTTAAACTGACACTTCATATTTACTCACTGCTTAAGGTAACACTTCAAATTTACTCAGTATTTAAACTGACACTTCAAATTTACTCAGTACTTAAACTGACACCTCAAATTGACTTACACTTTGACTTACAAATTGTGTCACGAGTCCCCTTGGGACTTCCTGCTGGGAGACCCTTTATTTTGTAGAGACTTCCTTTTCCCTGTGCTCTGGTCCCCGTCAGCTTTATGTTCGTTAGTTCTGTGCATTGCTTTCACCTGTGTTCGATTACCTCTTGTGTTCTCCCTATTTATACCTGCCTCTTTCCTTTGTTCCCTGGCGAAGCATTAGTTGCGTATAGTTTGTGTTTGAGAGTGAATGTTTCTTCCTTGTCCCGACCGTCTTACCCGGTCTTGGGAACTTACCGTCTCACTCGATTTTTGTGTATTTGTGCCCTGGAGTTCCCAGGAAGAATTAAAACCTGAGTTGTCCTGCAATTGGGTCCTACCTTTTTCCCACACCTTCACACCAACACCGGCTCATGACAGAATGCTTCGCCCACACACGGACCCAGCGGACAATGGAACGGCGCGAGAGGAGGTGTTCGTCTCGGCGCTCCTCCACGCCTTGAACAGTGTTTTGCTTACCGCCGATGATTACCCAGCCGTCTTCGCCATGTGTTCCCGGCTTGAGGAGAGTATCCGACCCCCTCCAGGCCACGTCTCGAAAGATCGATCAGATGTTTTAATCACCCTTTTTTCCACCCTCCGCACCTTGTATGAGACGTGCAGGGGAGGCCGGTTTACCCTTTTCGAGGCTAGGCAAGCCTCCTACGCGCTGCTTCAGCCCGTGATGCTGGGTCTCTTGACGCCAGCGCCATGACGTCCGGAAGCCCCAGCTCTGGCCGGAGCATTTGAGCGGTCGACGTCCCCGCTGCCGGAGTCCTAGCCTTGGACACTGGTTCCTCTGCCACCAGCTCCTCAGCGGTTGTCCCCAGCGCAGGCACGCGCCGTCTGGCAGGAGCTAAAGGCCAGGCCTCCGGTTCTGTGGGATCCGGTCCTTGTCTCCGCTGACGGCACCCTCGCTGCTGCCCAGCCCGAGTCCCTCCTCACTGCAGCCCAGCCCAAGTCCCTCCTCGCTGCTGCCCAGCCTGAGTCCTTCCTCGCTGCCCAGCCCGAGTCCCTCCTTGCCGCTTGACTGGATTGCCGACAGCGGCGGCGTCGGAGCAGGGCAGCCGTATCTCCGGGTCGGCAGTCGGATCCTAGTCTCCTCTCGCCGCTGGAGCAGCACCCCGAACCTCAGTGCGCCGACGTGGCCGTCCCCGCTGAGGTTCCACCGCAGCAGCACCCCGAACCTCAGTGCGCTGACGTGGCCATCCCCACTGAGGTTCCACAGCAGCAGCACCCCGAACCTCAGCGCGCCGACGTGGCCGCCCCCGCTGAGGTTCCACCCAGGATCCTGTACCCTCAGTGCGCCGATGAGAGCGTCCCTGCTGAGGATTCCTCCAGGATCCTGCAACCTCAGTGTGCCAACGATGACGTCCCCGCTGAGGTCCCCTTCTCTTCTTTTCCCCGTTTTCCATCCATGTCCAAGTCTCCAAAGTCTCCCAAGTCTCCCCCTCCGAGCCCTCAGTGTGCCGACGAAGACGTCCCCGCTGAGGTCTCCGTCCAGGACCCCGAGCCTCAGTGCGCCGACGCTTCCGTCCCCACTGAGGTTCCACCCCGGCTTCCCGGTCCTCAGCGTGCCGACGACAGCATCCCCACTGAGGGCTACTCCCAACTTCCGGACCCTCAGTGCGTCGACGACGACGACGTCCCCGCTGAGGTCCCCGTCCTGATCCCCGAGCCTCAGCGCGCCGATGACGGCGCCCTCGCTGGGGTCCCAGTCTGGGTTCCCGAGCCGCAGCAGCCAGAGCTTCCCGAGCCGCAGCATCAGCAGCCAAAGCTTCCCGAGCCACAGCCCCTTCCTGCCTGTTCCTGTCCAGCCTGTTCCCGTCCAGCCTGTACCTGTCCAACCTGTTCCCGTCCAGCTTGTCCCCGTCCAGCCGGTTCCCGTCCCTCGGCGTCGCAGAGGAGGCGCCCGCGCCAAGGCCCAGTCACCGGCTCCAGCCCCTAAGTCCATTCCGGCGGGACCAGAACCCGAACCAGAGCTTCCTGGCCCGCCTCCACTGCCACAGGTCCAGCAGCAGTAGCACCCGGCCGGGCCTCCGGACCTAGCCCCTGTCTTCTCTAGCCCAGTCTTCTCCAGCCCAGTCTTCTCCAGCCCAGTCTTCTCCAGCCCAGCCTTCTCCAGCCCAGCCTTCTCGCCAGCCAGGACCTTCCCGGCCGCCTCACCTGCCAGAGCCTTCCCAGCCACCGCAGCGGCCACAGTTGCTGGCCCCCCCCACAGCTCCAGTCTCCCACGCCACAGTCTCCTGAACCGCAGCGGCCGTTACCTGACCATCCTGAGCCACAGCAGCTACCAGAACACCCTGAGCTGGAGCCGCCTCCGCTTGCTGAGTGTCCGGAGCCGCCGCCGTTGGCAGATCTTCCAGAGCCGCCGTCGTCGCGGCAGCCACCAGACGTCCCAGAGCCGCCGCCGCCTCGTCCACCACCCGACTTTCCAGAGCCACCGCCGCGACAGCCACCATTACCTGGGAGTCCCCAGCCATCTAAGTTGCTGCCACTGCTTCCCCAGCCTCAGCCTCCAGTGCCAGCGCCGCAGCCGGGTCCTCCGCAGCCAGCGCCGCAGCCGGGTCCTCCGCCACCAGCGCCGCAGCTGGGTCCTCTGGTGCCACCTCTCAGGCCTTCACCTCCAGAGCCTCCACAGCGGCTTCCACAGCCGCTTCAGCAGCCGCTTCCCCGGCCGCCTCAGCCGTCTCTGCAGCAGCCTCCCCGGCCGTCTCAGCCGTCTCTGCAGCAGCTTCCCCACCCATTGCAGCAGCAGCAGCAGCAGCAGCAACAACAACAGCAACAGCAGCCTCCCTGGCCGTCTCAGCAGCAGCTTCACCGGCCGTCCCTGCAGCCTCGCCAGCCAGAGCCTTCACAGCGGTCTGCAGTCCCGCAGCCGCCAGCGCCAGCATTCCCCAAGCGGTCGCCACCAGACTCAGCGCCTCTAGAGCCACCTCACCGAATGGAACCTCAGTGTGCCGACGTCAACGTCCCCGCTGAGGCCCACGTCCGAGTCCCCGTGCCTCAGTGTGCCAACGGTGACGTCCCCGCTGAGGTTCCCGGTCTACAGCCACCGGAGTCCCCGGAGTCCCCGGGGCCATCCGGACCTTTGCCACCGGAGTCCCCGGGGCAGGAGCCCCCGGGACTGCCCGGACCTTTGTTCCCTGAGTCCCCGGAACCCCCAGGGCCATCTAGACCAGTGCCACCGGAGTCCCCGGGGCCGTCCGGACCTTTGCCACCGGAGTCCCTGGGGCAGGAGCCCCTGGGACCACCCGGACCTTTCTTCCCTGAGTCCCCGGAGCCCCCCCGGAGTTCCCGGAGCCCCCTGGGCCATTTGGACCACAGTCACCAGAGCCAGAGCCCAAGCCAGAGCCAGAGCCTCCTCAGCAGCCAGAGCCAGAGCCAGAGCCAGAGCCAGAGCCAGAGCCAGAGCCTCCACAGCAGCCAGAGCCAGAGCCAGAGCCTCCTCAGCAGCCAGAGCCAGAGCCAGAGCCTCCAGAGCCTCCAGAGCATCCTGAGCCTGAGCCGCAGTAGTATCCAGAGTATCCAGAGCTGCAGCGGCAGCCACCGGGGCCGGTGTCGCCCCCTTGGCCAGCGCCAGGGCCTGCTCCTCTGAGCTGTCCTGGGATCCTGGTTGGCCGAAGGGTCTACCCTTCGGACCGGTCTGGAGACCACGTCCGCCAGAGAGGCTGCCCGCCAGAGTGGTCTCGGACCCACGCCTGCCTGCGAGGTCGTCCTCCCAAACGGCTTTGGACCCACGCCTGCCTGCGCGAGGCCGTCCCCCTGAACGGCTTCGGACCTTCGCTTGTCCTGGAGGCCGTCCTCCTGAATGGCTTCGGACCTTCGCCTGTCCCAGAGGCCGTCTTCCCAAACGGCTTCGGACCCCCGCCTGTCCCAGAGGCCGTCCCCCCGAACGGCTTCAGACCTTCGCCTGTCCCAGAGGCCGTACTCCCGCACGGCTTCGGACCTTCGCCTGTCCCAGAGGCCGTCCTCCCGAACGGTCCCGGACCCTTGCCCGTCTCTGGAGCCGTTCCCCCGGACAACTTTGGACTTTGCTCGTCCCGGGGTTTAAACTCCAGGAGCCACCTGGAACTCTGCTCTGTCAGAGCCCTGTGATGGACTCTGAGCCCTCCCGCCCGCCCTGGATTTTTTGTTTTGGACTTGGGTTTTGGCCGTCTAGAATCCGGCCTTGAGGGGGGGGGGTCCTGTCACGAGTCCCCTTTATGTTTGTTAGTTCTGTGCATTGCTTTCACCTGTGTTCGATTACCTCTTGTGTTCTCCCTATTTATACCTGCCTCTTTCCTTTGTTCCCTGGCGAAGCATTAGTTGCGTATAGTTTGTGTTTGAGAGTGAATGTTTCTTCATTGTCCCGACCGTCTTACCCGGTCTTGGGAACTTACCGTCTCACTCGATTTTTGTGTATTTGTGCCCTGGAGTTCCCAGGAAGAATTAAAACCTGAGTTGTCCTGCAATTGGGTCCTACCTTTTTCCCACACCTTCACACCAACACCGGCTCATGACAGAATGCTTCGCCCACACACGGACCCAGCGGACAATGGAACGGCGCGAGAGGAGGTGTTCGTCTCAGCGCTCCTCCACGCCTTGAACAGTGTTTTGCTTACCGCCGATGATTACCCAGCCGTCTTCGCCATGTGTTCCCGGCTTGAGGAGAGTATCCGACCCCCTCCAGGCCACGTCTCGAAAGATCGATCAGATGTTTTAATCACCCTTTTTTCCACCCTCCGCACCTTGTATGAGACGTGCAGGGGAGGCCGGTTTACCCTTTTCGAGGCTAGGCAAGCCTCCTACGCGCTGCTTCAGCCCGTGATGCTGGGTCTCTTGACGCCAGCGCCATGACGTCCGGAAGCCCCAGCTCTGGCCGGAGCATTTGAGCGGTCGACGTCCCCGCTGCCGGAGTCCTAGCCTTGGACACTGGTTCCTCTGCCACCAGCTCCTCAGCGGTTGTCCCCAGCGCAGGCACGCGCCGTCTGGCAGGAGCTAAAGGCCAGGCCTCCGGTTCTGTGGGATCCGGTCCTTGTCTCCGCTGACGGCACCCTCGCTGCTGCCCAGCCCGAGTCCCTCCTCACTGCGGCCCAGCCCGAGTCCCTCCTCACTGCGGCCCAGCCCAAGTCCCTCCTCGCTGCTGCCCAGCCTGAGTCCTTCCTCGCTGCCCAGCCCGAGTCCCTCCTTGCCGCTTGACTGGATTGCCGACAGCGGCGGCGTCGGAGCAGGGCAGCCGTATCTCCGGGTCGGCAGTCGGATCCTAGTCTCCTCTCGCCGCTGGAGCAGCACCCCGAACCTCAGTGCGCCGACGTGGCCGTCCCCGCTGAGGTTCCACCGCAGCAGCACCCCGAACCTCAGTGCGCTGACGTGGCCATCCCCACTGAGGTTCCACAGCAGCAGCACCCCGAACCTCAGCGCGCCGACGTGGCCGCCCCCGCTGAGGTTCCACCCAGGATCCTGTACCCTCAGTGCGCCGATGAGAGCGTCCCTGCTGAGGATTCCTCCAGGATCCTGCAACCTCAGTGTGCCAACGATGACGTCCCCGCTGAGGTCCCCTTCTCTTCTTTTCCCCGTTTTCCATCCATGTCCAAGTCTCCAAAGTCTCCCAAGTCTCCCCCTCCGAGCCCTCAGTGTGCCGACGAAGACGTCCCCGCTGAGGTCTCCGTCCAGGACCCCGAGCCTCAGTGCGCCGACGCTTCCGTCCCCACTGAGGTTCCACCCCGGCTTCCCGGTCCTCAGCGTGCCGACGACAGCATCCCCACTGAGGGCTACTCCCAACTTCCGGACCCTCAGTGCGTCGACGACGACGACGTCCCCGCTGAGGTCCCCGTCCTGATCCCCGAGCCTCAGCGCGCCGATGACGGCGCCCTCGCTGGGGTCCCAGTCTGGGTTCCCGAGCCGCAGCAGCCAGAGCTTCCCGAGCCGCAGCATCAGCAGCCAAAGCTTCCCGAGCCACAGCCCCTTCCTGCCTGTTCCTGTCCAGCCTGTTCCCGTCCAGCCTGTACCTGTCCAACCTGTTCCCGTCCAGCTTGTCCCCGTCCAGCCGGTTCCCGTCCCTCGGCGTCGCAGAGGAGGCGCCCGCGCCAAGGCCCAGTCACCGGCTCCAGCCCCTAAGTCCATTCCGGCGGGACCAGAACCCGAACCAGAGCTTCCTGGCCCGCCTCCACTGCCACAGGTCCAGCAGCAGTAGCACCCGGCCGGGCCTCCGGACCTAGCCCCTGTCTTCTCTAGCCCAGTCTTCTCCAGCCCAGTCTTCTCCAGCCCAGTCTTCTCCAGCCCAGCCTTCTCCAGCCCAGCCTTCTCGCCAGCCAGGACCTTCCCGGCCGCCTCACCTGCCAGAGCCTTCCCAGCCACCGCAGCGGCCACAGTTGCTGGCCCCCCCCACAGCTCCAGTCTCCCACGCCACAGTCTCCTGAACCGCAGCGGCCGTTACCTGACCATCCTGAGCCACAGCAGCTACCAGAACACCCTGAGCTGGAGCCGCCTCCGCTTGCTGAGTGTCCGGAGCCGCCGCCGTTGGCAGATCTTCCAGAGCCGCCGTCGTCGCGGCAGCCACCAGACGTCCCAGAGCCGCCGCCGCCTCGTCCACCACCCGACTTTCCAGAGCCACCGCCGCGACAGCCACCATTACCTGGGAGTCCCCAGCAATCTAAGTTGCTGCCACTGCTTCCCCAGCCTCAGCCTCCAGTGCCAGCGCCGCAGCCGGGTCCTCCGCAGCCAGCGCCGCAGCCGGGTCCTCCGCCACCAGCGCCGCAGCTGGGTCCTCTGGTGCCACCTCTCAGGCCTTCACCTCCAGAGCCTCCACAGCGGCTTCCACAGCCGCTTCAGCAGCCGCTTCCCCGGCCGCCTCAGCCGTCTCTGCAGCAGCCTCCCCGGCCGTCTCAGCCGTCTCTGCAGCAGCTTCCCCACCCATTGCAGCAGCAGCAGCAGCAGCAGCAACAACAACAGCAACAGCAGCCTCCCTGGCCGTCTCAGCAGCAGCTTCACCGGCCGTCCCTGCAGCCTCGCCAGCCAGAGCCTTCACAGCGGTCTGCAGTCCCGCAGCCGCCAGCGCCAGCATTCCCCAAGCGGTCGCCACCAGACTCAGCGCCTCTAGAGCCACCTCACCGAATGGAACCTCAGTGTGCCGACGTCAACGTCCCCGCTGAGGCCCACGTCCGAGTCCCCGTGCCTCAGTGTGCCAACGGTGACGTCCCCGCTGAGGTTCCCGGTCTACAGCCACCGGAGTCCCCGGAGTCCCCGGGGCCATCCGGACCTTTGCCACCGGAGTCCCCGGGGCAGGAGCCCCCGGGACTGCCCGGACCTTTGTTCCCTGAGTCCCCGGAACCCCCAGGGCCATCTAGACCAGTGCCACCGGAGTCCCCGGGGCCGTCCGGACCTTTGCCACCGGAGTCCCTGGGGCAGGAGCCCCTGGGACCACCCGGACCTTTCTTCCCTGAGTCCCCGGAGCCCCCCCGGAGTTCCCGGAGCCCCCTGGGCCATTTGGACCACAGTCACCAGAGCCAGAGCCCAAGCCAGAGCCAGAGCCTCCTCAGCAGCCAGAGCCAGAGCCAGAGCCAGAGCCAGAGCCAGAGCCAGAGCCAGAGCCTCCACAGCAGCCAGAGCCAGAGCCAGAGCCTCCTCAGCAGCCAGAGCCAGAGCCAGAGCCTCCAGAGCCTCCAGAGCATCCTGAGCCTGAGCCGCAGTAGTATCCAGAGTATCCAGAGCTGCAGCGGCAGCCACCGGGGCCGGTGTCGCCCCCTTGGCCAGCGCCAGGGCCTGCTCCTCTGAGCTGTCCTGGGATCCTGGTTGGCCGAAGGGTCTACCCTTCGGACCGGTCTGGAGACCACGTCCGCCAGAGAGGCTGCCCGCCAGAGTGGTCTCGGACCCACGCCTGCCTGCGAGGTCGTCCTCCCAAACGGCTTTGGACCCACGCCTGCCTGCGCGAGGCCGTCCCCCTGAACGGCTTCGGACCTTCGCTTGTCCTGGAGGCCGTCCTCCTGAATGGCTTCGGACCTTCGCCTGTCCCAGAGGCCGTCTTCCCAAACGGCTTCGGACCCCCGCCTGTCCCAGAGGCCGTCCCCCCGAACGGCTTCAGACCTTCGCCTGTCCCAGAGGCCGTACTCCCGCACGGCTTCGGACCTTCGCCTGTCCCAGAGGCCGTCCTCCCGAACGGTCCCGGACCCTTGCCCGTCTCTGGAGCCGTTCCCCCGGACAACTTTGGACTTTGCTCGTCCCGGGGTTTAAACTCCAGGAGCCACCTGGAACTCTGCTCTGTCAGAGCCCTGTGATGGACTCTGAGCCCTCCCGCCCGCCCTGGATTTTTTGTTTTGGACTTGGGTTTTGGCCGTCTAGAATCCGGCCTTGAGGGGGGGGGGTCCTGTCACGAGTCCCCTTTATGTTTGTTAGTTCTGTGCATTGCTTTCACCTGTGTTCGATTACCTCTTGTGTTCTCCCTATTTATACCTGCCTCTTTCCTTTGTTCCCTGGCGAAGCATTAGTTGCGTATAGTTTGTGTTTGAGAGTGAATGTTTCTTCATTGTCCCGACCGTCTTACCCGGTCTTGGGAACTTACCGTCTCACTCGATTTTTGTGTATTTGTGCCCTGGAGTTCCCAGGAAGAATTAAAACCTGAGTTGTCCTGCAATTGGGTCCTACCTTTTTCCCACACCTTCACACCAACACCGGCTCATGACAGAATGCTTCGCCCACACACGGACCCAGCGGACAATGGAACGGCGCGAGAGGAGGTGTTCGTCTCAGCGCTCCTCCACGCCTTGAACAGTGTTTTGCTTACCGCCGATGATTACCCAGCCGTCTTCGCCATGTGTTCCCGGCTTGAGGAGAGTATCCGACCCCCTCCAGGCCACGTCTCGAAAGATCGATCAGATGTTTTAATCACCCTTTTTTCCACCCTCCGCACCTTGTATGAGACGTGCAGGGGAGGCCGGTTTACCCTTTTCGAGGCTAGGCAAGCCTCCTACGCGCTGCTTCAGCCCGTGATGCTGGGTCTCTTGACGCCAGCGCCATGACGTCCGGAAGCCCCAGCTCTGGCCGGAGCATTTGAGCGGTCGACGTCCCCGCTGCCGGAGTCCTAGCCTTGGACACTGGTTCCTCTGCCACCAGCTCCTCAGCGGTTGTCCCCAGCGCAGGCACGCGCCGTCTGGCAGGAGCTAAAGGCCAGGCCTCCGGTTCTGTGGGATCCGGTCCTTGTCTCCGCTGACGGCACCCTCGCTGCTGCCCAGCCCGAGTCCCTCCTCACTGCGGCCCAGCCCGAGTCCCTCCTCACTGCGGCCCAGCCCAAGTCCCTCCTCGCTGCTGCCCAGCCTGAGTCCTTCCTCGCTGCCCAGCCCGAGTCCCTCCTTGCCGCTTGACTGGATTGCCGACAGCGGCGGCGTCGGAGCAGGGCAGCCGTATCTCCGGGTCGGCAGTCGGATCCTAGTCTCCTCTCGCCGCTGGAGCAGCACCCCGAACCTCAGTGCGCCGACGTGGCCGTCCCCGCTGAGGTTCCACCGCAGCAGCACCCCGAACCTCAGTGCGCTGACGTGGCCATCCCCACTGAGGTTCCACAGCAGCAGCACCCCGAACCTCAGCGCGCCGACGTGGCCGCCCCCGCTGAGGTTCCACCCAGGATCCTGTACCCTCAGTGCGCCGATGAGAGCGTCCCTGCTGAGGATTCCTCCAGGATCCTGCAACCTCAGTGTGCCAACGATGACGTCCCCGCTGAGGTCCCCTTCTCTTCTTTTCCCCGTTTTCCATCCATGTCCAAGTCTCCAAAGTCTCCCAAGTCTCCCCCTCCGAGCCCTCAGTGTGCCGACGAAGACGTCCCCGCTGAGGTCTCCGTCCAGGACCCCGAGCCTCAGTGCGCCGACGCTTCCGTCCCCACTGAGGTTCCACCCCGGCTTCCCGGTCCTCAGCGTGCCGACGACAGCATCCCCACTGAGGGCTACTCCCAACTTCCGGACCCTCAGTGCGTCGACGACGACGACGTCCCCGCTGAGGTCCCCGTCCTGATCCCCGAGCCTCAGCGCGCCGATGACGGCGCCCTCGCTGGGGTCCCAGTCTGGGTTCCCGAGCCGCAGCAGCCAGAGCTTCCCGAGCCGCAGCATCAGCAGCCAAAGCTTCCCGAGCCACAGCCCCTTCCTGCCTGTTCCTGTCCAGCCTGTTCCCGTCCAGCCTGTACCTGTCCAACCTGTTCCCGTCCAGCTTGTCCCCGTCCAGCCGGTTCCCGTCCCTCGGCGTCGCAGAGGAGGCGCCCGCGCCAAGGCCCAGTCACCGGCTCCAGCCCCTAAGTCCATTCCGGCGGGACCAGAACCCGAACCAGAGCTTCCTGGCCCGCCTCCACTGCCACAGGTCCAGCAGCAGTAGCACCCGGCCGGGCCTCCGGACCTAGCCCCTGTCTTCTCTAGCCCAGTCTTCTCCAGCCCAGTCTTCTCCAGCCCAGTCTTCTCCAGCCCAGCCTTCTCCAGCCCAGCCTTCTCGCCAGCCAGGACCTTCCCGGCCGCCTCACCTGCCAGAGCCTTCCCAGCCACCGCAGCGGCCACAGTTGCTGGCCCCCCCCACAGCTCCAGTCTCCCACGCCACAGTCTCCTGAACCGCAGCGGCCGTTACCTGACCATCCTGAGCCACAGCAGCTACCAGAACACCCTGAGCTGGAGCCGCCTCCGCTTGCTGAGTGTCCGGAGCCGCCGCCGTTGGCAGATCTTCCAGAGCCGCCGTCGTCGCGGCAGCCACCAGACGTCCCAGAGCCGCCGCCGCCTCGTCCACCACCCGACTTTCCAGAGCCACCGCCGCGACAGCCACCATTACCTGGGAGTCCCCAGCAATCTAAGTTGCTGCCACTGCTTCCCCAGCCTCAGCCTCCAGTGCCAGCGCCGCAGCCGGGTCCTCCGCAGCCAGCGCCGCAGCCGGGTCCTCCGCCACCAGCGCCGCAGCTGGGTCCTCTGGTGCCACCTCTCAGGCCTTCACCTCCAGAGCCTCCACAGCGGCTTCCACAGCCGCTTCAGCAGCCGCTTCCCCGGCCGCCTCAGCCGTCTCTGCAGCAGCCTCCCCGGCCGTCTCAGCCGTCTCTGCAGCAGCTTCCCCACCCATTGCAGCAGCAGCAGCAGCAGCAGCAACAACAACAGCAACAGCAGCCTCCCTGGCCGTCTCAGCAGCAGCTTCACCGGCCGTCCCTGCAGCCTCGCCAGCCAGAGCCTTCACAGCGGTCTGCAGTCCCGCAGCCGCCAGCGCCAGCATTCCCCAAGCGGTCGCCACCAGACTCAGCGCCTCTAGAGCCACCTCACCGAATGGAACCTCAGTGTGCCGACGTCAACGTCCCCGCTGAGGCCCACGTCCGAGTCCCCGTGCCTCAGTGTGCCAACGGTGACGTCCCCGCTGAGGTTCCCGGTCTACAGCCACCGGAGTCCCCGGAGTCCCCGGGGCCATCCGGACCTTTGCCACCGGAGTCCCCGGGGCAGGAGCCCCCGGGACTGCCCGGACCTTTGTTCCCTGAGTCCCCGGAACCCCCAGGGCCATCTAGACCAGTGCCACCGGAGTCCCCGGGGCCGTCCAGACCTTTGCCACCGGAGTCCCTGGGGCAGGAGCCCCTGGGACCACCCGGACCTTTCTTCCCTGAGTCCCCGGAGCCCCCCCGGAGTTCCCGGAGCCCCCTGGGCCATTTGGACCACAGTCACCAGAGCCAGAGCCCAAGCCAGAGCCAGAGCCTCCTCAGCAGCCAGAGCCAGAGCCAGAGCCAGAGCCAGAGCCAGAGCCTCCACAGCAGCCAGAGCCAGAGCCAGAGCCTCCTCAGCAGCCAGAGCCAGAGCCAGAGCCTCCAGAGCCTCCAGAGCATCCTGAGCCTGAGCCGCAGTAGTATCCAGAGTATCCAGAGCTGCAGCGGCAGCCACCGGGGCCGGTGTCGCCCCCTTGGCCAGCGCCAGGGCCTGCTCCTCTGAGCTGTCCTGGGATCCTGGTTGGCCGAAGGGTCTACCCTTCGGACCGGTCTGGAGACCACGTCCGCCAGAGAGGCTGCCCGCCAGAGTGGTCTCGGACCCACGCCTGCCTGCGAGGTCGTCCTCCCAAACGGCTTTGGACCCACGCCTGCCTGCGCGAGGCCGTCCCCCTGAACGGCTTCGGACCTTCGCTTGTCCTGGAGGCCGTCCTCCTGAATGGCTTCGGACCTTCGCCTGTCCCAGAGGCCGTCTTCCCAAACGGCTTCGGACCCCCGCCTGTCCCAGAGGCCGTCCTCCCGAACGGCTTCAGACCTTCGCCTGTCCCAGAGGCCGTACTCCCGCACGGCTTCGGACCTTCGCCTGTCCCAGAGGCCGTCCTCCCGAACGGTCCCGGACCCTTGCCCGTCTCTGGAGCCGTTCCCCCGGACAACTTTGGACTTTGCTCGTCCCGGGGTTTAAACTCCAGGAGCCACCTGGAACTCTGCTCTGTCAGAGCCCTGTGATGGACTCTGAGCCCTCCCGCCCGCCCTGGATTTTTTGTTTTGGACTTGGGTTTTGGCCGTCTAGAATCCGGCCTTGAGGGGGGGGGGTCCTGTCACGAGTCCCCTTTATGTTTGTTAGTTCTGTGCATTGCTTTCACCTGTGTTCGATTACCTCTTGTGTTCTCCCTATTTATACCTGCCTCTTTCCTTTGTTCCCTGGCGAAGCATTAGTTGCGTATAGTTTGTGTTTGAGAGTGAATGTTTCTTCGTTGTCCCGACCGTCTTACCCGGTCTTGGGAACTTACCGTCTCACTCGGTTTTTGTGTATTTGTGCCCTGGAGTTCCCAGGAGGAATTAAAACCTGAGTTGTCCTGCAATTGGGTCCTACCTTTTTTCCCACACCTTCACACCGACACCGGCTCATGACAAATTGATTTACACTGACACTTCAAATTTACCCAGTCCTTACATTGACACTTCTAATTCACTTAGTATTTACACTTAAATGGACACTTCAAATTTACTTAGTACTTACACTTAAACTGACAATTCAAATTTACACAGTACTTAAACTGACACTTCTAATTTACTTAGTACTTACACTTAAATGGACACTTCAAATTTACTCACTGCTTAAACTGACACTTCAAATTTACTTAGTACTTAAACTGACACTCCAAATTTACTCAGTACCTAAACTGACACTTCAAATTTACTCAGTATTTAAACTGACTTCAAATTTACTCAGTACTTGCATTGACATTTCAGGTTCACTCACTGCTTACATTTAAAGTGATAGTTAATCTTTCAGCACTTCTGTTTCTATTTGGACAATATATTTTTCAGTAACAGTATTTAGACTGCTACTTCAATGTCACTTTCCCCTTTAACTAGTTCGAATATTTCAAAAACTATTGCAAACTTAAAATCTTCAGCAGCAAGGAGGAGTACATTAAGTTGCTTGAGCTTCAAAGTTTTGAAAAACTGTTAGAGTAAAAAAACAATAACATTTGGTCCTACAGCAGATCCCCACACCCTTGGAATCCTAACGGACACTGTTACCAACAACAGTGTAGGTAAATACAAAGCTGCGTGGTGGAAGCGGCAGGGAGAAAAAATGGAGTATTTGTAGTCAGTGCGCCTGTGGGGGGGTCAGAACGCGCTCAGTGTGTTCACTCGTGTGTCTATGGCCCCTCTGCGCGGAAAACGGGAGAGACAGAAAGAGAGAGAGAGAGTAGGGGGCTGTCCTTTTTACACTGGACCTGTCACACACATTATTTAGCATGAAGTCGACCCCTCTCCTCACCCCCCTCCCTCGCTATACTCTATGCTGGGATCAAGCCTCACTGCATCACAGTCTTCATGTCTGACGACACAGAGTGGAGAAGAAGAAGAAGATGAAAAGTGACTGACTCGCTTTTTATGACTTTCTGACGCACAAGGGAACTGTTGTCCATGTCACCAGGAAACCTAAGGCCCGGGCACCCATCATCCTGCACTAAAGCTCCTTGCCTTCTACACGGATTAATTTAACCAGAGCGGATTTGACGTAAGTGCAAACGGCACATTTTCCTCTTATCTCGGTTTGTCATTGTGTATGTGGAATCTATCCAGCGCCTTTTTACATTGTGCGTAAAAGTTGAGAAAATCTTGTCGAAGTGTAAAGGAGGGGCTTCATTAAGTGCAATGTAACGTTAGATGTAGCAGCTATCCATTACACTGGCAGAGAATTTTTCTTCATGTACAAGTTAAAGTACTAAAAATAAGCTTGTAGGGCGCTGGGCATGAACTGAAACGTTTGGGTGTGTAACTTTCAATGAGCAGATTATGATGCCGATGAGACACATCACACTAAATGTGATACCGATTTATAAAAGTCTAATTGAGCTTTCCAGACGAGTAAAATAATAACGACAAAAATCATTACAAAAATATTTTAAAACTTTTAAATCAAAGAACAAACCCCGCTCTGGGTAAGACTCAATCTGGGCCTCGCATAACTGTACGGTTCTCCCAGGGTGCTGTGTTTTGGTGGCCTTCCGCCGGAGCATTACACAGAATTATCATTTTTATAGCTTGGTATGTTTTGTGAGATTTCGCAGAGACGGTCGTTGTGAAAATATTTTGGAGGTCAAAAATGTTTGGTGATGGGGAAGAAACTGATAGGCGGCAGGTGGCTGCCGGGGCCACAGGAGACCGCGGACAGAAAAACAGAGCTGTACAACTAACAACATAGGCACACATGCGCGTGCGCGAAATGCACGCAAACGCAACAATAATAATAATAATAATAATGGTAATTATAATAATAATAATGATAATAATAGTAATAACGGTAATAATAATAGTCCACTTAAGTATAGGCAGTCTACAGTCTTACTCAGCCGATGCATCTAAAAAACTATATGTTTTAGGTAAATGTCAATATTTTAAATATTTATTTTCTTATTGCATAATGTCGATTGTAAGGGAGGCCGATTCTCTATAGTGTTAAACTGGAGCCCATTCTGCCTTATACATGGATTAAAAATATTGTCTTTATAGAAAGGCTAAATTAATAAGAAAAACGTCACCCCGAAGTACTATGTTATATATAAAGCAAAGGGGTCTAACCAGATACGGCTTCTCATAACCACCAATGTAGGCAACACTGGCCCTTGGAGCCGGCACCTAATTTTCTTTCTCAAAAATCAAATGCAAGGCAGATTTAGCATCAAGAATCACCGAGGTGGAGTTCCTCCAGCAGCCCTTCAGTTAGTAACCTCTTTTGCATCTGTCCCCAGGTCAGGACATATGAAAATAAGATTTGTTTAATCGAAGTTCACGTTTGGCCTCAGGGTACTCAGGGTACAATGTAAATATTTTTAGTGGTCATCATCCAACCGTGTTCAGCAGATGCAGGTCTTAAGGCCAAGGCCTGCTGCAGCCTACTAACAGGCCCTGGTGCCATCCACTGCATTATTACTTAAGGCTTTCCGCACTTTTAATTTACACCCCATTATTTTCTGAAATTACAACACGACGAGGCGATTAGAAATAACCTGAACGGAATGTGTAGCAATAACATATACATTTACACGCAGTCAAAGCGGTAGTTGTGATAATATAGTTCTGTTTATTTCGTTAACACTATGTGACTGCAGTAGGATAACCTAAACCACCTTCAATGAACGTACTATCATCGCTGAAATTTAAAGGTGCATCATGTTAATAATATCATAAAAATATATAGGGCACTTCAAAATAAAGGCTACTAGATTCCAACGAGCTAATTTCTGCAATGTGAATCATTTCCTATTAATCAGATCGGCTGTGTTGTTTTACACTGCAGACTGCGTCAAATCAGTGCAATATTTTTTCTATCAGCCGTAATAAATTCTTGATGTGGAAAGGCTCTGTGTTAATCACTGCTGTGGACTTCTGTTGGCTCGCACAGCCAATTATTGCCCCGATCGGTTTGCACGGAGGCAGTGATTCTGCTGCAGGACTGTCTCGGCCTCCATCGCTCAATCATATGCAAATGCCTGTTATAGGAGGGCAGAAATTAACATCTACAAACATTGGGCTGAAATTCCATCTGCCGCCTCTTCGAGGAGGCCCTTAATAAGTTCTCAGACAGCAAAGTGACACACATCTTAATCAACTCTTAATCCCGGGAATTAATTCTCTACGCGTTTATGAATAATTCCTGGGCTAATGCCTGCAGCCCGTGGAAAGGCAAGCAGGCTGCCACGCGCACCGCCAGATGGACCCGGCAATCGCTGAAAAATGAGAGGATTTTTGCTTCCATTCTTCTTATTATTTTATTATTATCACCAAATATATATTTTAATTAGATCGGTGTCACCAGGTGACTGCTTATGCAAAGCGCCTCAGCTTATGCAAACATCATGCTGTTGATTTGCGTCCGTTTCTGAACAGGAGGCCCCATGACTGAGTGTAAACACGATGTTTTGGCCTTTATCTGAAGTGTACAGGCTGCGGAACACTATGTGCAGTGAATGTGGAGAGGTAGCGGTGACTGACTCAGTGCCACAACTGCCCCAGCAAATAGCCTGAGCTCACCGACGTCTAATTGCCCCGGATCAAGCCCATAGAAGTGTTGCCTCACACTGGGAAGTGGTGCCACAGAGGCAAATCAACATCAGTACAGCTGCCTTTCAAGCATCAGAGTGGCCCATGATGCATCTAACTGTCGGGTCCTGAGCGCCTCCGTCTGCTTGTTAACTCAGTGATAGCTTGTTGGCCATATTGAGCTCGGCTGTATGTGCGCGTATGCTCGTGTGTTCTTGATTTGGAAATATAATCGTGTGGGAGGGGGGGGGCTGACACCTTGTAGGCTACTGGACAAAATGACAGGCTTGCATCACCCGCACTTCCTTCGCTGCCAAGCCATCCGGCCTCTCAGCACCACATTGACACCAGGCCGTGCGTCCATCCATCACTGTCACGGTAGATAGATCCACGGCGGTGGCTCGCATTCAGATTTCGGACCAGAACATCGGACCTGTGCTCTGCGCTTAAGAAAGGGAGAGCAAGTTACCCTGACTGAACTGTGACTCATTTGTGGAGTGTCAGCACACATCTACAGCAAAGGTAACGAAAATGTCAAATTCGAGCTTTTGTAGCACGATGGTTGTTCCGTATTAGTTAACGTTTTATCGTTATGGCGCTATTAAGGCTCAGCGTTTCAAAAATATAAAATGAAACAAATCTGAAATAAATATTCTCTATTGCTAAACATTCAATCAAAATGTTCAGGTTGGGTTGTGTTGCTTTGGCACAATGCTGAGTTTGAGAGAAAACACATGATTTCGCTGCCAAGTGAGTGATGACACTGGTCATTTTTGAGTTTTGATCTGCTAAATTCAAAGCATTTTGTGCTCAGTAAAGCCATATAATGTGGAGCTCTGGGGGAACTGGTCGGGGAGAAAAATGACAAAATAACCCTGTATTTAATAAGTCAAACCCAGTTATAGTGACATATACGTTTGGAACAATCACTGAAATTGCTGAGTTTAATTGTTTGAACTTTCCATAGCCAGTGAAAGATTAGAAATCTGTTTAACAGAGGTCCTGCTTTAAGGATGTTGTTGTTAATGGAGAATTAAAACAATCAGTTGAGTGCCATTAGCGACCTGTGTCTTTAGTGTTTGAAGCTGCTGATGCATCTTTAGCTGCTGGAGACTCTTATTTCTGTGAGATGTCTTTTTATGGAAACACAGAATGTCACATCATTTTCATGAGAAAGTGAAATGGCGTGTTGTGATTTTTTATATATTACATTCCTGCTGCAGAGACAGAACTTCAGGTACACTGCATGTTTGCTTATCAGAAGAGACGCACTCCTTTACTGATTTTGGAAAATGTCAACATAAATCCATGTAGCAAAGGTTTAGAGTAAAAAGTCTCTTGAAAGAAAGGAAGATGTCTTAGCACAGCAACACAAACTGGCAGATTGGCTATCTTATACATTCACTTGATTCAGTGTTTCTAAAGACATTCAGAAGGAGGATTTAGCCTTGTCAGTTCTTACAGCAGAGTGGCTAATAGCGTAGACTGATGTACTGATGTTCAAAGAGGAAAGAGGGAAAAGTCATTTCAACAACTTCAAATAGTGTTGTGCGATGTGTAGTTGGTGGTGAGTGAGTTGTTTGACACCATGCAAATGACCTCCCCCAACTCATCAGATTTAACCCTAGCTTTAACCCCCCACCCCTGCCCCCAAATTCAGATGTGACTGGCACACAAAGGACTGGCACAGTGGCAAGCAGACCGCAGGAAAACACAACGAGGGAGTTCAGCCTCCAGGGACATACACAAGCATGTGTGTGTGTGTGTTGGGGGTTGGATTGATTTTCAGGGATGAGGTTTATCACCTTGCTAAATCTTTGATGACATGTATTCATTGTAGTGTGTTGCAGCCTTAAGACTTCTGGAGTCTACAGGTGATAGATATTACTCAGTGGTTTCAATACAAAAGCAGGGTAAAGTGTAGCACCATGCTCTCTTTGTCATTTCTTATGTCTAATACTTTGCCAGCTGAATATCTAGGAAGCATGACTTGACATCACATGTTTAATAATTAAGTCATAACTTAACTTTTGATATTTGAAAACTTCACAGGCTGTATTTTTTGTTGACATGAATTAGGGTGTTTTTTTATGATCAAACAAATTTCAACAAATGCCATTTTTTTAACTTTGTAGACATTACCAACCATCATCTCTTAGTGTGGACATTGTACACCCCCTCATTCTCAAGCTGTTACATAGTCTTAGATAAATGCTACTTATCACTGAGCAGAATGTCGGTCAGGAATGTTGTTGTGTATTTTACAGCAATAACTCCAATGCTGTACCCATAAGAGCCCGATAGAGTCAGTTCAGGGCAGGTCTTCTTATAGCTGATTATGTCAGGCTGCAATCAAAGGATCAGGATTACAACCAAAAGCTCAGGTGAATGGAAAGATTGAAGAGGAAATAGAAATAGATGCATCACCAAATCAAGCCTGTAGTTTATATAAATAAACCAATGCTTTCCTCATATCAGAGAAACACATGGTGACGCTGGCAACCATGTTTTTAATCCAACAAATTAATTAGTGATACTGTCATTTATGAATGTACTATCTGATAGGATTTAAAGATCACATTTGTTTTATTGATTAAGACTTTATAATAGAATAGTATCATGACATTTTCTTTTTAGGAGAATAGAAACTGTAAAATATTTGGATATGCTGTGTGTGATTGCAGTCATTCTGTCAATCAGAGGGATATGACAGCCTGAGGGGCAAAACCCAAGGGGGAACAACTTGTATGAGGGTATCAAGATGTCTTCTGTAATGTGGATCATGGCAGGTGAACAGTCAGTGGACATTTTAGTGGGAAAATCCCATTCTTGTGGGGGACATATGCATTCAGTGCAAATAGGGGTGTAGTGAAGTACTGTGGAATTTTACAGTTTATAACTAGTCTCTCTAAATAAAATAATAATAATAAAAATCTGTGTCTGTGAGAGAGACAGACTTTTCCTACAGCATGAATCAGGAACTGTGAAAGATGTACTTCAGGCTAATAATCCTCCAAAATGTGAAGGAATACAAAAGGTTAAGAATTAATTTCCTGATTAAGTTATAGAAATATGATATTATTGGTCGAAGAAATCAAAATCATTTGACAACTAAAACAGAAAACATAAGGTGAAGTCACAACCCTGTTCATGTTTGTATATTACAAATAGAATATCATACAATTATGATATCACAATGTAATTAACAAAAATAAAAGGCTCTTCGTTTCAGGACAAAGACATCACGGCGCTGACACCGGCCGCTTTCGGCTGGTTAAACAAAGATGCTGCTCTTGTTCGCAGGGGGCCTTGCGGCTGCGCTCAGCCGGCAGGGTATCACTATACTGTCTCACATGTGTCTCTACGTGTCTGTTTGCAGAGCCTGGTTATGGATTTTAACCTGCTGACGGACAGTGAAGCCCGCAGCCCGGCGCTGTCGCTTTCCGATGCCGGAACCCCGCAGCACGACCAGGGCTGTAAAGGCCAGGACAACAGCGGTCAGTGGACTGAAGCCGCCGTGTGTGCGATGTGCATGCATGTCTGTGTCCGCCGGCACCCATGTTACCATGCGGCCTCAATGGTCGAGCTCAAGACTGGTGCACTGGATCAACGCAAATAATGCAAAATGATAATGATGATGATGTTATTATTATTATTTTCCACATGCAATCATTATTACCAGTATGAATTTACCTGCCAAAGTTAGCTTACCGTAGGAACTGTAGGCCAGTGTTTAGCTTGTAAAGGACTCTGAGAGGAATTAAATGCAACCCGTGAGTGTGGCCCTGAAATCAAAGCCTCTTTGAGCCAGTTTTTCAGGCGCTCTGTCCTCAGGTAATACCATATAACCCAGTCCCCCTGCACTGGAAAACTCATTGCTAAAGAGCATCAGCGACGGAGCGAGACGGCTCGAGCTGATTTTGTAATGATCGAGCGCAGAAACTAGGCTATAATTGATCACCTGCAGGCCAGGCCTATCTGTTATGAGACAAATCTAGTCTAACCAATGTGGCAATGTGGCCTTCGAGCCTGAATTTAACCTGACATGAAAACACACACTCCCGTTTTCAGGTTTGCCCAAATAATAACCCAAGGGCTGTTTATTCGGGGTTTCTCGGGGTAGTCAGCAGATCACAGAATCCATCAGATGCTTATGTGACCAGTCAACGCTGACTGTCCATTAAATGATAAGAGAATCAGACGGAGGTCGGATCTTGTGGTTTTTATTTTCTCCGTCTGATTCCTCTTGCTGGGCTGCACCGACTGACCGTGTCTTATATAGCTATAAAGTGATATATATTACACAAAAAATCTGCACTCTGTCTAAATTGCCCGCCAGTGTGTGAGCGTGTCTTTATAAGCCAATGTCCTGTCGTGGTGTGTGGATGAGAATCCCTTTCAAACGCTTTCGTATAATTATCTATTGCTGAAAGGAGGGCTTGTGTCTGAGCTCATTTATTGTTTTTTTTTAAATTTAGTCTAAATGTCATATTGATTATATTTAAAACAGGCCCATGGGCCAGTTTTAGCACAAGTTCTTTACTGCCTGCTGCATTTCGTTTGCAGTGATTTAAGGCTTTTATTTTGGAATTGGAAACCACAATACTGGGGGTGGTGTCTAGTTTTTTATAATTACAATTTTGCAGTTGTAAAACTACATTTAATGAATACATAAGATCACATTTTAATAATAATTTAAATTACTTACACATAAGCATTAAAAGTGTAGAATACAATATGTTCAAATGTAAAACATTTAGTCTAAAAAATAAAAAATAATTATAGACTTGAACATTACATTTTATTGGTGCCAGTGCAGGAAGTAAAATTTACAATCCTATTTATTAGTTAAATATAGAAAATTTCAACACTTCTGAAACTTTGTATTAAGCTGGATCCAGGCTACCTACAGCGCCTCTTTCACACACAGTACCCTATAGTCCAGTTGATAATAATGGTTTGGTGTCTTTAACAAAATTAGTCTAAATGACTCTTTTAATGAGAGACTGTGCGTTATCTGTTTTACCCTGTATTCGCCCTCTGAATGCACAAGGAAACCATATCGAGGGAATACTAGTCTTAAAGAGGATTTTTTTGGAAAGATTGGCATTACAAATGCATTCACCATCTATTGTTGCTATAGTTGTTCGTTATAATGAACATAACATACAACCTTACATCTGGAGTTGGCTATTCTGAAGTACAATGTGGCTGCCACACCTTTCACTGCACCAAGCTGACTCCCATGCCACAGGCATAGAAGTGTACTGTCTCACACCCTCAATTCAACAACCCTAGTGTGTGTCTTTATAACAGCTTTCCCCCTGAAAACTGTGCTGCTCCAGTAAAAACTGATTTTGATTTTATTTTCTAAAAGCTTTGACCTGAGTGAAATGCAAAATATATGTTTTTAGCAGTCTGCACACACTATTACACTATGATCACGATTAGATCATGGTAGCTTTTTATTTCTGTGCATGTATTCCTTTTTTTCCCCATTTAATTTTGTTAAAAGCCTCTTGTAGTTGTTTTCCAGATGAAAGCCTCTGAGAAGCTGACCTGGAACGCCTCTGTCATGTCGGCACATTATCAGTCACATTGCTGCTATTGTTGGTCAGCGCATTGCTCTGAAAAGGGCTGCCCTTTCCTCTGTATTGTGTTATAGACTTTGGCCTTAAGTGACAGCTTACCCAGTGTCAGTTTACTGCCAGATAACAGCCTCAGCCTGGCCCTTATTGGTTTTGCTGGTGGCCCTGCGGAGCCTCTTTTTAAAGCCCACTGATCATTTCAAACTGCTCCCAGAGAGCTAAGCCCTTGCCAAACACAGCCCAACCTGCCCGAGTCACAAAAGCTTGATCCGCAGGATTAGCTAGCCAACTAATTTCACTTCTTTCTGTGAGGTCCTCAGATTGCGGGAGTCAAATCTAGCAGAGAGGAGTCTTGGCAGACACAACATGGATGTGTGGGCCTTTAAACTCACTGCACAGGGAGCCAAATGCAATCACTCACTGCTGTGAGTGTAATGCAGTGTTCGGAATCATTCTCTCCTAGCTATATCATGCCTATGTTTATAATTTTCCAGTCTATGGGATGGAGGGAGTTCAGATGATGCCTGATCTGACAATATTATCCAGTCATTTTCAGCAGGATGGATAACGCTAATGCGGTCTGGGGTGAAAAGTGTCAGAATGATAATAATGCTGTCAAACAGCATTAGAGTTCAGCCAGTTACACTACAGAGGGAAGAACCAGGCAAAATAGTTCTGCATTAAATGCTTTAGGGATTCTCTTAGTATATGCTCTATATATATATATATATATATATATGCTTAACACACATTGTCCTCAGCACACATTACTAGTTGCTCTGCTATTAATGTCCTATAAAGGAGCTAATTTCTAACTGGTCAAGACAGTCTTTCATTCAAAGCAAATATAGTGGAACATTTACTATTGTACATGATAATATCCTGGGTTTAAATTGATTTTTCCCTTATTAAGGTTTTTAGCAGTTCCAATTTTCCAAAAATCTGCTCTAGTTTTACACAGGGTTCAAGCCACTAAGTACATCTACATATAAATATTGCACTGAAGTGAAATGTTGAGGTTTTTTAGTTTAGAAGTTCTGCTTAAAGCTAAATGATACAGTGGTAACTATGGTTACTTGTGCAAATGAAGAGTTTACATGTCAAACATGGTTTGATTACCTCAAGAATGGCTGGGGATCTAATTCAACAATTGGATTTTACAAGTTTTTATAAGTTTTCTGATAAATTCAATTTCAATTAAAAGACTGTGCAAATGGCTAGTTTACCATGTTAGAGCTTTGTCTGTTTCTCCATAAGTAATATTGAATTAGGCCTGTGATGGACTGGTGACCTGTCCAGGGTGTAACCCCTGCCTTTCACCCAAAGAGAGCTGGGATAGGCTCCAGCAGATCCCTGTGACCCTGGTCAGGAATAAGCAGGTATAGATAATGGATGGATGGATAGTATTAAATCACATACTGTAACACAGTTTAACAAGTGTAACACAACACATGTACTGCATATGAGAAACATTTATTTATTTATAGCTTTGTTTTAAGATTACATAATTATTGACCACACTAGTTATGTGGTAACAGTTATGATCCTGGTCTTAATATTTTGAGTTATTTGTTTTTTAATGTTGTATAGAATCACTAAAGCAAATTATACCCTGGAATGATGTGGACCTCATAGCATCACCTGCATTATTGCCTCATCTTGTTTCATATATTTGATGATATTGTCACAATGATAAGCACATTCTCTTTAATATTATTTTATGCAACCTATGACATTTTACTTCATTAATTACTGTTAATTAATATAATTTAAATAATATTTAATTTAATCCCCGTGACCCTGAACCAGGAAAAGCGGGTATAGAAGATGGATGGATTTAATTTAATAACTTTAAATTAGAATAACTGCTGTAAAAATTGAATTTCCCCTTGGGGATTAATAAAGTACTTCTTCTTCTTCTTCTTCTTAAGTTTACTGTATATTTATACTATAAATGCCTGAATTCACAGTTGTGCTGTGATTAATATTCTTATTATAACTTGTTAACAAAAAAATAAGAAGAAAAAAGGTGAAACTCTAGATTACCTTCAATTAGTAGTGTTTTCCTGAGCTTTTAAATTCATGTCATGGTCTTCATCAAAAGATGGCGTTTGCTCAGTTTAACATACAGATAGCTTAGTTGGTATCTAAGCATGGGAGCTATAGTCACTTTTAAATTCAACTGCCATGCTGAGGATCAAGAACTTCCATGTTTAATTGTTTTGTTGTCATTAGTATTCTGTCCTGTCTGTGTATCTTCTTATCTAACCAGCCCATATACTTATGAAATTATTTTTCTTTTTGTGTTTTGCAGACACAGAGAAATCCCACCCGAACCAACTGGATGAGTCCAGTGCTGAGGATGGCTCCCTGAAGAAGAAGCAGCGGCGGCAGAGGACTCACTTCACCAGCCAGCAGCTGCAGGAGCTGGAGGCTACCTTCCAGAGAAACCGCTATCCCGACATGAGCACCAGAGAAGAGATCGCAGTGTGGACCAACCTCACCGAGGCACGGGTCAGGGTGGGTACACACACTCCACCATGGCTCCTCTGGAACACACAACCTTTTTAGGCCCATGATAGCCATAGTTATATGTGCCATAGATATCTGATTAAAATATTATATCAATGTTGTATTTACAGCTTGTTTTTTATGCCCTCATGTGGCTAAAATTTTGTTTAAAATTTGTTTTTTGGTGATTTAAAGGTAAGGGATTTAGATTTGAAGTTATTCCTGATTAAAGTTGTTGATAACCAAAATCTGAACCATTGTAAAAAGGCTGTATTTCCATACAAAATTAGGAGAAAGACATATTACAGAAACACAATATAAGGCTATCCTATTGAACCCACTGTAATATTACTGTCACTTCTAGTGGCCATCTTCTCAACTTTGTAAAACTTCCATGATCACATACACTTCACCTAAATGTCAAAGGTGCAGTAGAATGTGCCCACTCCCAGTGGTTTGGTCATTGTAGCTATATGGAGCAGGAGGACACACATTCTGATGGATGACAATACAATCGTTGGCCTGCCTGACAAGTAATGGATCAAATTATTGTTGGCTGGAAGAAAGGTCACATAGCATGCACTCTTGGTTGTTATTTTGAAAGGACAACAGACTACATATTCTCATGACTAATCTCTGTCAGTGGCCCTTCTGACCTCTGCATATAGGCAAATTCCTACATGCCTAAAATATGTCACCTGAAAGCTTGACTCGTGATTGGTCAGAAAGCTGCTATTAATTATCAAAGCTTCAGTTTGACAGAACGTATTGATAACACTCAGTCAAAAACAGCTCATATGCTAACATGTTAACATGCTGGTGTTTGGCAGATAATGTTTTACACATGTAACAGTGCACAGTGCAGCTGAGGCTGATGAGATTTACTTCAGTTTTCTAGGTATCCGGTTTTAAATCAAAATGTTTGTCCAAATTTAATTTTGACCAGATGCGCTTGCAAGGTGAAAAATGTATTTCACGTCAAGGGGATCATTAACGTCTGTACCAGATTTGGTTTGTTTGAAAGAATTTAAATCTTACTGTGATGCTAGAGGAAAAGTCGTGGGTCGGTGCTAGTCAACCCAGATTACTTGGCAAGCATTCCTTTTAGCATTGGTTTTTACAGTTTCCCAGAACAGGGAAGATGTAAATGAAATGAAAAATATACTCAGCTCTTTGACCCACAGCCTCTGGTGTACTGAATCACTGCTCCTAATATGGTAGTGCTTTTGTTTTTGACTCATGTCTCATTTACAGAATAACATAATTTCAAACAGGTCAAAATTCTGCAGTGGGTGATAAATGAAAAGCATTTTTGTTCATTGAATCTTGCACTTCAGTGTGGGGATAAATATACACCTTTTAACATTTTTATATTGTTCCATGTTTGCGGGTGGTCTGGACATGCAGCTTTTTGCTAGCAGTTTGACAGCAAATGTATGAGGTGATAAAATATACTGATAAAATACCAGATCTGTTTACAGCCTTTGACGGAAGTGGCCAAAATCAATTAATACATGCTGACATCACCAAGAATGCTGGCCTAGCATTTGAAATAAGTGCCTGAGTTATATATTTTATACATTAGCATATGGATATGCGAAGAATATTAATAATATGTGAATATCTGCCCGCTGGGAGTTCTTGTTTTCTCACACAGGCAATATACGCTAGATCCAACAACATCAGAGGGCTCTGATTGCTTGTAACAGTGTTTTGATACCTTTCTCTTACAATCATTTGACAATTTCATGGAAAACATAAATGTCGCTGGAGACCAACCAGTATATAACCTTGACATTCAGCCTCTTCCAGAAACCTTCCAACAGCATTGCCTCCAAGTCACAGTAAAGATTGAAGGCCCTCTGTCCTTCAATATGGGGTTTCCCCTGCTGTCACTGAGTGGGATGGAAAACTCAGAGTCATACACTTTATAGTGATATTAAGGGTCAACAGCATTCTGTTACTATAATAACAGAGGATTGGATGATAGACAGCATGTATGCCAAAGGGGCAGAGAAACACAGCAAACACCTGTAGAAGTTTCACGAGGACACACAACATGAAACACTTGATACTATTAACTTATTTTAATTTTACTAAATGCACTAGTGTTAACAGATGACTATGAGGTTTCTCTCAGATACCATATTTGCATCTTTTTTAGTACGCACAAATGAAAGGTTTCTGTTTCTGAAAGTTTGTCCAGATTTTTACTCATGGGGGAACTTGGCACAATTTTCATTTCTAAAAAGCCTCAATTTAGATTTTCCACTAAAGCTTAATCCAATTCATATCCTCCAAATATAGGATCATAAAATGACAAATGTGAAGATTGCCATTCCCTGACATTTCTTTCATTGGGATCTCACAATTCAAATAAGTCAATTATTAGTTTTAATAAACCTTGCCTAATATGTCTGTTTGATGATACACCTCAACTTACTTTCTGGGATCATTATGTCTTTCAAAAATTCTGGATACATATGCACACAGTATTATTTAAAGTATTAGAGTGGGGTTAGGATACTCTGACTGGATGTGGATTAGAATTGACTTTAGAAGTGACTATTGACACTTAAAATATTTCTTAAGGAGAAATCACTTGAAAATAACTTCACCCAGTCACTCCACTATTTGTTTTCGTGAAAAATAAACTAAATCTAAATCACTCCACTCACCTGGGCATTATTGAGTGGCTGTATGCAGATCATCCATGTCACCATAATTTACTTTCTCTACACTAATCCAGTAACTTCAGCTTTTCATAGTGTGCATAAGATCAATCAAGGATGTACAATCAGTACTGGGAAGAAATTTCAGTATATACAGACATTGTCACTGTCACACAATAAAGTAGCTTGCTGGAAACCAGTGTATGCATTATTTATAGTTGAATTTGTATGTGACACACATACATGCATACATACACATACTTTTTTTTACCACATGCCACATTAGACAGATAACTCTGGCAGCGAACATGATAAAAATTCCAGTCAGAAATGGCAGCCTAAAGAGAGCTAGACACCTGTGTGTATCCAAAAACATCAGCTGACATCATGGTGAAGCTTAAATGTACAGAAGCCCCTTCACATATTTAATGTTAGCAAGACACTGTGCAGTTTGCTAATGCACAGATTGAAAGGACTGGAGCCTCATTCAGAATAGTATTTATAACATTAGCATGTTAGAAAGTCCTGCTGTTTCCTCCACAAAACCACTAAAAGTTATAGTATACTGGAGTTTCTGTTCTAATAAGGAGCCCAAAATATATGTATTTTTTAAACATGCAGTATTTTTTAAAATAAATTCTAAGTGACTCGATAAAAGGTTTTGAAGGTCTCATTTTTCTAATAAAGGGGTCTTAGGGAAGCTACAAATTATTTACTGTAAACTTAAACCTTTTCTCCTTTTGGCTTTCCCTAGGTATGGTTCAAGAACAGACGTGCCAAATGGAGAAAGCGGGAGCGGAACCAGCAAGCAGAGTTATGCAAAAATGGTTTTGGTGCCCAGTTCAATGGACTCATGCAGCCCTATGATGACATGTACACAGGCTACTCCTATAACAACTGGGCTACAAAGAGCCTAGCAAGCAGCCCACTCTCTGCTAAGAGCTTCCCATTCTTTAACTCAATGAATGTAAGCCCCCTGTCATCCCAACCCATGTTCTCCCCTCCCAGCTCCATCCCCTCCATGAACATGGCCTCTAGCATGGTGCCTTCAGCAGTAGCTGGAGTTCCCACCACTGGGCTCAACAACCTGGGCAATCTCAACAACCTCAACAGCCCCACGGCACTCAACTCGGTAGCAGTGACGGCAGCCACTTGCCCCTACGCCACCACAGCTGGTCCCTATATGTACAGAGACACCTGCAATTCAAGCCTGGCCAGTCTGCGGCTCAAGGCCAAGCAGCACACCAACTTCACATATCCAGCAGTGCAAAACCCCGTGTCCAACCTGAGCCCCTGCCAATATGCTGTGGACCGGCCGGTATGAAGAAGCTTCAACATGACCCTTGGAACAACCAACCAGCTGTAAGTCCACCATTACTGAGCTTAACGTCTCTTCAGTTCCTATCTCCAAAATGCCAGGTGAACCACAGACTCAAAGATCACATATTGAAGGTACACAGTGAAAATAATCTTCAAAACTGTTGTAACAAATAGACCAAGATGGACCACCACGCTTCAAAGGATGTCGCTCCAGTTCATGAGAGTTTCTTACTGAACTGGCCAGCTGCTTCAGAGGATTTCTACAGATTATTATCCATTATGATTTTCTTCTTTCTAACTGCATGATTAGATTAAGTATAGAATCAAGGATAAATAAAACAAGGGTTCAACTGGACTGGTGGTCAACATCTTGATCCAAAAACATCAAATGTGATCTTTGCTACTGTCGCAGGAAAAGGGACCTGTAGTTGCAATGTAGGAGAAATGGAGGATGTATATAAGACTTTTTCTGTTTTGTATGTGACAAAAAAATGTAGTACTCAAAGGATGAGAAAAGCATGTTCTTCAAAAGCAAAGGCCAAGTTGAGGCAAAGTTGAAGTACTGTGAGCACATCCTTTAGGAACTTTAAACTTTGTTGTGAATTCTTCAGCCCTTGGAAGGTCATAGGTCAAAGGTCAGCTTGGAAATTAACACAACTTCAAGTAATTAAACACAAAGAAACAATACACACACATACACCAGAAAAGCTGCAAAAATTTTCAATTAAAACTCTAAAAAGCCATTGAATATATAAATTTGTGTGGAGTTATGCAAAAGCAGTACATGACTGTAAAAAATGTATGTAAGAGTACAGTTGTTATAACAAAAAAATCAAGCTTTTTTTAGGGCCCATTGTTATGATCTACAAATGGGCACTGGATGGAACAATACACGTCCTTCGCTCATTGATACCTTGTGATATTAGTCAGTGTGACAAAGGCCAACACATGATGTTCTCCCAACATTGAGCACAATTCCATGGCAACCCCAATTCACTTCCAGGTTCAGCACTTATGCAACGCTGGAGTAGAGTAGTAGGTAGGAGGGAGAGAGGTGGGGAGATCTAGATGTTCCAAGTGGCTGCTCACTGATATGTTTGACCTACACTCAGTGTGGTAACTGCATGCTATCCAATAACACAGCAGGAATTCACAGAATCCGAGGTTGAAGCGGCGCCAGGATTACATAAGGATCTCAAGGAGCAAGGTGTCCCAGTGGAGCCACAAATGAGGGGTTAACAGCCCATCAATCCCCATCAGCCCCTGCAACTGTTTATTGCTCTGACATTTCCACTGTGGTTGTTATTTTTTCTTTTTTTTTGGCAGTTTCTAGCCAAATTCTACAAAGTTACATTTTTAATTACCTAGTTTCTTGAAAATACCTAGTAAATAGGGTGGAAATGGTCTCAAGGCACTCTTATTTTACTGCCCAAATTCTGCTACAGATACTACTGCTTATACTAGTAGAACTGCTGCTCATAAAATCTATTTAAACATTTTTTCTTTTAGTTTTTCAATTTATGTTCTTATAGTAAACAAGTGGTGCATATTTCAAACATCATATATGGTTATGTTTTAAAAGGGACGCGGGAAGACAGGAGGAGACAAAATTAAATAAAATTCAAAAAAGTCCAGTTTGTTTTAGGTGCAGTCTTTATTTTTTACCTGTTTAACAGTCAAATAACTTAAAACCCTCTGACCAGCTCCAAGCTAAATTGTGACGTACAAATGTGAAATGTTGTTGGGAATGAAAAGTCTCTGATTTGGAGCTTCCGTTTACAGAATCTGAGTATTAAACTATGGAAAGTGACGTTACTACGTTGGCTGCAATATGTCAGGGATAAGACTGTAATGGATGATGTGGCAATGCATTTTGCCCTTGCAGAATCCTAATCGATGAGAGAACATACAGTATTATCCTGCTTAGACCACAACCACTTTCCAACAAGTACCTAATCATTTTCACATATAGCTAATTCGGATCTTCACATACACACATAGACAGGCGACCTATCCTTCCCCCTACAGTTACAAACACACACGTTTTGTTCTCAGTTACTCCGTCTCTCTTATCACTGACTTTCTCACATCTCCTTATCGTACTTTTTCCTCTCCAGCCTTCCCTTTCATTTATTCGGACTTGAAAATTCCCACAAATATAAAACACCACTAGAACTGCATTTGCATGATTCTCAGTGAGAAGATCTTTATCCTGGTTTTTCTTTGTTGTTGGTGGATGCACATGGCATAAAACATGACAACCTCAACTCAAAGGTCCACTTACCAGCTTTTTTTTCCCAGAGCTTTCAGCTACAGTACACCAGAAAATGGTTTGCTCAGGAAAACTAAGTAAGAGGACCTTGAGTTTAGATTGTTTTGTCAGAATAATATGTCCGATAGAGAAATGGCACAACAGAGAAAAGTAAAATATTTGTTTTCATAAGAATGTTGAAATGAAACAGATTAAAAAGAAAGCATTCTGCATTAAAAATAAAAACAGAAGTAATAATTGTTTTCATTTTTCCTGCAATTAGTGCATATTTACATAATTCTCTCCAAGACACTTTTTAACAAATTATTATGAAATGACATGTTAAATTTTGACTTGTTGGATTCTGTTGATTAATTAAGTGGAACACCTATGACATATGTGTTTGTTTGTCCTTCTAAATGAATGTGCCATTTTTAAAGTAATTAGCATTTAATTGTTAAGATGTGAGAGAAAAGGTGAACAAAACCAGCAAATTCAACCCAAAACCAAGTAATATCAGGCGAGGAACATCGATATTGATACTGCTGCTTTTTAACATTAAAAGCAGCTAAAATATTATCATGTCATGAGAAGGAATATGCTGTGATTTTGGAGGTAAGTGCTTATTAATAGGAGTCTGAATATATTTCTATCATCACCAAAAAACTTGACAAAAATGTGGTATTTTTTTAGTAGTTTAGTATTTTTTAGTATGAGTATTACCTGGCTCTTGCAGTAAAATAAAGTTTAACACAGCAGTTAACACTGATCTTACCCCAAATACTCTGCAATTGAGGGGGAATTCATTTGTTTACTCTTAAAGAAAGAGTCAAACAGTTTGACGTGTAAATGAAAAATCTGCATTGGGTGTTTGTCATCTGATCAGAACTGACAGTATCTGTCCATTTCAAAAGCAAGATAACACATTATTATACCTGTTTGTGTTAGTTCCTATATTTATGTCTTTTATTTTGTAGGGTCCAATCATATGTTTTGAACTTGGGTGGCTACAGGTTAAAATATCACGAGGCAGCCCTGAAAGTTGATACCATAGTTTGCAAACCCGGTGCTGAATTGTTTCTGTTGCTTTTTCATCTTTTTGTTTAAATCTTGAAGTATTTAACATTCGTTATTCTCTTCTGTCCTCACTGTACCATCATTTTAGCACATCAATAGATGGCAGGTCACCATAAACTTTCAGTGGAATAGGAGTATTGGTGTTATCAAGCTTATTGATGCTATTGATGAAAACAAATCTGCATGTTGGTACTTGGTATATCCAGTCACCTTGTTCAGGGGAAAATGAAGTCTGGCCTGCAGCTGGTTCAGTGTGTAGAAATTAGGGGAATTTGCATTTGTATTAAGCTGTATTCCTATTTTTCCTTTTCTACTCAATAGGTAATGAGAGATTAGAATTTAACCTGCATATAGAAACAGTAAATACAGCATGACACATTCTTCTTTTCTTCCTTCATTTATAAGATTTTGAAATGGTCTGAGCTCATCACAGACTTTGGCCACTTCAATTAGTGAATTACAATTTGTGAACAAACCAGAAAAAGCTGAGATATAATGTTTGACATTGCACCCGTGTTTTCTGCTGCCTACTGGTTGTCCCGTAAGACTTATTAACTGTGTGTTTGTACTGGACTCGCTCAGAGCTGTGGTCCTGACCCAGTCGTCTGCATAGCTACTGCTGCTAAATGCACAACCAGGGTTTGAATTACTGTGGTTACAGGGGATCTCAGATGGGGAGGGAGTTTTGCAATTATGCGACTAAATATTTATGAAACAAACAAAATAGAGGCTCTACTGCACAGAAGTAGCTAAAGCATCTCTTTTTTACTGCACACGTTACACATAAGGAGCACACTGGGGGCACAAATTTATAGACAGCTGCCTTAATGCACATTTTTACACACATGCTTTTTGCCAACAGCTGTGTCCAATTCACACAGTCTCTCCCTGATGCACTGCCACAGTCCCACTAACAACTTCAAGCTATTTTAACACCAAATACACAATAATTAGCCACAGGGGCAGAGTATAGTCCCAATATAGCACAGCAGCTCACCACGACTGTACAAAAAAATCTGGCAGCGTATCGATTGTGGGGTTCAATTGTGTTATATGCATTTCAGTCATTCAACACAGCAGTACAAGGTCACAGGGAAGCAATACAAGCAATGTCTAACATAATAAACAACACTGTTTAAGCTATAACAAAGATTATACTATTTGAACACATACATTTGTACTTGTAAGCAGGCAGATAAGACTAAAATGGGCTGTTTACAGGTGTCCTCTCATAAGTTGATGTTTTGTGGTGAATTTTTGCTACTTCTGAGGGAGCACAGGTCTCTAGTGGAGGAGCTGAACCCCCTATAATTCAAACAACATGCATAGCTATTTGAAAGGTTTGGATTTCTCTGGTGCTGGCCTCTTTTCAGCCATACCTTTAATTTTTTTAACTTTAACTTAACTAACTTTCCTATTCAAGTAAGCAAGTTAGCTGCTGCCTTTGATTGGATTTAATGATGAGAAGATGAAGATGTGTTTAGCCATATGGAACAAATAGAACTAATGCTAGGATGAGGATAGAGAGGGCCTAAATTACATTAACCACAGTGAACCACAAAGCTTTGTCGGAGGGATATTTGCATGGACATGAGGGACTGAAGACATCAGGACATCAGACAAAATAAAGCCATATTAGACTGGTAAGAGCTTGGGTATGTTGGGGAGAGGCAGGCTGTGTATATGACAAACGCCATCCCTGCTCCACACTTTTGTTCATATCAGAATATCGGAATGCCAGTCTCTCTGGTCTTAAAATTGACATAATCAGTGAACATTTTTCTTTCCTAGGTTGTCAGACCTACAGGATTATAAAAGCCCTGGCCCATGGAGTGACTGAGGCAGTCACAGTATATGCTCTTCACCACCACACCACACTAAAGAATCAATATAGCACCAGAGGGGAGATCTGTGCAAGTCCCTGATGTTTACTCACACTACAAAAGCACAGCAAGCGAGGAGAGCGCGCTGACCATGGTCTGGAAAAAACACACAACCCAAGGATGTTCTAACGATTACCTCAGAGAATAGACAGGAGAAGAGACACAATAATGGATGGAGGAATAAGAGGTGGATATTTCTGTAGTAACATACATGTGTGTAAAGTTTGTTGAAATTATTTGATTTATCCTATAAATAAAGTTTGTCCGTTTTTTCTTTTATTGTTTTTCATTCATAATGGTATGATTTGTTTGTTATATGCCCTTTATTAGGGTTAGGGTTAACAACCCTCTACTTACAATAATAAGTAATTGTATAATATGACTTATGTATGTGTGTAATTGTTACAATTTTCTTTACATATGTACCGAAAAGGAAAAATATGGACAAAATCATACATAGAAACACCAAGGAAGAGATACAGGCATACTCTAAAACCTATGCGCTAAAGAGAGATCATACTTTTGGTTTTCAAATACTAGAGCTGACATCTTAAATGCTGAAAAGAAAGATACAGTACGTGAACCATTAGTTAATGTTCCTATCAACCATATAAAATGGCATGCTGTTTTTAAAGGGCTATGAAATTGCTCAAATGTTCTCACACCTAACCACTCCACACCAGCATACAATAAGTATTTCAACTGTCTAATAGTTACCAATATTATTTTTGGTATGGATGTGGATCATATTACGGAAGTTGCATTCCATATATACATTTGAGTAAGCTAGATATTGCTCTATTTATAAATGATTTATATCTGTATCTGTCACAGTGAAACTATGCTGTAATAACTCACAGAAAATATAAATGAATCTTCACTGAGGACAACATCCAAGTATACATAATTGGTAACCAGTATGTAAAGGTAATTGTAATTTACTAGCTTTACACTGAAAAAGTCTATTTGAGTAGTACTGAGGTAATGCAATGTCTTAAATGATTTAAAACAGTTGTGTTGATCTGACTTGGCACCTCAATTTGAAAAATGTAATTAATTAATAAATTAATTAATTTGTCTGTTACACATCGACAAAATAAACAAAAATACATAATAAATCTGCCTATTTCTGGGTAAACACCTTTTCTCCAGATGTTTTTCTGATATGTTTGCATTTATTGACTGTACACTGCAATACTTCCTGGCCTTATTCCAAGCCAACGCACTGCAGTTGCATCACTTCTGGTTAACTGAGTCATCTAAACAATTTATACATGTGTGTTAATCATTGATAATTTTGCTCCAGATGCTTTCAAGATGTATGGCTCCAGAAAAATCCAATGTGAAAATAAAAATTCATCAGTTCTTATGTCTCAGGGCATATCACATCAGTGCAGGGACTAATACTATTAAGTGCCATGTTTCTTTGTAACTCATCTGTCTGTAATCTGTCACTGCAACTTCCTGGGGACATATATGACTTTAAGAGTCAACTGCAGATTAACATTAAAATAGTTCAAATTTACATTTTTTGAGCCTCTAATATCCACCTCTACTGACATGGAGGGAGATTTGAGATGATATGTGACACATACTATGCGGTAGTTATTTAGCATTACACACTGATGTGATGCCCCATTTTATCTATTTGAATGAAGAAACAAATCATGATACTGAGACAAAGCAGGTCTGACCAGCCATGTGTGAACACATACACTTTTAATCCATGCAGTCACATGGACGTTGATGTGATTTAACTCACAAACTGATTATGCAGGATTAGCCTTGTTAAATGTAATACTGACTGAGTGTGCATTATTAAAATCGACTAGCTGTTTCAGATAGAAAAGGGGTCAGTTCTGTGGCTTCTTTGTGCTGATCTCTGCCCATAGATCTGCTAGTTGCTTATTGTCTACCTATGATTTGAGGAGGTACAGTCTATTTGCATTTCATTATTCCTCACTTGTATGGTAGATTAATGTGTCAGAGGAGACAAAATGAAAGTGAGGAAAGTGATAAATATAATTAGGAGCAGAAAACACCTTCATGGTAATTACTGCTGAAAATACAGAGCGACAGAGTAGTTCAGCAGATTCTTCTTACTGTTTGTTCCTGGTGGGGGATTAGAAAAAATTAGAACTGGCTGATACAAGCTTTTGAAAGTTATTAACTAAACAAAGTGACTTTTGATGTAACTTTTTATGAGCTGTTTGCTCAACCTATTTAAAGTAGTAAGTCTTAGTTAATTGCAAGAACTGATTTAGAAAAGAGTTCCATACATGTGAAGATAAGATGAACAAATGAATCTTTTTGAAACATACAAACCAAAAGAGGACAATAAATAAAACAGTATAAAGACAATAAAATGGGTGTTATTTAAAAAAGAAAAAAAAAAAAAAAGAAGCACAAGTGCAAAAATATTTTTACACAAGAAATAATGTAAAAGGTGATTGTAAAAAATGTCTGTCTGTACAAGTGTGTTTTGAGAAGCCACTCAAGCTTACACTTAAATGGCAAGCTTGAGGTCTTCTGGAGAAGCATCCCAATGACAGAGGCCTTGGGCAGTGAAGGTTCTGCCATGGCCAGCTAACTCCAACTGTGACCCAGCACATAATGTGCTGAAGGAAGGCTGAGAAAATATAGTTCAGAGCAAGATCCTGCATAGCCTTGAATGTACTTAGCAAGATATTAAAAACTAATCTAAAATGAATGGAGAGCCAGTGAAAGAGGCCAAAAAAGAGGTGATGTTATTTCATCAAAGCAAGAATTTAATGGCATTACAGTCATCAGGTTTAAAGCAATAAATAGGAGCAGAATATATATATATATATATATATATATATAGTATATTTAGAAATTTAGAAATATTTAGAAAATATACTATATACAGAAATATATGTAGTATATTTTCAAAGGAGGAAAAACTACCAAAGAAAGTCAGAGAGAGGAATTTCATATCTTCCTGAAAACACTACTATCTATGTACAGATGCCAAAAATCTACTTGGCCTTGTTTGGGCTTCAAATACTACTTAGTAGTAGAAGGAAAATCTTAACTCACGTCCACCTGCTCTCTACTCACTTGCTCAAGGCTCATGGTTTTAACTATAAAATGTATATAAAAAAATCAATGTTTTAGAAAGACTAACAGAAGGAATTCTGTTGACAGAGTTAACAGAAGCATTAGTCTGTCTCTATACTGACCCATTACAGCACAGGTAAATAGTATTTTAGTTACAATACCGTTCACCTCACAGCAGGTGTGAGCAGCCACACAATGAACCATGCCCTGCAGCTGACAGCCAGCAATGGTGCACCTTTTCGAAGACGGAGCATATGTTGGTGGGGGTTTGATCCAGGACAAATCCTTTTTATCAGTTCATCCGTTCCAGGACACAAGATATGTGGTCAACACAAAGAATTTACAAAGACACAGAGACATTCCTGGACTGTAGCCTCTGAGGAAAGTTCAGGAAAGCTGTAAATATCTTGTCCTAATGCCAGAAAATGTGACCATGTTCATGTTATACAAATAAGAAGAGATCAGTGTTTCTTCTGCCACTATTATTACTACAACTACTTTTAGTTCTAGTGCAACTACAACTCTATAACAATTACAACTTTTACATATTAACCTAAATAACAATTGAGCCATGATATGTCCTCCTAGAAACAGTGTCTCTGTTAAGCTGAGTAATCTTCAGATCTCACTGTAATGAGTTTTCAGCGATATAATAGATAGACAGTCTTCTACTAAAAAAACAGTCCCAATTAAACTGTTAGAATGTGGATTGGTGAATTGGTCAGAGAAACAGAGGTACTGCTTTGGGAAAGGGATATGACTGAATATTTATAAAGCATTTTGGAAAATATGCTACTTTTCTTTTTTCCATGACTGACTTAAGAAAGTTGATACTTTGTACTTGAACATTATATGTCACATTTTCATTATTTTCTGGTTAAACCATCATGATACAGCATGTTAAATGGTTTTGGTTGTGGTACTATCAGACTATGGATAGGGTCAGGCTTACTTTTACTGCCTGCTTCAACTCTTTATGCCAAGCAAGGCGTTAGCCCTGTAGTTAACACAAGATCAATTTCAATCTTCTAAACCTCCTTCCTAAAAAGAAAGCAAATAAATGTAATTCCAAAAACACTGAACTATTCCATTTAGTGTTGCTGTAGGCATTTAGATTCATTACATTCAGGTGTCGGCAATAATCTGCATGAATAGGTACAACTAGAGATGAGCAGGAAAATATATATTTTTGTAATTTGGATGAACTGATCTGTTGAACACACCTGAAACCACTTTTGATATAAGGCTAACAACAAAGCAGCATATCTGTTTGAAGAGTCATAATAGAGACAATGATGGGTGTGTAATGTGCTTTATTGTCCTGGGGGGTGTTGGCACCACACACACACACACACACACACACACACACACACACACACACACACACAAAGTAGTAAACCTAGGGAAGAACTCACTTAAACCTCTAAAGTAGACTGCAGTGAAACAGGACATGAAGTCCTTCAGAAAGTTCTTAAGCTTAGTGCTATTTGAGGGATTTGGGGAAATGTAGTGTCCATATACCAGGTGGCAGAAAACACACACACACTGATAATCAGTAAGCACAGCTTCTATACTTCACTTTTTCTCTTCACCTTCACTTCTGCCTTTTTCTGTATTTTTTCTTCTTGACTTCAAAATACTCATTGTTCTCCTCTTTCACTTTTTCTTTCTTCTCCAGCTCATGCCCTGAAGGCCCAGTTCGGCCTGTGGTCCTGCTCTTCCTCCAACTGTAATACATTAGGAGGATTAACATTCCTACAGTAAGCCACTGCAGTGCAAACCCAACCTAGTGAGCTTTTCTGTCCTAGCCCCCAGCCCCTCCAGCTTGTGCTGTCTTGCATGTAATTTCCTGTTTGCCTTAGGTCTCCATCACCATCCTAATAATGGACTCTAACATGCACGCCATGCACACAAGTTGGATTTGTGAGCCTGTACATTGGACGTTTACCATTTAATAGCCTCTGTAGACTGAGGTCTGTACAGTGTGTCACAGATTCCTAGAGAAACTCAAAATGTTGAACTCATCTTCTGCATACTTAAAAGATAGTTGTCCAAAGCTTATTTTAATATTTTTAGTTAAATGCAACACACTTCCATAAAAGTCATAAAAATTAAAGGAAGGTCTACTTTATATTGTTAAAAACCCCATAGTAGTCCCTGTCTTGCGCTTTCAGTCCCAATCACACAAGTACTCACCGAAGCACAATTTTAAAAACAACCAGCATGTGTACTAAGATAAGATAATATGAACTTTATTAATCCCAGCAGGAGGGAAATTCACTTGTTATGACAGCTCACAGAGATAACAAAGTGCAAAGGCAGAAAAACAAGTGTTTGTGCAGAAATATCAAAAAGTGTGCAAATTAAAGTATTTACCAAAGTGTATAACAGAAGCAAAAGTGTGTAATGTGACAAAGTTAAGATTAGCAATATAATACAGGCTATAGTATATACATGTTTACAAAGCAGTGGCAGGGATGATTATCTTTCACAGTCCCGTTGAGGCACAGAAGGATGAATGGAGTACAACTAAACTGGAGTTGTACAGTCCTATGACTGTTGGAATGCATGACCTGCGGTAGCGCTCCTTCCTACACTGTGGGTGTATCAGTCTGCCACTGAACGAGCTGCTCAGCGCCTCCACAGTCTGATGTATATTTTTAGAAAGTGCATTTGTTGGCCCAGTAATGACACATTTTGTGTACTGCAGTTTAAAGCCAATGGTAACTTCTCGGCTCAGCAAACGTCTTGAAAAAGGGGAAAACAGTTCTGTTAGTTTTGTGTTTGGAAGGCTAATAAATATACACAGAATATTATAAATTGGTAATTGGAGGATGACATTTAATATATTTGACCATAGCCAAATCTTTCTTTGAGTCTTTCCCTGATCAAGTCTGATACATTTTATCATAAAAAAAGTTTTAGAATATTTCTAATAAACCAAACCACAGGACAGACTTCTCAGTTGTAGCAGCCAGACACCAGGGGAAAAGACTTTGAAATGGAAAGGCAACAGTGCTGGCTAATGGAATGAAATGTCCAGCTTGTGCCATTGTAAGGAGTAGTCGTACAAATCCAAACATACTTACATTTAACATGGCTTATTCCAGGATCACTTGCTTGTGTAGAAAAATTGAAAGAGTGGGAGCTGTTATATAATTAATAATGTTATATAGCAAACCTTTAAAATCAATTCAAATGAAGGTGCATCATGTTTCTCACAAACACAAACTAATGAGTATTTGGGGCAGTAGGTCCATGCATGTGGGACTGAGTCAAAATAAACTACAGTGTGTGTTCATGGTAATGAAGGAACAGCAGAGCTGTGGCTCACTGATGTGTTTTGAATAGTTTTCCAACAACAGTGGAGCTCAATGATACAATATCAGACTGTTGAAACACATACAATACTTGTTAATGTTATACTTTAATGCTTATTGTTGGTTTGCCTCCTTACATGGGATTTGTTGACAATATCAGAAATAAAATAAAAATATCGGATATCAAATAAATTACAGTTTATTTTAAGTCTATCTTAAAGTAAACTGTAATTGTAATTAAAAATGTAATTGCTTACATGATAGAGGATGAGCCTTGTATGTGAGCTGAGGATGAAAAAAACACAGAAAACATACACAACCATAAAAAAACATGTACACACATTCACACACAAACCCACAGCCTCGCCCTAAGACTCCCACCGGCTGTAGCTGCAGCTTTTGTCTAAAACCTATCCCAGACACCTCTAATTGGCCGGTATTTATCCAGGAGCCCAGGAGAGCAGAGTGCACGCAGGGTTGTTTTCACATGGGATTAACCCAGGTCCAAATCTCAACACACTTCACAGAGAAGACCCAACACTCTCACTGCATCATCTGGCAAAGACTGGCCCCCGTCAGTCTGTTTACCCAGTCTGACCCATCTGATTTAGCTCAGTGTTGCTGCTGGTATTCTGGCAGGTATTCTGGTATTCTGGCTTGACGTTGCCATCCATTGCATTTATGCTGAAACATAAATGCAATGATTTTACACCCACTTTAGCACAAGTATCATGATACTGGAGTGAGCTGCATGAGGGTGAGAAATAAAGAAAAAAGAAAAAGAAAGAGAAAAAACTCCAGCTTGGACCTTCCAGTCACAGAATCTGTTGCTACAAGAATTAAAAATTTCCTTCTGTCTTAATGTATGCATGGACAATCAGGATACAAGAAATCAGTGTAAACACATGTAATATTATATTAAAGTGTAATGTAGGCTGGTTTTCATCACTGCCACACTCAAAGTTACTAAGGATAACCCTCCTCTAGCAAGATAGGAGTAGGGTGACTCTGGTCCACAAACAGTGTATTATCACTGTGATTTAGCTACTGATTTAGCTAACTTTGCAAAATTGTAAATGTAAAACATGTATATTTCACATGGGTTTTGCTCATTTGAAAACGTGTGTGGCACACTGAATGATTTTAATGCATGATGAATCAGTGACCAGTCAAACAGTTAAACTGCTAAAAGCTCAATATGAGATTACAGACTGCATGGGTGGTCATCATGCATCAAGACAAATACAGTCTGCACTAGACAGCGGTAAGAATAAATTTTTCCTGAGATCTGGACTGAACAAGGCTCTAAGATAAAAAAAACAAACAAAAAAAAAAAAAAGACTGTGTTACATTTACTTGATTTTTAATGCCACCTATTGGACACATATATATATATTGTCATAAAACTAAAAAAAATGATTTTTTTTGTCTGGTCAGAGATGCAGTGGTTTATTTGATTCTACAGAGACAATCCACCTTTATTCTGGCCCATCACCATTACAAATTCATTTTGCATAGACAAACAATGGTTGCATACACTCTTTCGAAATAAAGCACCAGCCAATATTTCCATGTTTCCCGAGATATGAAATACTTCAGGCTGAATTAGAAAAAATATGTGTAAAATGAGAACAATCTTCTCATGTAATGGCACCATAAAAACATGGCATCAGGTTTCCTTTTCTATACAGCTGCTGTCTAGTAATACAGCTGTCAATACCATCAGTCATTAATTAGTCAAACATTTAATCATTTAAACAAAGCTAGGCATAGTTTCCAAAAGGCACCTTTATTTTGAAGGACCATACCACTGTTTAGCATTCGACCATTTTCCAAAGCTTACACATACCTAAATGTGTTTTTCCTGTCCACCAACCACCAGGAAACTAATAGTTTTTCTTTTTTTTATGATACTGAATATAAACTACTGCGAATGTCTACTTTTATTTTTGTTATGGTTTTGTAAATGCTGCGCTGTAAATTCATTAACAAATGAGAAAAGTTTGCAGTGTAAGGCAGTGATAGTTTAAAATCATTGTTCACAGCAAAAAATGCATAGAAAGCAGAAGCTTCTTGGAAGACATCACAAATTCAAGACATTCAAAATCACAATTAACCATAAAACTTTGCTGAGAAGAAACATTAAGCATTGTAGGCAGTAGATCAGGAAAAATGTTTACAAAAAGCATGTATGAGTCATCCATGTGTCTAATAAGTCACATATTTCTGAAGTGACATGTTTGTCTATCACCTGTGTGTTTCCCACTCCTGCGTGGGCAAACTGCATCTGGCTGAAGTATTTAAAGCAGTGCAGAGTTGGGTTTCTACCTTCTTGTCTGGTATCAAGGTAGATAAACAGCATGATTCACGTCATATCTGTGTTTCATTTCTCTACAGCCTAAAATTCTCATTGACCTTTATGTTGAATAGATGGTACAGATGTGGAGCTTAGCTGTGTTCTGCCTCCTAACTGTCACATCATATGGTAAGCTGGTTTTGACTCTAGGATGAAATTTTACTGAAATTAGTTAAATGAGCAGTAGAGTTAAGGTGATTCTGTTGACACTTATACACTGAAATAATCAGAACTAAAAAGCCCATGTTCTTTATGGCTGCACAATTCAATTAAATGCAAATGTTCAAAATGCTTATACATTACTTTACATGGTGCTATAATTTAAAATGCTCTGTGTGTTTGAATAGTTGTATTAAAACCATATATCAGTGTCACATTCACACCTACTCATTTAATTTGTATGGCACTAAATCACAATAAAAATAATCTGAAGACACTTTGCATGCACTGTATGGGAGAATAAAGGTTTATGACAGCCATCGTCCACAGCGGCAGAGGTCTGTTTTAATGACCTTGGCTGTTTTAGTGACCTCCCTCCCTGGGGAGGCACTGGCCAGCGACCAGCCTCCATGCTACCCTGGCATCCTGACGAGATAGGAACCCGCTTCCTCCTTTTCACCACGAAGAACCGCTACTACCAGGTCAGGAGCAGGTTTTATGTTTTTTATTCTAACATATTCACTTTCTTGTAAAACCCCTTCTTCCTTCAGCAGACAGTGTTTCCTTGTTGAGCAATGACAGTGAGAGACAGTAACACCATGAGGAAATGTGGTTCTAGAAAAGACCACAACTTGATGATGTCTGACTGAAGAACTCATATCTTCAGCTAAATTTCACTTTTTTTTTTGTGGTCTGTTATGCAAACCTATGCGTTTTAGCTTTGAGTATATTCATTAGTGCTTTCCTACCAAAACCAACAGGAGATCAGGACTGACCAAACCATCCAGGCCTCAAACTACAATGGGATGAGAATGACTCGATTCATCATTCCAGGTTATTTGTTAAAAGGAGATGAGGATTGGCCACAGGAAATGTGTAAGGTATGACGGCACAGATCAAAAAGCTGCTTCATCTTCTTTTAAGAAATACTACATATCAACAGCACAACTTGATCAAGAGGCTTCATAAAGAGTTTATCTTGACATTGTTAACTCTAGGAGAAAATAAGTTGTAAGTTGAGTGAACTGACTTTTTACTCATCAGTTTCATTACGGCTGTGTTGACCAGCTTGTTGTGCTGTCTAGACTATGGTGAAGAAGGAGAATGTGAACTGCATCGCTGTGGAGTGGAAGAGTGGTGTGAAGACTCTGTATGCCCAGGCTGCCAACAATGCCAGGGTGGTGGCTGCACAGGTGGCATCCATGATCACATTCCTTATGGTAAGTGCAGCACTTTGTTAACCTCAGACACCATGTAAGTCCCAGCTACAAAATAAGAGTTTTCTCTTAATAAATGACAGGCTTAATGAAAGCGTTATTTTGGGGATTACCATTTATTGCTGTGTAATTCTGGGTGCAGGGTTTGCTATGTTTTTCAATTGTTGGCCAATAGAAACAGGCTGTATGTGCATCCTCATAATTTTTTCATATTACTGCCTCCAAACCCCTAAGTGTCACAAAAGCCAAAAATGAACTTAAAATTACTTAACTGACACAGTGGACCTGGCACAGGTAAGGCACAGCTGGACCCTGACAAGGTATTCTCATGCACACACAGTGGGTAAAGGACACACTGTACAGTATGTGCTCTGTATGATAGTGTGGTAGATACAGTTTCTTTGACTTCAACATGTATGTTGTATGACACAGGACAACTACAAGCAGATGGCTAATAGGTTCCATATTATCGGCCACTGTATTGGAGCTCATGCTGCAGGGGTCGTCGGCAGTAGAGTACCTGGCCTGGCACGCATAACAGGTACACTCCCATTTAATTATGGTCTGTTAGTCAAAATCAATCATTGTTTGGTACAAATAAGACATTGCTGTTAGACATTTTCAGACAATAGTGGTGTATATAAAACCATGTCTTTTTGTGAATATAACATTTGAATTTTTCTGTATTAAATTATAAAATCAATTATAATGATTACAATTATAAACTCAAAGTCTTTATATTGAAAAAATCACAAAAGAATGAAAACTGCACCGTCTCATTTTTGAGATTAAGAATGTGCATGGCAATAGAATAACATGTGAGCTCTTTGTGTAGAACAGTAATAACCTTTCTCTGCTTAGGACTGGACCCAGCTGAACCTTACTTTCAGGACACTGATGCCTTGGTGCAACTGGACACCAGTGATGCTACCTTTGTGGATGTCATTCACACTGATGGACGTGCTTTCAATTCCAATCTTGGTACATAATTCACTATCTTGCACACAATGGATAAGATAAAAATATGACTTTTTGAGAAAAATATGTAAAATATGCAAAAATAATATTCTCTGCTCTTATAATTTTCAGCCAATTCCAGTCAATCATTTGTATGATACTTATGAACGCTGCCTAACAGTGTTGAAAATTAGGGAAGTGAAGTGTAATCAACGTCACTGAAAAACATTTGTAGAATAAGTTTGATTTCAATCTTTCTAGGTCTGGGGATGTTACAATCTGTGGGCCACATTGACTTTTATCCCAATGGAGGTGTGCTGATGCCCGGCTGCTCTGCCAACACAGGCCGTCCCACTGACCTGGATGCTATCTGGGAGGGTGAGATCACTTGAGGCACACAATCACATTTAGCCAGATTTTTTTTCTCTCTGACATTAACCCCTGATGTGGGGTTTGGCTTAGACAACAAAAACACTTAAGCAATTGTGGTTTTACTTAAATGTTAATAACGATGCTAACTGTAAATTCTCCCTTAAAGATCAGTAACATATCATATCTTAAGTCTGTTTATCTTGAGTCCCAATCTATGCTGTTTCCCAAAAGCCCTTGTACTTTCACATTGGTAAAAAAAAAAGCAACAGTGTCCTCTCATGGTGCTAATGAGAATTGCATTATTTTTCTGCATCCACTACATGAAAACACCAGTTTTCTAACATCTCAGGAAGTAGTCAGTGATTAGTTTCAGTAAATAAATTCAAACCTTACTTGGCAGGCAATATGCTAACAAACAGTACAACAAAAGTAATTCAAAACAGAAAACAATACAACAGTACAAAAATCTTTACAATACAGTCCTGACTGAGCTAAATTTGCTAAGGTTGCTAAGATCCAGACCGTGTCTCTTTCTGTTCTGGTTTCACATAGCAACATAGTAAGAGAGTATTCATCAACTTAAAAGCGCATGATTTGACCTTTGATGTGCTCTATACACTCCACTTTCAGTGTTCTCAAGTTTGCAGGCTTCATCACAAGCACTCTTCCTATACATAACACAATGAGTCATACCCCCTCCCACCCTCAGCGGAATATTGGAGTCGTCCCAATGGAAACCCCAGGCGGAGTTATTGCTGCTGGACCTATCTTAGCAAATATTTTCTAAAATGGATGACGACGGGCTTCTTTTGAAATGTGCTGCTGAGTAGCAAGGCTCAAGTGGCAACATTGGTGCCATGCCTGGGTCAGGGATGGGGGTGGGGCTGTTGGCACAGCTGAATATGCCACTTTTGATCCTATAGATAAGAGAGGGACTGTGGGAGCCAGGACTGCATAACTGGAGGTCTTGGCACGCCTTGTGTTTGCCCTGTGTTGGAGAAGAGAAAACAACAGAAGCCATGACCTCTTTCTGTCTGTCTCTAACCAACAGTGTTTCTGTCTTTCTGGGTCATAGTGAGGGTCAGAGTCGCCTTTTTAAAGTGTAACTTTGTGTAACTACTTTCTGTGCACGATTGAGTTTTGAAGTCCTGGCAAGGCGATTTCTGTTATTTTTTAATATAATTCACCCTTTTAAGCTAGAACCTTTTCAGTCTTGTAAATGTCCAAATATGCCACACTGCTCAATGACACACTGTGACCCACCCCTGGTAAAAAGGTCACCAGTTCATATTTAGCAATCTGACTCTAATAAGCATTCACATTTCTTTACTTATTACCTTACCCTTTTGTCCCTCCCTGTCATCACCTGACCCAACCTCTGTCCAGGTACCAAGAAGTTTGATGCCTGCAACCATGTCCGAGCCTACCAATACTACAGCGAGAGCATAACTAACCCCCAGGGCTTTGTGGGATACCCCTGCCATGACCAGGACAGTTTTGCTGCTGTAAGTTTTATTGTTGAATATTATTTTTACAGAATTGACCTAGAATTTTAAAACTGCACACTCCACAAAGATAAATCTATTTATTTTAGGGTGTGTTCAAAGTTCTTTTTGAGGCCTTAGTAATAGTATTGAATTCTTAGTGCTAAAGAATAGAGATTCAGTGGCTCCTTACAGTACCCTCAGCAAAATCAACCTGCTAGCAATAAGAGATACCATCATTAATATATAATATAATTGAATATTCAGGATAGCATTATTCAAATCCTTTACTGACTAGTATAAAGTACAAGTCATGGATTTGAAATGTTTACTACTAATTCTACTAATGTTACTAATAACTAATGTACCAACCTCTAGCAAGAGGACCATACCAAGGTACAAAAGGAAAGAACAATGTAAAGTTAAAAGTAAGAATAAAATATAAATGAAAATAAAACAAAAAATACAATAAAAACAAAAAAAATTTAATGAAATAAAATAAATTAAATACATTTTGATTCTAAGAATGGTAATCAAGCGAAGCAGAAAGAGCTTAATAAACTTGCAGTCAGTTCATTTGTATGTTATTGTGAAACACAGTACTACTCTGGCTGGTACAATACAATAACAAGTCAAGCTAGTTAACCAAACACCAGCTGAGTAGTTTATAGTACTGTATCATTAATGACTTCAAGCTGTGCCACATCATTAAATGGTGCAAAACAGCTAATATTAAAGCATCCTTTTGGGACTCTGGTTCAAAGGCCACGGGTGTCATAGCAGTTTACAGTTGGTGGAAAGCTGTCTGATACAAACTGATACAGTTCATCTCCACGAGTCAATCTGGTCAGTTCAGCCATGCCACTGAAATGATGGATTTGTGTGTGAAAGGTTACTGTTATAAAAGGCTGGAGTTAACTGACATTTAGTGAGCATTGTAGTAGACGTCACCGATTTTCACCACCAGTAATCATGCTTCAGCTCCTGAAATTAGTCAAACTTTGTGTTTAAAGTTAGGTGGGTTGCATAAAGTAACAGAAATAAATGATATAACATAAAGTAGTATTTGTAGCATAAAAAGCTTTTGGTGATTGAAACTACAGATGAGGGACTTGTGAGGTATCCTATGAACCTAATATAAAAACAGCCTCAGGACTCTCAGATTGGCTCATGTGGAGAAAGGAGAATCTCCATGACTCCAGCATGTGTATGGCATGGCCACCTGTTGCTGATGAATGACACTGATATGGCTGTGAACCATTTCTTTGGTTTTAAAAGGCCATTCGGCAAGACTGGGTTTTTGTTGCAGCAATGGGCAATGAAAATTGACTTCCCTTGTGTCGTCCATGGGGTGGGCTTGTATCTGCAGCTGTTAATGACAGTTTATCTCAGCTTTGGACACATGTTCTGATCAAAGGAGTCTAAGGGAGCTCCAAGAATGACCTCATATGACTGTGTCCCTGTTGAGACATGATAACACCTCCTTGTTGTGCATTTCGTAAATGCTATCTGGTTTTAGGCACAAAATCAACCTGTTCCCTCACAGTATTATTAAACCAGTGCCATTCTGTGCCTTCTTATTAATAATGAGGCAATCTACAACATTTTAATGTAGGGTTGTCACTTTTAACTGAGTGTTCATTGACAGGAGGAGACTCTCACAGTCATCACAGAGTGGGCTCATTTCACACACATCCCCATGGTCTTATCTTCCCAGGGAAAGTGTTTCCCATGTGCAAACAACAAATGTCCTTTGATGGGCCACAATGCTGACAAGCTCCTTGTGACTGATGGCAGTTTAAAGACAAAGTACTTCCTCAACACAGGCAGTTCAACAACCTATGCCCGTGAGTACACTGACCTTCTTGCCCTGGAAAAAATAGCGCTGTGAGTTTCATATCTAAAACTTTTCATACCAGTGATATCCAGTGAAAAGAACTGTCTCCAGTTGTTTTGTTTTGATGCAGCTGAAGGGTCACATACAAATTTAGTGTTGGCTGGTGCCATGGTCCATTCCTGTAGTCTCAACATCTTTATCAGTTAAATTTTGTGTAGTCAAGAATGCATTGTCATCCATGCAAAAAAAGCCATTTTTATAATTTCCTGAAATGTTTAGCTGGGAGACAACAAGAGCTTTTTTCATTGTTGGAGTGCAGGTTTTATTACATGGTAAATGGTCTTATACTTATATAGTACTTTTCTACACTAAGTGTACTCAAAGCGCTTTTACATAATTTGTCCATTCACCCACTTGCTCACACATTCATACACCTGTGGAACAGCCACCAGTGTCTATCAGTGTCTTGCCCACTTCAGCCTGTGGACCAGGGAAGCCAAGAATTGAACCACCAACCCTCTGGTTCATGGTTGACCTGCTCTACCTCCACCTCATGGAAGTAGTATGTAACTGCAGAAACAGCACATACCAAACATGGCAAAATTGTCATGGGACTTGTTTCGGTGTCCAGTTCCTGTGTCCCCTGTAATTAGTTCTGGGTACATTTATTATTCATTCATTACTCTGACTGGTTTCACCTGTGTCTGCTTTGTTCCCTAGTTTTCTTTTCCCTCTTGTCTATCACCTTCCATGTGTGTGTATGCATCCTCCAGAGGCAACTGGGTGATTAGACACACCTGATGCTGGTGTCTATCTCCTTCCATGTGTGTGTATTCAATTCAATTCAATTCAATTCAATTCAATTCAATTCAGTTATTTGTATAGTGCTAAACCACAAGTCAGTCATCTCAAGGCACTTGACAAAAAACAAAAAAACCCAACAAATCCCTTATGAGCAAGCACTTTCTGTCCCAGGTTTTCCCAGTGGGTCAGCAGCCTTTGCTGGGGTATCATCGGGGCAGACCTCCTGAGTTTTCTTAATTCCCTGCCCACACACCCTTTGAGACCTGCCTCCTGAATCCCCCTCCACCCACCCGGGTTGTTCTCAGATTTTTTTTCTGTTCCGGTTTGGCCATCTGGCAGCCGGCCATTGGGGGGTACTGTGATGGTCCTTGCTTTGGCTTCCTGTCTGTGGGACGTTTGTTTTGGTGTCCAGTTCCTGTGTCCCCTGTAGTTAGTTCTAGGTACGTTTATATTTCATTACTCTGATTGGTTTCACCTCTGTCTGCTTTGTTCCCTGGTTTTCTACTCCCTCTTGTCTAGCTAGGTTTTAAGTCTAGCTTTAAAAGTACAGAGAGTGTCTGCCTCCTGAACCCAGACTGGGAGCTGGTTCCACAGGAGAGGAGCCTGATAGCTAAAGGCTCTGCCTCCCATTCTGCTTTTGGAAACTCTGGGAACCACAAGTAGACCTGCACTCTGAAAGCAAAGTAGTCTATTGGGATAATGCTAGTTCTGGAGGATTTTTATGGAGATACTGGGACATCATAGTAATGAGTTACAGTAATCTAGCCTTGAGGTAACAAATGCATGGACTAGTTTTTCTGCATCATTTTTGATAGGATGTTCTTAATCTTGGCAATGTTGCGCAAGTGAAAGAAAGCAGTTATAGAGATTTGTTTTATGTGTGAGTTAGAGGACATGTCCTGGTCAAAAATAACTCCAAGGTTTTTCACAGTAGTGCTGGAGGCCAGGGCTATGCCATCTAGAGTAGCTATAATTTTAGAAAAGTTATTTCTGAGGTTTTTAGGCCCAAATACAATAACTTCTGTTTTCTCTGAGTTTAAAAGTAAAAAGTTACTGGTCATCCAGGCCTTTATGTCAGTTAGACACACTTGAAGTCTGGTTAACTGGTTTGTATTGTCAGGTTTCATAGATAGATACAGCTGAGTGTCATCTGCATAGCAGTGGTAATTAACCCTCTGGGGTGTAAGGGTGTTTTGGGGCCCTTGACAAGTTTTGACATGCCCTGACACTTGTGCTTTTTCCAGTTGCTTATGTGAACTGTACCATGGAGCTGATCTCCTCTGATTCACTAACTTCTTTTTCAGAGGGGCCACAGTATCAAGCGTTTCACACAGTGAGGCTACAGCGCTGTCAACAACATGATCAATTTGGTAGGGAGTGGGATTGAAGCAGCTGCCCTCCACTATGTTTATACTTGGCATAGATGTAAATAAAGATGGAATCATTTTCTTAAATTTATTAACAGCGTTGTCAGATAAACATCTGCTGTAGTGGAATTTTCTTCCAAATGCTGCATGATCCATCATTTTAAATTCCAGTTATTAAAGAATGATCTGACAAAATAGGATTTTGGGGAAAAACTATTAAATGTTGAATTTCAATGCCATAGGTCAGAACAAGATCAAGGGTGTGATTGAAACAGTGGGTGGGTTTATTAACATTTTGAGTGAAACCAATTGAATCTAATATAGAATTAAATGCAGACACAATCTCTATGTGGTTTGAGGTGGGTGACGGCTCTAAGGAAACTGCAGAAAGGCGTTTTAGACTGAGTCTCTGCGTACCGGTCCCCACTCTGGATTGTCAAACTTTAGGTTGGCTAATAAACTCGGCCAGATGTCTAGAGATGAAATCCGCACCATCCAAAGTGGGATGGATGCCGTCCCTCGCTACCAGACTGGGTTTTCCCCAGAAAGTGGCCTAATTGTCTATGAAGCCCACATTGGGTATGCGTCCTCCAGAGGCAATTAGGTGATTAGCCACACTTGATGCTGATGTGGCATCAGGTGAAGGAAGTATTTATACCAGCTCATATCTTAACCTAGTTCCACCTAGTAGCACTGTGACCTGACTGTTCCTTGTGTGTGGCATCAGTCTCCTCAATCTTCCGGGCTCCATTCTGATTCCTGTATTTCCTAGTTCCTGCTTCACTGTATGTGATCTCCTGATCTCCTTGGATTTATTTTGATTCCTGAATCCTGTGTTTCCTGGTCCCTTATTCCTGTTTTCCCAGCTCTGATTTCCTTTTGAGTGGAAAACACATTCCTAAACACGACTCTGATAATTAGCGATTCCATAGTCAGAAACGATTCTCCTGGAACTCTGTACCTATATTCAGCATGGTTGTACTCTAGTTTCCCGGCAAGTGGACCACGCTACTCTGAAGCTTCTTGGTCTTCTCCTGGTTCCTGAGTTTCACACATCCTAACTCCTGTTTTCCCTGGCTCCAGCTTCCTGTGAGTGAATAAACTTCTGATTCTCCTAGATCTCTCCCTGTTCCTGTATTCAGTGTTGTCAGACTCCCGCTTACCTGTGAGTAGACCACGCTCCTCTGAGCCTTATCAGGCTCCTGCTGGATCCTGTTTCCCTGATCCCAATTTCCCTATGAATGACCTCTCTCTCTTCCAGTGTTCTCAATAACAGAACTCCAGTTTCCCTGGTCCAGTCCCCTGGTTCCTGTATCCCCGGTCCCATGTCTCCTAGTCCCGATCTTGTATTCCTGAATTTCTCCCATATAGATCCTTCGGTTTTCTGAGTTTTACTTTTGTCTTTGTCTGCAACCTTGGGTCCTAACTAAATGTATTCATACTAAAAAAATAAATGTAAAATATCTGCACTGTTTTGTACAATTTTAAGAGAATCTTTCCACCCTTTAATTTTTAATAATATCCAATGGAAAATTATCCATATAAGTGATCCTATGCCAGACACAGGACATGCAATATAATTGCTTACTATTCCAATTCTAGGTTACAGCTACCGAGTGACACTAACCCTAGATGGTCCCAACTGGTCTAACCAAGGCTACATATTTGTGGCACTCACTGGACCAAAGGAAAGCACCAAGGAGCACCAACTTTATAGGTACTGTAAGAACAAACATTGAGCACGCCGATGTCTGCTAGTCCATGTGACATCACAGATGGGGGTATAGTTATATTGACCATGTCTGATAGCTGGAACAACTGTACCTCCCTTCATAATACCACTTAATACTGCACCTCCCTGTGAACCCTTGTTGTCTAAAGTTGTAGATACTCACTGATGGTGTCATTTTTGGTTGTGGGTCGTAATCCCAAACTTCAGTCTTTAAAATAAGATAAAAATGTATACGTATATTTTCTCATTTTTGTTTTGAGAGAGGCATTAAAGACTCCCTTAGTGGAGTGGACATCTAAAATGGTGCTGGTCATACACTGGATGAAGAAGAGCAGCTAAGTGACAAAAGGCTCTGATGTGATAGCTTTTTAGGTATCCATGAAACAGAATAATCTAAAAGCATTCTTAAGTTTGATTGCCTTTTGATCCCACAGACAAATGACAAAGCACACAAAACAGGGAAAAAAATTTTATTCTTTAATAAATGCCTCCCTGCCTTCCACAGGGGGAAACTGGTGACTGGACGGACCTATGAGGTGCTGATTGATGTTGAAGTGGATGTAGGAAATGTGAGAGAGGTGAAGTTTCGGTGGGACAACTACATCCTTAACCCACTAAAACCCAAATATGGTGCATCTAAGGTGGAGCTGCAGAGAGGAAAAGATAGTAAGATGTAAGTTTGTCTTAAAGTTGCTAGATGTTTGTTGTTTTAATAATATTGCTTTGCCATAGATAGCAAATGCATTTTTTCTTTTAAAATCCAAACTGGACACAGATTACACACTTGTCATGATATTTGTTTAAACTAAGATTACTCTGGCTTTTTATTAGTTGTTTTCCAATGGAAATAAGGTGATAAGGTAAAGTCAGTTTGGGTTGCCTTTCTTCTAGGTGTTGGTTCACAGTGTAAATTTTAAAGATAAAAAAAAAAGTTTAACATAAGTTTAGTATTTTTACATGAGCATTAGTTTGTTTGTCTAAAAAAAAAATCATGTTATAGGTAAGATGTTTAATTTCAAGTTTCAAGTTTAAGTTAATGTAAAATGAAATGTTTTATTTAAAAAGCTGAATTTTTTCACTTTAATGGAGAGGTATGCATGAAAAAAATAGACGAAGCTTATGCGCTGTTAAAAGTGAAAATTACTGTGCAGTTGCTATTAAATTATTGGGTTATTGTTCAAAGAGAGACAAATTGGATAATGCTGTTTATAACAAAGCAAATTAAAAAGCAGAAACTAAAAATGCGCAATTTGCAATCATTAACAAAATTGATGGTATATTTTTTGTATTGATGGAATATTATGAATACTGGCATTAACAGTTAATTGTGTCTGCCTTCCTATCAAACATTAATGAGAATGAAGAGCTAAACCTGTCTGGGTGTCTGTTTTACTCTGTACTACAGTGCATGATATGGACTAGCTTTAACCACTAGAGGGTAGCATGGGACCACCCCTAGTGCCCTCTAGTGGTCAGGACAGCTGGAGGGGCTGGGCTTATGGTGTGATGGTATGGCAGAATGCTGTCCTTATATTACGTGCTGCTCTTACCTCTTATATAAATTCCTTTATTTTATTTTCTTCCTCACAGCGATGTCTTTTGTGGCACAGAGAATGTGGTGGAGAATGCAATCCAGTCTGTGCTTCTATGCCAAGCTTAATCAGTGAATCACCATGTCACTCAAGGTCTTTCAATAAAGATGTTGCATTGAACTGCTCCTTTGTGCTACTGTGTTGCATGTAGCAGCATTACACGATTATCAGACAATGAAGCAAGCACGTTGAATAAAATCAGTTAAAGAAAACAGAAAAGGGTGTGGTGATGAAATGATGTAAAGCCTAAATTGAAATAGATTATCTGTAGCTGGTTTGCACTGACCTAATGAAAGAAGGAAACAACAAAGTCACAACTTCTGGCTTTGAGTTTATATTGTTAATGTACTACATATGAAGAATAAGAAGCATAGATAGCCCTGCCCTCATTGCCTCAGGTTTAACATCTTGATGACTGGCAAATGGCAATCCCCAAACACCTGTTATATATTAGCAGATACTGTAACTAAATAAAGAGTTGCGTACATGTACAAACATATTTTAGTATGATGATTATGAAACAGAAACTAAAAGCTCATCAAAGCATCTCAGTTCACACTTTTCTTAAAGGGCCCAAATATGACCTGGAGAGCAGAAAGGAGTAGCACAAAGGAATTAGCAAGAATAATTAGCAAGAACAGGTAAGGATACTTTTAGCTAGTCTTAACACATTACATCCTTGGATTGAGTACTGGCTTATCAAGATGTTCATGGAGGATTTCATGATTTCATGGAGAACATTTTATCAATTTTAGAATGAGTCTATTAAATCTACATAGGGAGCATGACTCCTTTTGCGGCGGCAGCGGTGTTGTGGAGCCACAATTCAATTCAATTCATTTGTATAGTGCCAAATCACAATACAAATCATCTCAAGGCACTTTACAACCAAAAAAAACCCAACAAATCCCTTATGAACATTAAGAATGACACCAAGGATCAAAACCCCAACCCTCTGGTTTATGGTTGACCTGCTCTACCTCCTGAGTCACAGCCACCTCTTTAGTTTAGCACCAATTCAATTCAATTTTATTTGTATAGCGCCAAATCACAATACAAAACATCTCAAGGCACTTTACAAAAACTAAAACTAAAAACCCAACAATTCCCTTATGAGCAAGCACTTGGCAACAGTGGAGAGGAAAAACTCCCTTTAACGGAAGAAAAAACCTCCAGCAGAACCGGGCTCAGTTTGGGCGGCCATCTGCCTCGACCAGTTGGGGTGAGTGGATAGAGCAGAGAGAAAAGACCAGCTCTGCATCCACAGAGAGACCTCTTCAGCTCAGATGGAACAGGGTGATATACTGCAGATTTGCTCCATTGTAGTAAAAGGATGTCATCTCTTGTGTAGTTTCTTCACCTCACAGTAATATCCATAAGTCATTAAGCAAAATAGAACAGTGGTTGTCAAAATATATCCAAAAAGTGGGAAAAGTTCAGAGGACTTCGCTGCCATCTGCTCAGATGGAAATTCTAGAAATTCCTACTCCACAGCAATTAGTGGACAAGCTGAGATGGTTGGAAGTGGACATCTAGCACATGCAGCTGGGTCCTCCACTTCCTAACACTGCAGTAGCTGAAGAGGCATCACATCAAGTACTCTCCCTGTGAGCATACAGCCTGGTCTTGATCGACAGCTGAAAGATCCATGAACAACAGCAGAGGGACAGGTTTGTGAAGACAGCTAGCAGGATCAGTAGTGCCTCTCTACCCTTCCTGAAGGAGCTTTACCAGCAGTGCTGTGTTTGTAACATCAAGGCCCCCTAACACCTTTCCCAGAGTATGTTTCCCTCCTGCCATGTAGGACGAGATATAGGATCTGACCCAGGTCCAGAAAGCTGCTGAATAGTGTTTTCCCTCATGCAGTCAGGGTTATAAACAGGCTGTGCCAACCCCACCACGCTCACACACACGTGTAACCCCAGTAGTTAAGGCATCTATCAACGTTACTGCACTAAAATTTTCAGTGTCTTAACACTAATGCACTCTATATGAGTATGCTTTATGTTTTAAATGTGCTTTTAGGCTCATGTGTATATGGGTTTTTACTTTTATTTATATTTGCTGCACTAGCATGAAATAGTGAAAAACACTATTACATTTTTTGAGGTGTTGACAATGACAACTGAAATTGAAATTGACTCTAATTGGCTATAGATGTAAATTTGAATGTTTGTCTCGATGTGTCAGCCCTGGTGATATGTTCAGGCTGTACCCCGCCTTTCACCCAATATCAGTGGGGATTGGTTCCACTACTAATAAGCACTGTGAGTAAGCACTACAGAAATGGCTGAATAGGTCTTTAAGTTTGGAATGTCCATTAACTAGTTACCATTGTAGTAGACTGAGAATTCACATGCGTACGTAAAACTATTCCTGACAACTGCATTGCTATTTATAGCCCCCCATTACTGCAGTGTTATTACTGTCACTTTAGCAGATCAACAAGAGCAGCAGTATGAGTGTGAGGGATACTGTCCAATTGTTAATGTGCCTTGTCATTCTCTCTATTAAAAGTTAACCATTCTTCACTGCCAATGCCTGTCAGTACATGAAGAGGGTAAATATTACTCTGATTAATGTTAAAAGGCATGAAGTTCCATTTGTGCATACACATATCAACAGTAAATTACATGGTGAGATCACTGCCTTCTCCTGCTCATTTGGATACAAAATGGTCCTGGACAAAATCTTGTCTAATGTGTCACATATATCTCTAATTCCAAAAGGCAGTTGCATGTGTGTGTGTGTGTGTGTGTGCATGCACGCTTGTGTGTATCTGCAAAGCACTTATTAATCTGTCCGTGGCCTTTCGTTGGCTTATGAAGTCCTGATTGTGTGTCATTGTTTTGGCTTCATTTATTTGAACACACACCCCGTAATCATGCTTGCAAATATACAGCTTTAAAAAGGCGAGCTGCCATTTTCATCATGGCACTAACAAAGTGCATTTGAAATCACTCTGACTTCCCTTGAGCTGAGCCATCAGTGCTCACACAATACCAATCAGAAGAAAAAAACTCTGCTTCAAAGCTTCAAGCTTGACTACATTAATAATATTAATAAAACAGCAAATTGAATGTGTGGGCTAAGAGGTGGGGGGAGAAAGTGTCTTGAAATCCTCTAAAGACATCCGTCTTTGTCTCTGACTCTTGTTTCTCTTTTCATTATTGGCTCATTGAAAGTGAAGGCTAATGACAAAATAGCGGGCTAATTCCTGTAATTATGTGTGTTTGTCAGAGGAAATTTGCAAATGACAGCGCTTCTTTTTCTGATCTTTAAGCCAGTAGCTTCGGGGGTGGCATTGTTACTTACAAAGCATTTATAGACAGGTCATGAATTAGAGAGGTATAGATGTAGGTGGCAAGAGAAAAAAGGCTCCCCTGGGGAATGCTTGCACAACAAACCTAACCCCTGGCCGTTACAGACATTGTACTGCCGCCAAGAACAATTTAGCATAAACAGAGAGGTGAAGAATTCATGTGCATCTTGTTGGAAAGTTGGTGCAAAAGTAAGGCATAAATGTCACATGGATCAAGGACATATCCCAACATGTCACACCATCTTTAAATATGAAAACAATGGCGTCATCAAGCAGAGGCACACAGCAAACTGCTAAAGGGGTGTATTGATTTCAATTGTTTTGCAGTTTCCTGAAAATGTCTTAATATGAAGAAAGGGTAAGTATTGATAATAATAAAGGCATTTGGATACCATAACATTTTTTGACCTTCATAATAAATGGATTTAACAGTAATATGAGAGTACACAAAGATCTTTTATGTTTAGCAGGAAGGAGATTGAACAGAGGCTGATGGTTCAAACAGAGGTCAGTACAGTGTTTTTAAAGCAGATAGGCTTCTTTCATGCTTAAGCTATTGGTGCTGACAAACTGTGGAAAAAACAACTGTTTCTGCAATGCACTCATAGATGATGTAGAGCTGCTAAGTTTCAGTTGCTGACTCACTTATTCGGTGTTTAGTCAGTTATGATGGCTATACGTGCTCACACCAACAATCTTTCTTAATTTTAAAGATGACCTACATCAGTCATCTCAAGACTGTGTGGCTAGAAACTGTCCCTGAAAATGCATCTGAGAAACGTGTTTTAGTCCAAAGTGAATTATAAGTGTTTTGGCTCCATTCCTGTACACACTGTACACAACAGACTTCACATACAGTTTTGAGTGTTGTCACATTCAGAAGTATTCGGATGATACTAGAATTGTTGCATGAATCAGGAATGGACAAGGAAGACGAGTAGAGAGGCCTCATAAAATCCTTCAGTGACTGGAGTCACAAAAACTGCCTCCTGTTTGTCTTGCAAGCGTATCGTGTTGTGTGTGTTGTATAGTTCGTCTACAGACTAGCAACAGACTAGCTATAGTTTAACACACCTAAAAACCAACTAAACTCTAAACAATTCATTAACTGCTACATGCCGGTACTAGTCAAGTACCTTTCTATTTTGACCGGTATTTATTGCTATTTCCTGACTTAGCGCTCGTTAGCCTACCGGTTAGCTTAGCTAGCTAGTTAGCTAACATGGCCTCTCCCTCTCTCTCTCTTTCTTGCTCGGTGTGCCACATGTTTAGTTATTCCTCTGCCTCCTTTAGCGATAATGATACCTGTAATAAGTGTAAGGTTCTGTTAGCCTTGGAGGCGAGGATCACTGATTTGGAAGCGCGGCTCCGCACCTTCGAACAAAAGCCAGCTAGCCTAGCCCCGTTAGCTGGTGTGGAGCCACCGAGCTCAGGGTCTGTTAGCGGTCCAAGGGCAGCTCCGGAGCAGCCCGGAGAATTAGCCTGGGTGACGGTCCGACGGAAACGTACTCCTAAGCAGAAGCCCACGGCTCATCACCTGCCTGTTCACGTTTCTAATAGATTTTCCCCGCTCAGCGACACACCCGCTGAGAAACCGACTCTGATAATTGGCGATTCCATAGGCAGGAACGTGAAAATAGAGACACCAGCGACCATAGTCAAATGTATTCCTGGGGCCAGAGCGGGCGACATCGAGTCAAATCTGAAGCTGCTGGCTAAGGCTAATCGTAAATATGGGGAAATTGTTATTCACGTCGGCAGCAATGACACCCGATTACGCCAATCGGAGGTCACTAAAATTAATGTTGAGTCGGTGTGTAACTTTGCTAAATTAATGTTGGACTCCGTAGTTTTCTCTGGACCCCTCCCCAATCTGACCAGCGATGACATGTTTAGCCGCATGTTGTCGTTCCGTCGCTGGCTGTCTAGGTGGTGTCCAGCAAACGATGTGGGCTTCATAGACAATTGGGCCACTTTCTGGGGAAAACCCGGTCTGGTAGCGATAGATGGCACCCATCCCACTTTGAATGGTGCAGCTCTCATCTCTAGAAATTTGGCCGAGTTTATTAGCCAACCTAAAGCCTCAGATAATGGACTTGTTTCAATACTTGTCCTCCTAGACCTTAGTGCAGCATTCGACACCATTGACCACAACATCTTATTACAGAGACTGGAGCATGTGATTGGTATCAGAGGAACAGCGTTAAAGTGGTTCCAATCCTATTTATTGGACAGATTCCAGTTTGTTCATGTCCATGATGAACCTTCCACACGAACAAAAGTTAGTTATGGAGTTCCACAAGGCTCCGTGCTAGGACTGATTCTGTTCACCCTGTACATGCTTCCTTTAGGATATGTCATTAGGAAGCACTCTATTAATTACCACTGCTATGCAGATGACACTCAGTTGTATCTATCTATTAAACCTGTTAACACAAACCAGTTAACCAGACTTCAAGCGTGTCTAACTGACATAAAGGCCTGGATGACCAGTAACTTTTTACTTTTAAACTCGGAGAAAACAGAAGTCATTATATTTGGGCCAAAAAAATCTCAGAAATAACTTTTCTAAAATTATAGCTACTCTAGATGGCATAACCCTGGCCTCTAGCACTACTTTAAAAAAACCTTGGTCCTGGAGCTGTATATCGCTGATGTGCAGTTACCACCAACCTGCAGTGTCTATTTGTTGTTTATTGTTGCTGTTCTTTTCTCTCTGCTCTATCCACTCACCCCAACCGGTCGAGGCAGATGGCCGCCCAAACTGAGCCCGGTTCTGCTGGAGGTTTTTTCTTCCGTTAAAGGGAGTTTTTCCTCTCCACTGTCGCCAAGTGCTTGCTCATAAGGGAATTGTTGGGTTTTTAGTTTTAGTTTTTGTAAAGTGCCTTGAGATGATTTGTATTGTATTGACTTCAATTCAATTTTATTTGTATAGTGCCAAATCACAATACAAATTATCTCAAGGCACTTTACAAAAAACAAAGAAAACGCAACAAATCCCTTATGAGCAAGCACTTGGTGACAGTGGGGAGGAAAAACTCCCTTTAATAAAAGAAAAACCTCCAGCAGAACCAGGCTCGACCAAATCCTTCTCACATACAAATGCCTTCATGATCAAGCTCCTTCATACCTTAAAGACTTCATAGTACCATATTATCCCAATAGACCACTCAAAAGGGATTTGTTGGGTTTTTTGTTTTTGTAAAGTGCCTTGAGATGATTTGTATTGTGATTTGGCGCTATACAAATAAATTGAATTGAATTTTAAATTCTATTCTGTATTTTACAGGGAGACAATGAAACTAATATAGGAGAAATATGATCTCTCTTGCTAGTTCCTGTCAGGACTATGGCTGCAGCATTCTGGATAAACTGGAGGCTTCTTATGGAGATACCGGGACATCCAGATAGTAATGAGTTACAGTAATCTAGCCTTGAGGTAACAAATGCATGGATTAGTTTTTCTGCATCATTTTGAGACAGGATGTTCCTAATTTTGGCAATGTTGCGCAGGTGAAAGAAAACTGTCACGGTACTTACAGGTAACTTCAGACTGTCTTTGATCATCCTGGAGCTGATCATTGGCTGAGCCTTTGCCATTCTGGTTATTCTTCGATCCATTTTGATGGTTGTCTTCCGTTTTCTTCCATGTCTCTCTGGTTTTGCCCTCCATTTTAAGGCATTGGAGATCATTTTAGCTGAACAGCCTATAATTTTTTGCACCTCTTTATAGGTTTTCCCCTCTCCAATCAACTTTTTAATCAAAGTACGCTGTTCTTCTGAACAATGTCTTGAACGACCCATTTTCCTCAGGCTTTCAAATGCATGTTCAACAAGTGCTGGCTTCATCCTTAAGTAGGGACCACCTGATTCACACCTGTTTTTTAACAAAATTGATAACCTCACTGATTGAATGCCACACTGCTATTTTTATGAACACACCCCTTTGCACAGCCCTAAGAGCGTGCATATCATGAATGCTGGGTCTTGTTTGTTTTCTGAGAATCTACTGCACCTACTGGTAACTTGTTCACCATGTAGCAATAAAAAATATACTAAAAACCTGGATTATTCTGGTTAGTCACATTGTACTGCTATTATTTTGAACAATACTGTACATAGTTTGGCATGATATTCTTGGTCTTTAACTTGGTACAAACAAAATCCTCTTGGGCAAAAACATTACCTCTCTCCAATCAAGAAAACTAGAAAAGCACAGGCGTACTTGACAAGGAGTTTCCGATCCTTAGCTTGATTAAACATGAATCCTCTTGGACAGAACATTTCTTCCATGAAAAAAAAATAACTTACTTAACTTGGCATGGGTAGAACAAGGTGAGAAGGTCTTGTGATCGGCAGCCTACGTGGGCCAGGTCGCATAGACCGGATCGGTGCAGGATAACCGAACAAGCTGCAGACAACAGGGCTGGAAGTATCACAGACAGTGTGACAGTTCGTCTGTGGCTGGGAGAGGGTATATAAGCTGTGAGCAGAGAAGAGAAAGCAGGTGACATCAATTATGTAATCAAGTGAGTGTAGATGAGTAGGAAACCAAAACTGGTATGGGTCTTCAAAATAAGAGCATGAGACAGGAAGTAAAGTTGCTGATCATCCCATGTAGAATTAAATACAGTACTGAGACTATTATTTTCAACATCTACATGAATATTAAAATCTCCCACTAAAGTGACTTTATATGAACTAAGCACTAAATCAGACAGGAAGTCTGGAAATTCAGTTAAAAACTCTGAGTAAGGGACAGGTGGACGGTACACAATGACAAGTAGAACTGGTTTTTGTGTTTTCCAGTTTAGATGTGAGAGACTAAGAGTGAGGCTCTCAAATGAGTTATAACTGTTCTGAGGATGAAAGTTTAATAATAAGTTTGACTGGAAGATTGCAGCTACTCCTCCACCTCGACCTGTGCTTCGAGGAACATGATAATTTTTATGACTGAGGGGGGTTGATTCATTCAGACTGACATATTCATCCTGCTGTAACCAGGTTTCAGTAAGATAAAGTAGGTCAATTTGGTGATCAGTTATCAAATCATTTACTAACAGAGATTTAGATGAAAGAGACCTGATATTGTGACATTCGGGGGATTGTTTTCCGGTTCCAGCGTTTTATTGTGAAGGGTCTATGGGGAAGTGAATGTCTTACAGTGATGTGTGCTTTTGTGATTGCTGATACGCTTCACCTGTGGACCCTGAAGACCTTCCTGTTATATAGCAGAGATTGCGCTGTCACGAGCTGTCGGGTTGTTTGCTACCTCGCCCTCGGAAGGACGTTTGGATCGTCTGTGTGGTTTGCTTTGCTCTGCACGGCTGCTGGAAGGATCAGAGGAATCGCCTGGTCACAGCAAGTATTGTGTTTGACCTTTGATTAATTGGAACTACTAAAGTGGAGACGATCTTCTCCCGTGTGGGGCGGACCCCGGTAAGGAGAGGACCTCGACGAGGGGGATGCTTTTCTCTATTTGGATTTATTTTAGTTACGGACTACAATGGATCAGGTCTCGCTGTTTTTGAGCGAGAGAAGTAAAGTGGACGCACCGAGCTTTCCTTATGCCAGAGAAGCACAGGTGCGTCACATCTTATAACTAAGGGGTTTCCTTCTTCAAACCCGTGTCCTTGCTTTTCTACAGTTTCACGAGGCTGGTCGACTGGATTCCTGTCAGACCACAGGGAGAACAGTATTCCGTCAGATGTTGCTCTGCGGGCACCCATTGGACTACATACGCCATCTCTGAGGACCATCCCGGCAGTACCGTGTTCCGGCCCTCAGAGGAACGACCCGCTCCATACGCCTCACCCAGCCTTGGAACCACACTCGCTGGTCACCCACCTCACTGACTTCTCTTCTCCTTGTTATTCACAATAAACTCCCTTTTCTTTTCACATACTCGGACTCAGGTGGCTTGTGTTTTCGAAGTCAAGATCCACATAAAATTAAGCTAAAAAGTATGACAAATATTTAATAGTCCACATTTGACAGTTCTGTTTTTCTGTTCAATAAGAGGAGTGGTCTTAATTTTTATTAAGTTTTTTTGAATAACTCCTCTTCTGTTAACTTCTGATTTATTTGATTTATATGTTCGAGGGGCAGACACAGTCTCTATGTGGTTTGAGGGGGGCGGCGGCTCTAAGGAAACTGCAGAGAAGCGTTTTAGACTGAGTCTCTGCGTCCCGGTCCCCACCCTGGATTGTCAGGCTTTAGGTCGGCTAATAAACTCGGCCAAATTTCTAGAGATGAGAGCTGCACCATTCAAAGTGGGATGGATGCCATCTCTCGCTATCAGACCGGGTTTTCCCCAGAAAGTGGCCCAATTGTCTATGAAGCCCACATCGTTTGCTGGACACCACCTAGACAGCCAGCGACGGAACGACGACATGCGGCTAAACATGTCATCGCTGGTCAGATTGGGGAGGGGTCCAGAGAAAACTACGGAGTCCGACATTAATTTAGCGAAGTTACACACCGACTCAACATTAATTTTAGTGACCTCCGATTGGCGTAATCGGGTGTCATTGCTGCCGACGTGAATAACAATTTTCCCATATTTACGATTAGCCTTAGCCAGCAGCTTCAGATTTGACTCGATGTCGCCCGCTCTGGCCCCAGGAAACATTTGACTATGGTCGCTGGTGTCTCTATTTTCACGTTTCTGACTATGGAATCGCCAATTATCAGAGTCGGTTTCTCAGCGGGTGTGTCGCTGAGCGGGGAAAATCTATTAGAAACGTGAACAGGCAGGTGATGAGCCGTGGGCTTCTGCTTAGGAGTATGTTTCCGTCGGACCGTCGCCCAGGCTAATTCTCCGGGCTGCTCCGGAGCTGCCCTTGGACCGCTAACAGACCCTGAGCTCGGTGGCTCCACACCAGCTAACGGGGCTAGGCTAGCTGGCTTTTGTTCGAAGGTGCGGAGCCGCGCTTCCAAATCAGTGATCCTCGCCTCCAAGGCTACCTTCTAAAACCAAGGACATGGTAGTGGATTTTTGAAAGTTTAAACCTCTTCCTTATCCCGTCAACATCTGTGGTGGAGACACAGAAGTGGTGCCAGCCTATGCACCAATATGCACCTGGACAATATTTCGGACTGGTCGCTGAACAGAGTTATACAGTATAAAAAAGGGCAGAGATGACTTAGCGGCTTAAGTCCTTAGACATCTTCAGGAAGATGCTGCACATGTTTTACCAAACTATGGCAGTCAGTGTGCTGTTTCATGCTCCATCATGACATGTTGCAGCATCTTGTGTTTGATTTATGTTTTCAGTCTGTGTCATTCAGCCAACAGCAGTGTGTGTGTGAGAGAGAGAGACAGAATGTGAGTGTGTGTGCATGTTAAGTGTTGAGGCCTTCACACCTGAATTCTTAAGGTTATGGAAATATTAATTTCAAGCAAGCAAATTTTTATAAACTTATATTGTGTCTGTTTTTAAACAAGTGAAGTTTTAACAGGCACAAAGTGCATCAAGCTTCCTGTTATTATTCCCTGATTTCAGTGGTTAGTCATGTAGCTCTGAATCCTGCATTTCAATGGACAAGAGCATGTATGTGTAAAGGCAGCTGCTTGGAGAGTTTAGGTCCCTGCAGATTGTTGTAGCAGCTTCATAGATATATGAGGGAAAGGCCACACCTGCTCTAACCCTCTGTCTCTTCCCCTAAACTCATACACCCCCAATAAACACACACACACACAAAACACATCCAAGCTAAAAACAACCTTCCCCTGTAAAGGGTTGAGTGGCTCTCTACCACCACTTCTGTAAGAATAATACACTCACTGTGTAAATGTATTCAGGTTACGGAATAAGTGCCTGTCTTTAGTTTCATGTTCCACTGGGTGATTCACTGGTGGGGCGTGTTTGAGCGAAAAGCGAAAGAAAAACACTGAGTCTGATGGAAATGTCTTCCTGTATGGGAAACCTAGAGAACAGCAGCAACAAGAACAGTTGTTTTTTTCAGGGGCTGTCATCTACTTGCAGCCAGCAGCAGCATTTTTTTTGCTGCATTCAGTAAGTAACATATGGAGGTAAGCATGCTCTTTATTTTTACTGCCAGCAATTATGTAGAGTTATGTGGCAGGTTCCCAATTTCTGCTATTTCTTCAGAAAATATTATTTACTAGCACATTAAGCATTAATAAGTACCACTATGTTGTTATTTCAGAGATATCTTTTCACATAAATTGAATCTCAATCCTTATTGACTCCACTTGGTGGCAGTGTTGCCTCACCATCTGATCAGACTTTAGCCCACAACCCAGGTAACAGTTTTCTCTGTTAAAGTTGAATACTAATTTAAAATAAAAAATCAGGGATTAAATGCTACATGATAAGTGTAATTGAACGTAGTCTTTAATAATAATGTCTTCATGAAAACAGCCACGCTTTGTCACATACAGTATGGACCAGGAATAGAGAAGTTTTAGGTACCCGGCAGGAGTTATATTCAGTATTTTGGATGACCATTCTCAATGTTACTAGATTAGAAACCTACATGCCTGTAAAGATCAGTTTAATATTATTTCCTGCTCTATACTTTAATTCAGATAAAAAAAGATGTTGGTTAGAGGCATGAGCAGTTTGATACGATTAAAGTGACTGAATTGTGCGGTTACTTGAGAGTATGACAGCCAAGAATCTTAGTGTTACATTTGATTGGCACAGTACGTAGCTATTAAACAATCTTTTATGTCCATTTCAGATACAATAGTGCCTTTGTGTCATTATGGTAAAGTTTTAATCTCAGACGCACCACATGCTAGTACTAAAATTCTACATTGACATTACCTGTGGAAGTGTCTGTCCTTACCTGTCTGTCTGACCCCAGAGTTAGAAATAACTTCTTTTCCCATAGATCCACCTTCCACTGGAATAACCTGACTATGTTGAGGCTTTTCAATCAAAACTTTAAACTCATCTTTAAGCCTTAACTGTTAGTTACCAGGAATAAATTCACAGGCAATATGACTGAACAACTGACCGAATAAAAAGAAGCCTACTTTACATTTTCAAAAAAAAAAGAAAGTAATTACCAAGAAATGTTCTTTGAAATACACATACATTTTATTAGTGACAGTCTGACAATGTATACCTGGCACAGTTAAAAGCAAATACACCTATTACAGTGTGAAACTGCAAGAGAACAGGACATTTGTATAACTCAAAAAAAAAAAAAAAAAAGAACATGAAGTGTACACTGTGTTGCGTTCCAGAGTTGCTGAGATGATCCTAACTACAAGCTTAATCATTTTAGCTGTCATTTTTTAATATTTGTATTCTAGATAGTGTTACGCAGATACTTGTACATAATACAAGCTGGCTAGTCTGCTACCTCAAATCACACCCACTGAACTAATACTGACCTCAGACTGACCATCCAAAAATGTCCAAAACGCTGCCTCACACACTGAGAATCCAATGCTAAAGTCAGCTAAACATGTCTTCATAAACTTTTATCATAGCTTTAAATATAAAGCTGCTACATAATAGTATTTATCTAAACAAGGAAACAATAGAGACATTGTGTTATTAAATCCTTCTGCTTGATATCCATCTTTTGTGCACAGAGATGTGCAGAAGGTGTACAAGATTTATTAGATTAAGTATCAGTAAAGTATGTTATGAGCATTGACATCAACTACAGCAGGTCAGAAAGCAGCACAGCCTAGCCAGTCTCCAACACTGTTGCAAGACTGAAAAGGACAGTTTGTTCCATCTTTAACTACCATCATCATCATCACTGATTTTGTGTACTAGTAATAGCAGTCATTCCTATATGACACATGCGAAACGTGCATTGCAGAAAGTGCCATAGACAGAGGAGGGCACTGAAGCTTGTGCATTGTACAGACACTGAAAATCAAGACAAGCCTTGATTCACATTTCAAATAAAGAATCTAGGCTGGCTTTAAGACTGCTTATACTTAAGATCTTCAAAAACACTGTAGCACAGAATTACTAATATATCTGTGAGGTTTGTTGATCAATAATGATTCAACAATTACTTGGCCAAATAGACAAATGACTAACGTACGGCATACGGTTTGTTCTCTCTTTATTTCATATGTAGTTCTGCAATGTTTTGATTGTGTGAAGTGTAAACACCATCTGTATCCTCAAGTTGTGTTAGAATATGGTGATGTGTGGTCAGCATTGAACTGAATGTACAGTGTGCAGCTGGAACTGCCAAAGCAGGAAGGAAGCACAACTTTCCATAAAAAACAAATTAAACATTTCTGCAAGCTAGTGCAGTGAAGGTGTAAAGGCCTCACCATGCCATGATTTCAAAATAAAATCTATTCATTTCAATGGAATCAGCACAAAGTGTGAGGCTGTGGTGCCAATGTACTTTTGGACAGAGTTCAACTTTGGTGAGCTCTGATTTCTTCCATATACTCTGAACAAAGTGCTAGTCTGGATTGTCTAAAAGCTATTTTGGAATGTTGCAAAAAGACAATCTGGCAATCATACCCACTTTACACAGTGACTAGTAGAGACACATCTACTTTGGTCAAACCATGGAAGACTGCCTCAGGCAAGGCATTGCATTAAGACTACAAAGACCAACAAAACAAAAGAGTTCTGTGGAGGCAGTGACCCACTGTAGTTACTGCGAAGCATACTGAGATCTTCACAGATGAATTTGCATTGGTGACAAATCGGCCTGAAAGTGTTGGCCTCTGAAGAACAAAATGCAGCATAGCCCACAGCAGTGAGGCCATCATATTAGCAGTTACACATTCCTGCTCAGTGGACTGAGAAACAAAGAATGACAATAACTGCAACCAAAGCTACCGACTGCCTCATGGAGTCACTACATTGTTAAAACTTAAATGAGATTTTCTCTACTGATGGTGTTGCACTTTCTCCTGGCCGCCAACAGAGGTTAATGTAAAAGATTAGAGTAATGCATCTTTAGCTCATTCCAGGAATTCTCTTTTTTCACAAGGACGTCAGATGAACATTTAGATCTGCTGCAGTGATTCCGTCTGAAGTTACATTTGCATATAAAGCTAAGTATATTGTTAGGAGGGCGAAGGAATGAACTGTATGGTCTCATAGGATGGGTGACTCGACATCAGTTTTATTCATACTAGGCACTCGTTTAATTAAGAATTTAAAAGTTAAACGCATCATAGTCGCCAGCTTTTAAATTGTGTAATTATTGTGTGCTGTGTTTGTTTTAACACAGAACCAATCATTTCTGCTAAATTCAGTGGTTCAAGTTCTTAGCAGTGGGGTGTTAACATATGGTCTTCATTCTTTTTTTAACTAGATTATGAAATTCTTAAGGAATGGGACTGCAGGATGAATGGAAGAGGGAACAGCACACATTCAGATAAACAGTAGACTTGTTGATTGAAATGCTTTTCTAAGGACAGTGGTAAAGTTTCAAGTTTCTTTTGTTACTGCAAAAAAAAGAGGAACAGGCAACACTTCCAGTCTCTAACTTTGAATGGACAAGGCAATCAAACCTGACTTGACTTATCATGCTGTGGCTGGTGAGAAAAATGTTAAGATGTCAACGTGAAAACCTGCGCACACACACACACACACACACACACACACACACACACACACACACACACACACACACACACACACACACACACACACACACACACACACACACACACACTCTCCTGGCTCTAAAGCTGCTGAAACGAAGCTAAAAATCTGTACAATTTTTAATAACTGTATATATAGAAACAAACATACTCTGTCTTAACTGGCCTGCACCTTTGCTCAGAATATTTCATCCACTTCTAATAATCTGAAGCATTAACAAATAAAGGCAACTATTAAGCACATTTGATGATTGCTTCTAAAATTGCAGCTGCAGCACTTTTCACATTCTTAGATTTAGATTTCATTGTGGATCATTTTAAAGGATCATACCAGTGGTTTGGCAGGATGTAACCTATTGATTTAGTTGACATTATTGCCAGCAATTCTGCAAAGTATGCTGTTCCATCTGTAGACTGATTACCTACCTAGAATGGGCTGGATTTCTGTACCTTTTATGTTAACAACGAATCTGGCTGTCATTTTGTGCATAGATGAGTGCTTAAATATGTAATCTTAGCAGTGTCAACTAAAGGTACAGCAGAGTCTAAATCAAAAACACCATATTTTTAAGACATGTTCTCTTATTTTTTGTAGTGTTTGTTGCCATGAGTGCAATAAAACCTTACAAATTATTTTCCATTGAACATGCATAATATAAATACTGTAATACACAAGTCTTCAATCCCGTCCCATGTTCATCTAGAGCTGTTATGTTTTATTAAACAGCCACTTAGGGGGCTATTTAGGCTCATCTGTATGTAACTAATTACAGTATGATTGCAGTGTGACATTTTTGCCTTTTTATCAGGGCTGAATCATGCTAAACCACTGATATGGCTCTCAGGACTGCAGTGAAGTAGAACCTAGAGATGTGAACTCTGGAAGAACATGAACAGACCTTCCATCAAAGCTAGATGACATGCAATTATGACCATTTTATACTGTTTCCACACACTGTTTTATGGTGCACATATACCACATGGAGCAACCAGACAACATAAATGGGCATCACCAATGATATACAATGATCTGCTGTAACAATAAACTGAGCCATGTAAAGAAGTACAGTATGCTGAATATGTATCCACCATGGTTATGTAGAGATATCAGATGTATGAAAATTTGTACTGTAATACATTATGACCATGTACTTATCAAGCATCACCAGTAAATAGGCCTTTATCTCTTGTGTCATGAGTAAACCTGACTCTACAAAGCTTGGGTTATATGGGTTTGTTACAAGTGTGTGGAGCTTCTCAGCAAATAGTGTGAAGTGACAGACCTAAACATACACACACACTGAGGTTATCTACACTACAGGTCTTCATGAGTCCACTTGGTTCTGCAGAACCAAGACCCAACCTGGCTTGGAGCCCAAGTCCAAATTCTGCTCAGTCTAATGGAGTTGGTCTCAGGTGAGTATGTGAATGTGTGAAATACCCCAGGGTATGTTTTGAGCTAAGAACTTTGAACTCCAGAGCTCACTGGAACTTTATTGTGACAAGGGTGCCAAGCTCATTTTAAGAAAATTACTCACCTACAACATTCATGTTATTAAATTTCTTTTATTAGTTCTGTGGCTCGGTGAAGACCTCTAATCTAGACTGCCTTTTTCTTTCCAGAGTCATAACACAAATTCTACAGTGAAATTCCAACTCAGGTTTAAAGTGAAATGTAACACTTTCATTCAAACTTCCTTCACCCACACTGTATGGAGAGCGAAAGAGCTTTCAGATTCATTATCATTAACCACTTTCCAGTAAATATCCAGTAAATATGTGTGTGTGTGTGTGTGTGTGTGTGTGTGCGCGCGCGCGTGTGCGTGTGTGTGGCTAATCCATTCAATAATTCTGCAACATTACCTTTCACAGAGACTATTTATTGGCTTAGGAAGTCAATGCTAGCTTTCACAGTGCGTCCAGTGGACACATCCACTGCCATGGCACGAATCTCTGTGTCGCCAAACTGCATGAGCGTCTGGATCTCACGGCGTGGTGCTGTGCTTTCTGTTCCACTCACATCCAAGCGAAGTGTCCCACACTTCCTGACACCAGGCTCGCTGATGAAACCCACGCTCTCCTTTTCAGAGCAGTAGACGTGGATGACAATAACTTGCTGCGAAGGCTTGGCTGGTGTGTAGCTTCGTTTCACCATCTCACCCAGTGCCACAGACTGGTCGGCAGCGATAAAGGTGTCAAACACATCGGTGCACCAGCGAGTGCCATCCTTCACTAGGAGCTTTTCTGCTGGGTGTTTGCCCTCCACAAAACGATTGAGGACGCCTACGCCGTATGTCAGGGGCGAGCGGCGAACTTTAATGACACTGGGGTCCAGGCCAAACAGCACAGCGCCTTTCAGTATAGTGAGGCCGACGTCGTGTGGGATGATAATGCGGCTGCGGCCCTGTAGCATGTTCTGAACAGCTTGCTGTAGCAAAGGCGACTCTGCAAAACCTCCCACTAAGAACAGGAACTTGATGTCACTGACCTCTGGCTTCTCAAAGAGCTCGGCTGAAGGAGAAAAAACGAATCTCAATCAACAAACCAACTGTACTTACCAGACTATTAAAGGAGTGAGTGCATATTCTGACAGTAAAGCAATTATTTATTTTAAGGTGTATTTTTGTTATGAATAATAGATAAATGGCTGCATTTATATTACATAGTATATAGTGCTTTTATCCTAGGAGCTTTACAACTTGTCATGTAAGGTGTTGGCCTGCGCATTAGGATCAGCTTCAATGTTTTGTCCAAGGACACAAGGACAGGAGAAGTTATTGATCTACTCCCCTCAATCTACCTTCTACTACAGCCTCCAAAGACATACCCTGAAGTAAGATGTACGTGTAAGAGTTCCTGTAGGGTACTGCATTAACACACGGTTGCCTGGCCCCAAAGTCAAAGAGGTATGTGGATCTGTGTGTGAGTACTGAAGTTTTAAACATAGCTTACTGAGATGTTGGATGATGTGGTCTATGGTAGGCTTGAATAGGGAATTCATAGCATCTGGGCTCATCCTCAGCATCCCCTGAGATGACCATTTAACAAAATCCACACTGGAGAGAAGAAAAAAATCAGCTACAGTTATTCAATTGATCCATTTAACTGAGCTCATCGGCAGGACTGGGTGATACCAAATACCAAAATATGTCACAAGATGGCAAGGTTTTGCAAAGTCCATATGAAATGAAAATCAAATTGATGTCCAGTGCAATGTTTTGAATTACATCAGACAAAACCTTTCATACAGACTCTAACATATTTCTGTAAAATGAGAGCATAATGTTCATTTGATCATCATAGCATTCCACTAAAAGTAACAAAACCCAGTCCTGCCTCTTGAGACAAGCACATCTCACATTTCTGACTATTTAATCATTAAATCCTGAAAGAATCCATAATATCCATCTGCTGCGATCCCATGTGTGCGATTCATATAGTGTGTGATACTGTCAATACCCCTCCCAAGGATTTCCAGCACACTCAGACAGACAGAGTATTTCCAGAGGTCTCTGGTTTCAGACAAATAAGTGTCTTGTAATGTCCTTTGCTGTGTGATTACAGAATTCCACACAGACATGAGACAGGGCCATTAAAATCTAGACTCCATGGTGGTCCCAATAGTCATTTTAGTACTCTAATGGCTGAACCTTCTTTTATCAAAAAACAGTTTCATAATAAGTTAAAGTAATTCATGGCCCCTTTTAAACAAACATGCTAACATTATGCGCATGAAATACTATGTTTTGTCAAGTACTGTTGGCATCTCATAAAGATAGTGAAGAATCTGAATCAGAAAGCACTAAAACTGCATAGTTAGTTTAGGGCACCAAAACTATTTAATTAGGTTTAGGAAAAGATTGTGGTCTGAGTTAAAATGGTACAGCCCGTGGTTTTAGTTAATTTTCTCCTTATTTTTTGACTTTGGCTCTTCCATTCTTCTTCTATAACCAGAAGACCAAGGGCTGAAAACATTAGTATCATTAACTTCTTATCAGACAACTTTTCTGTTAGAATTAGCTATAATTCTAAAACAGGACTGGTCTTCAACTCTTGAATGACAAATATAGACTACTGCCACCTGCTGATATGGAGAGTTATTTCCTCTTAGAAGAACGTACATGCTAGTTGGCCATGGACTATAGTGCAGCATCTTCAAGGGCCACATTTTGGTCCAGACAAAGATCAGCCTCTTTGCTGCTTTCTTAGTATTTCTCTTCTTTTAGGGTCAGGACTTTCTTTGTCCTTAGGCACTAAAGGTATCTAGTTATGGTGGCTTGGCTTAAATGCTTACCTATAAAATACACAATTTACACATACAACTCTCCTTACATTTTATGACACATTAACCTACTGCAATGTCATCAGAACACTGACCTACTTGCTCTGTATACTATGTGTATGTGATTTTTGTTTGATTTTATTAAAATATTTCTGAATATGCATGATGTAATGCACTTTAGCAATTACATTTTATTTATTAATTATCAGTGACCTCTTATGAAGCGAAAATTGAGGACCGTGACGTCGCCCGGCATGGAGAAGCCGGGGCCCCACCCTGGAGCCAGGCCGGGGTTGGGGCCCGTTGGCGAGCACCTGGTGGCTGGGTCTCCCCCCATGGGGCCCGGTAGGGTAAAGCCCGAAAGAGCGACGTGGGGCCACCCACCACCCGCAGGAGGATCCATAAGGGGCCGGTGCCTACTGGATCGGGCAGTGGTCGAGGACGGGGACCTCGGTGACCCGAACCCTGGATGCTGAAACTGGCTCTAGGGACATGGAATGTCACCTCACTGTGGGGAAAGGAGCCTGAGCTTGTGCGGGAGGTGGAGCGGTACCGACTATAGATAGTCAGGCTCACTTCCACTCACAGCCTGGGCTCTGGAACCCAGAGCCCCTTGAGAGGGGCTGGACTCTCTTCTACTCTGGAGTTGCTCGTGGTGAGAGGCGGTGAGCTGGTGTGGGCTTGCTCATCGGCCTATGGGCCGAACAACAGTGCAGAGTACCCAGGCTTTTTGGAGTCTCTCGGGGGGGTGCTGAAAGGGGACTACTGGGGACTCCATAATTCTGTTGGGGGACTTCAACGCTCATGTGGGCAGCAACAGTGAGTGGTGTTCTGTTGCTGGACTTCTGTGCTAGTCACAGTTTGTCCATAACGAACACCATGTTCAAGCATAAGGGTGTTCATCAGTGCACATGGCACCAGGACACCCTAGGCCGGAGGTCAATGATCGACTTTGTAGTCGTGTCGTCTGACCTTTGACCATATGTCTTGGACACTCGGGTGAAGATAGGGGCAGAGCTGTCAATTGATCACCACCTCACTGGTGGTGAGTTGGATCCACTGGCGGAGGAGGAAGCGGGACAGACTTGGCAGGCCCAAACGCACTGTGAGGGTCTGTTGGGAATGTTTGGGCGTCAGAGGGGTCTTTAACTCACACCTCCGAAAGAGCTTCCTCCAGATCCCGGGGGAGGCTGGGGACATTGAGTCCGAATGGACCATGTTTTCCACCTCCATTGTCGATGTGGCGGCTAGGAGCTGTGGCCATAAGGTTTCAGGTGTCTGTCGTGGCAGCAATCCCCGAACCCGGTGGTGGACACCGGAGGTAAGGGATGCCATCAAGCTGAAGAAGGAGTCTTACCGAGCTTGGTTGGCTTGTGGGACTCCCGAAGCAGCTGACGGGCTGCAGCACGCTTGGACCGGCGGTGACAGCGGCAAAAACTTGGGTATGGGAGGAGTTCGGTGAGGCCATGGAGAAGGACTACCTGTCGGCCCCAAAGAGATTCTGGCAAACTGTCCGACGCCTCAGCAGGGGGAAACAGTGCTCTACCAACACTGTTTACAGTGGAAGTGGGGAGCTGCTGACCTCGACTGGGGATATTGTCGGACGGTGGAAGGAATACTTCGAGGATCTCCTCAATCCCGTCAACACGTCTTCCATAAGGGAAGCAGGGGCTGGGTATTCGGAGGCTGATCCATCCATCACCCAAGCCGAAGTCACTGAGGTAGTTCGGCAGCTCCTCGGTGGCAAAGCACTGGGGGTGGATGAGATCTACCCCGAGTACCTCAAGTCTCTGGATGTTGTTGGGCTGTCATGGCTGACACGCCTGTGCAACATCGCGTGGCATTCGGAGACAGTACCCCTGGATTGGCAGACCGGGGTGGTGGTTCCTCTTTTTAAGAAGGGGGACCGGAGGGTGTGTTCCAACTACAGAGGGATCACACTCCTCAGCCTCCTGGGGAAGGTCTATGCCAGGGTACTGGAGAGGAGGATCCGGCCGGTGGTCGAACCTCGGATCCAGGAGGAACAATGCGGTTTCCGTCCTGGCCGTGGAACACTGGACCAGCTCTACACCCTCTCGAGGGTGCTCGAGGGTTCATGGGAGTTTGCCCAACCAGTCCACATGTGTTTTGTGGACTTGGAGAAGGCATTCGACCGGGTCCCTCGTGACATCCTGTGGGAGGTGCTCCAGGAGTATGGGGTCCGGGGCCCTTTGCTGAGGGCTATCCAGTCTCTGTACAAACGGAGCAGGAGCTTGGTTCGCATTGCCTGTAGTAAGTCAGACCTGTTCCCAGTGCACCTTGGACTCCAGCAGGGCTGCCCTTTGTCACTGGTTCTGTTCATTACTTTTATGGGCAGAATTTCTAGGCGCAGCCAGGGGCCGGAGGGAGTCCAGTTCGGGGACCACAGGATTTCATCTCTGCTTTTTGCAGATGATGTTGTCCTGTTGGCTCCATTGAGCCAGGATCTCCAGGGTGCGCTGGGGCGCTTTGCAACCGAGTGTGAAGCAGCTGGGATGAGAATCGGCACCTCCAAATCCGAGGCCATGGTACTCAACCGAAAAAAGGTGGCTTGCCATCTCCAGGCCAGTGGAAAGATCCTGCCTCAGGTGGAGGAGTTTAAGTATCTTGGGGTCTTGTTCACGAGTGAGGGAAAGATGGAACGTGAGATTGACAGACGGATCAGGGCATCGGCAGCAGTAATGCGGTCGGTGTACTGGTCCGTTGTGGTGAAGAAGGAGCTAAGCCAAAAGTCAAATCTCTCGATTTACTGGTCAATCTACGTTCCTACTCTCACCTATGGTCATGAACTCTGGGTCATGACCGAAAGGACAAGATCGCGGATACAAGTGGCTGAAATGAGCTTCCTCTGCAGGGTGGCCGGGCGCTCCCTTAGAGATAGGGTGAGGAGCTTGGTCACCCGGGAGGAGCTCAGAGTTGAGCTGCTGCTCCTCCACATTGAGAAGAGTCAGTTGAGGTGGCTCGGGCATCTGTTTCAGATGCCTCCTGGGCGCCTCCCTGGGGAGGTGTTTCGGGCATGTCCCACCGGGAGGAGGCTCTGGGGAAGACCCAGGACACGCTGGAGGGACTATGGGACTATGTCTCCCGGCTGGCCTGGGAACGCCTCGGTGTCCCCCCCGGAAGAGCTGGAGGAAGTGTCCAGAGAGAAGGAAGTCTGGGTATCCCTGATTCGGCTAATGCCCCTGCGACCCGGCCCCGGATAAGCGGAAGAAGATGGATGGATCGATGGATTATTAACACTTTAAAAGTACCCTTTAATATCTGCATGATACAAGGTACTTGACAATGAAAATGAAAAATGGGCTAAAACCTGTAATATAGCTGAAGGCACTACAGAGATGCACTAGGCATCAGATGCATCAACATTTGTCTTTTTCTGGATTTATTCCGTATGGTTTTCATAGCTAACTAAATATACAACAGACATAATGTGCCACTCTACTGAAGGTCTTCGGAATCCAAGCAAAACAGGTGAATGTTGAAAATTGAAAAATAATCTACCCTCCATATTTATTTTACATCTACTTATGCATGTTCACCGTCATTTCAATATGTTAGGTAAGGTGCCTGGTTTTCTGGATGACTCACTTGCTTTTCCGCAGAGCGTGTTCCACACTGTGGCCCCTGAACTTCTTGTAATAGTCAATGAAAGAGAAGGGAAGGTTAATATTGAGGGGGTTGGTTCTGTCAGGGGCCGCTGCTCTCTTCCGAGACTCAAATGCAATCATCAGGTCCACCCAGGCAGCTGGCCTCTTGATCTTAAATTGGTCGATGAAATCCTGGCCAAAGATCTTACATAGCAGCTTCTCAAACTCATAGTCAATCCCGATAGAGCCATAGGGGCCTCCTGATTATGAATACAAAAAAAATAATGTAAGACTCTGTGTAGAAAGCAGAGAAAAGAAACCTTGTGTTATATGTCATTTTACCCGAGGCCTTGTAGAGCTCCTTTAGATGTCCCTCTGGAAGACGGATCTGATGGACAGTCAGGTCCACTGTTCCTCCACCACAGTCTACCACTACATAACGATCTCCTGCACAAAGAATACACAAAATTAAATGCAGCAGCCCAGCCAGAATGCATCCTGACAGTATTCACGGCCTTGATATGCACCCATTGCCACCTATCTACCACAACACTACCAATTCTAGTTACAATCTCAAGGGAGTTTGGACATGATTCTTCATCTTATTAAACCAGGACACAGAAAGCACTGCTGTTCCACATTTCTGGGGCTATATTGTGCAGCCCACTGGAGAAGAGAAACTGGATGTGGTCAAGAATGGGAATTAGGAATGGCTTTAGCAAAGACCAGTTGATGAACAACAGATGACAGTTTGGACATCAAATAAGTCACACAATGAAACAGCAGGTCACATATTAAAGATTTCTTTACATCTATATGTCACAGAACTGAGCAGTGCATAGCCGATGGTGGGTAAGATCCTTTCAGCATATCTCAAAGTCCTGCTGAAATAACAGCTAGTCAACCTGTTTTGTAGTCTGGAATAATGTCAGAGTGATTTTTACATTTTTATTATACATATTAATATTTTTTTTGTTACTAAAATAAAGAAAAATGTCTGATACATGAAATATATGGGATGTATGAAGAATGCTTTTTTCTGAGTTTCTAAGCAGCTAAATCATTGTGTTTGACTACAGAGCCAGCAAGCCATGTCATGGAGAAATAAAGTCAAACTAAAAGTCCAATGACACCCAGTGTTTTGTTAGTAATGGTGTTAAAGAATAAAGCTGGGTTTATATGCAGTACATATGGTTGATAAAGTGTTGGCTGCAGGTTATTGCTGTAGGCTAAAGCCGGATTTATGCTTATGTGAAGATATATATAAAAGTCTGTGCAGACCTACGCAGAGAAAGGTGTTATGGGTCACAGCAGTTTACAGAGTTGCTGAGGTGCACCTGTTAAGGCTCAACAATGTGTTGTGTGTTGCATCTGCAACCTCATGTCAAGATATGGGTTCAAAATGGAAGGGGAAATGGAGCAGCTAGAAGAGTAGTCTCTGCTGATGTGCTACTTGGCTATCATGCCTACAAAACTTATGTCAACAGTGAAGTTCATTTTAGTTAGTACCATCTTGAGAACAGCACAATCTACTGAACTGTTCTTGTGAAAAGAGAGCACTGAATATATGATTTACGGAGGATGGCCAATAACCTTTCCTTTTAGCTAGATCTTACATTTGTCTTCTCAACAACATGGTTTGAAAGATTCATTAAATGTTCCCGCAGCGTACCAACTTAAGGACTCAGACATGTACATCACATATTAAAGCACAGAAGCACTTTCAAGTTTATTGAACTTGAGTTTGGCCAACATGTCAGTCAGTTATGACAGCAATGCACTCACAGTGATGATCACTACAATGATGATCACTACAGTGAAATCAGCCAGAAACAAACAGGCAGTCAGATGATCACATACGCTGCAAACAAAGCAACATTTATGCAGACTGTAGCTTTCATTTGAGGTCAGACTGAAAATGAGCGTATTTGAAATGTTGTTAATTGTTTCACAGAAATAGTGCATGCACACAGCTACAGTTGTGTACAATAAATAATAAATAATAATAAATAAATCAATCTGGAAACTGTGGATAAAAAACCCCACATTGCAATAAACTGTAGTTTTCTGTAGGGAGGTAGAGACTTAGCCAAGTGAAATAGCCTTTGGTACAACCAGGATGATTTTCATACAATGAAATAATAGTTTATGGCTTATGAGGTATTACATGAGGTATTTAAATAATAGATTCCAATATGTAAAAATTGATAACATTAAATCACAGCTTGAAAAAGTAATATGCTGGGTCCCACAAGGTTTGGTCCTAGAACCAAAATTATTCATACTTTTTCTTAATATCAAATATTTGTTTCCATTTATCCTGTTTGCGGGTTATACTAATGCATTTTTTTCTGGAAAGAATATGGATGAATTATTGCAATTGGTAGAAAATTTGTTTTGCTTAAAAAGTGGTTTGATTATGATAAGTTATCTTTAAATGAAACTAAAACAAAATGTATGATATTTGCAGGAAATAGGACATATTATAATGCAAAGTTATATTTAAATGGGTTGGAAATTGAAAGGGTTTACAAAAGCAAATTCTTAAGTGTAATTCTAGATATTAAAATCAGTTGGAAACTGCATATTGAGTATATTAAACATAAGGTGGCAAAATCTATTGCAATCTTGTTCAAAATAATAAACAAAAACGGTTGTTATATGATTCATTCCTCATTGGTTATGCCCTACTTGTCATATTGTGATATTGTGACCCAAGTAATGAATTATTCAAACAACTACTTTAAAATTAGGGATGTTGTATATATAGAAATATTGGAAATAGCTATTTAATAAGAGCCTTCTATTTTCTATTGAGAAATTCTTTAACTTAAGAGAAGCTCATTATAATTTAAGAGGTATATATATTTTTGACTGAACTAATGTGAAATCAAGATGCGTTTCAGTTTTGAAATTATGGAATGGATTAAATGAGTTTAAACAGTTTACTTTTCTGGCAAGGTTTTACAAAATTTATATATGTTTTTTCATCTAAATTCATACATATACAGTATATATATATATATATACACACACACACATTCAAGCTGAATTTCTATAGGCACATGGACTGAACAGGATAAGTAAAAATAATCCTTTGCTTCAGCCTATTCCTTTTTTGGTTATTTATTGAATGTTGTGATATGTATCTGTACTGTGGTGTGAGTTGACCAAAATAAAAATCAGTCAAATAATGGCAAAAATTGTTGATGAATGTTCAATTTTCTATGAGCTCAAGATCGATAGCATTTTCCAAAAAAAAAAAAAAAAACAAAACAAAAAACCATGCTCTATTTCTAATAAATGTATCTAATATAACTAGTACCTAATATGACAGAGTGCCAGCACAGGAAACAGCCAGTCCCCTGGAGGAAAAGGAAATAATAACAGAAGAGGTAAAGAAGATAAAGACTATACCTTCTTCCAGTTCCGACCAAAGCTCCCCTACGACATTTTCCACCAAAAAGGTGCGACTCTGCCGGTTGCGCCGAACATGCTCCTTAGCTGGTTGTTAACAGAGAGAGAATGTTCTGGTGAGTGTGAGAAAGGTGTGAAGCTGTGTGGCTCATGTATAGTGGTGTGTAAGGCAAGCAGCAGGCTGTGATGCACATAAATCCATCCTGTGAGCTTTCAAGAACAGCTGAATGTCAAGTAGTAATAAAAAAATCAAGTTGCTCACAATGTGTACATGCAAGGGTTGAAGGGTTCAATGAGGGTGAAGGGTTCAAAGCATGGGTCCAAACATCAAAACTGCATGGTACATGCAGGAGTTGCCACTCTAAACATTAATCAAGAACCTTATTGTGTTTTACAAAGCCTTAATTTAACCTTGTAAGTTTCACTGAAATGAACCATGCCAGGAAGTCAGAATGACAAGAACCAATCCAAAGAAACATTCATTGAAAAGATCAATAAGAGCAACTTTCTTCACTGTAAAGTAAGATATCCAAAGTCCACACCAACTGATCCACCACTAACCCAAACACAAAAAAAGGCAATATATGATTGTAACTGCAACGAAAAATTACATTTTTACTTATATGTTATTTATTGCCATTTAACGAGTCATGTGACATGAGGTCGACTGCCCACCTTGTCATGCAAAGGGCATGGGAGAGGCCTAAAGTTATCATTACATCAGCCTAACATTACAACAACATCCCAGTAATATGGAACAATTTCCTTCCAGTACTAGAGAATGGTTTTTAAAAGGGCAGTCTACAAAATGCTATGTTGAATCTGAACGTGATAATATTTTATATCAAAATCTGTCACTTCAAATCTTTCACAATGATTACTGTCTAGTAGGAAACAGAAAATGGCAGGTATTTATAAACACTTATATTTATTCATATTTATTTTCTTAGAAACACAGACCCGCAAGCATATAATCAACACCAATCAACAATCAACACCACTAAATGATTCCTCTTACATGTAGCAAACAAATAAGACATAGTAGAGAGCAGAACCCTCCGAGGTCTAATTTATAAATCTGTCCCTCTATTGTTAAATTGATCCTGGACCCTAACTGTATAAAACCCGGTTTCTGCCTGGTCCACACCCCTCTAGCAGTGACTGTGGTGGAGTGACACATCCTGCACATGGTCAATCTGGAACCTCTGATCTGGCTCCACACAATTATGGACTCGAGGCTGTAAGTTGCCTTTACTGTTACTAATGATTGTACAGTGAATTCAGGTATATCCTAGCTATTGTTAAACCAAATGGTTACTGCAGTTAACTGTTAGCAGCCTTTCAGCTTAGCACTGAATACTTTCAGGCAGCAGAAAGTGACACTTATTCTCACCAAGCATACTGTAGTAGTGGTTTGATTGTCAGCTGTTGAATTCATTTGCATCACAAACACTATTTGTTGTTCTGTGTAAGAGGATGAATCAGGCTGTTTTTGCATCTGCAACTGTGAAGTTAAGTTAAATTACTATTCGTGCTCTAAATCTTGGTCTTTTGTTGCATTTTCAGATACCACAAAACACGTTAAGAGTATGCTTCTCCTGGTCCGAAATAAAGACTGGATTGGAACTGAGGTGTATCCTCACTTCAGTAGTGGGTCACCTATCCTCTTAACAGGAGAGGAATATCTAGCTGTATGTAGTATGCCAGTATATATGCTGACACCCCTGTCCCTTACACTCACCCATAATTAACGCTTGTGCACTGTTAAAATTCACTACCCTTTCGTTAGGTTCGGTATGAAAACATCCACTGAAATAAACTGCTGTAAAAATATATCCGATTAATTTTTCTTCAACTTCTCTTGCTTAAATATGTTAATCAACTTCAGGTCTGATCAAAACTACTAAATGTTAAATACGATCCAGGATTTTAACTCTTTAAATGCCAGTTTCATAAGTGATGTCACAGATTTGGGGAAAAAAACACAAAATGACTTATTTTCAATATAAAAAGTGATTGTGGACTGGATATTTTTTTTACCTTTGATCACAGTCTTGGATATGTCAAAGATTAATAACACTGATTTTGATGGATTGTTAGTTTTTGTGCAGCATCAGATTTGAATTTTGACTAATTTACTGTTCATGGATGTTTTTGCCCCATTGACTCCCATTATAATGACATTTTTTGACTGCACAGCCATGACACTATATAATCATGCATTCTTGGTGGTTCGTGGTTTCCCTTGTTGGGAAGAGGTAAAATTTGGTATTTTTACCGTTGACAACCGAGTGGCTCCATTAACCCTTTACACAGGCCTGTGCATAGAAGGCTCAGTTTTAGGCTTTTATATGGAGTTTTATCTAGACTATATCAGCATATTGTAGTTGCCCATTGTGTATTATTGACCTATGGAAAATTTCTTAATCATATTTCCAAAGTTTGTCAAATTAAGGTTTGTCACCAAAAATAATTTCATAAGCTCAAATACAGTATAAGTTATGGCCAAATTAAGAGTGAAAAATGACACTTGGTGGATGAAAACATCCTGAACAGTACATGGGGGTTAAATACAGGGTCAGAGCTGCTGCTGGACATTGAAGGTAAAAACTCAAGACATAGGATTCTATTGAGTGACCGAGAAATGATAAATGATAAAAATAAATAAAATGTACTGGATTCTATGCATGTGTTTTCCCTTCTGCTCAGAACTCCATGGCATGAACTCACACCTCTCCAACATCCTGCTTTGTGTGCTTTACACATTGCTGGCACCATGTGGATATTTACAGTACATGCATTATTTCAATCTAGTAATGAGATATAATTTCTGTTTTTGAAACAGATGAAAGGAGTGAGTTGACTGGCCATTATTGAAGCCTGTCCCTACTCCAGGTGCTAATAATGCATTCCTACCACTATTAATATATTCTTCCATGTTCCTCAAATATGGCAACCAACCTAGATAACTGGCACAGGGAATATGTCCCACAAAATGAACAATGAACTGTCTTTTAACATCTCTGCCTTACTGACTGCTGCCATGCTTTGTTCCAAGCCAGGGATTACAGCAGAAGCATTCTATGAACTATATGGTAACTCTGCTCTATAAAGGTGTTAATTTAAGATGAATGTTTCGATAATGTACAGTCAAGCTGCTGGGTTAGGTACATTGGACAACAAGAAAAACAGAAAAAACACAACAACAGTTACATAACTAAGGAAGACACCAACAGAGCAGTAAACAATGACAGATCTAAAGACATCCATTGTATGCGTACAGTGGGTACGGAAAGTATTCAGACCCCTTTAAATTTTTCACTCTTTGTGTCATTGCAGCCATTCGCCAAAATCAAAAAAGTTCATTTTATTTCTCATTAATGTACACTCAGCACCCCATCTTGACAGAAAAAAACCAGAAATGTAGAAATTTTTGCAAATTTATTAAAAAAGAAAAATGTGATATTTCAGTTTTTCTTTTTTAATAAATTTGCAAAAAATTTTACATTTCTGTTTTTTACATTTCTGAGTGTACATTAATGAGAAATAAAATGAACTATTTTGATTTTGGCGAATGGCTGCAATGACACAAAGAGTAAAAAATTTAAAGGGGTCTGAATACTTTCCGTACCCACTGTATATGTTTTCCCCCCAGTCTTCAGCATTTGTCTAATGGCAAATGCAGTTATTAACACAAATGATTAATTTAAGACATGTTTCGTAATGTTATGTAATGTTCCTAACTAATATTTATAATGCATTATAGAGCTATTTTTCCTAATCTTCACAGCTCTTCAGATACAGTGGAAATTTTACTTTCTCATTTGGTTCCTGGGGTTCTGTAGTTCCTGGAGGGTTTTAGGGAACATTTCTTGTGATACTTCTGCTGCTCCATCAATCTTGGTTTTGAGCCCACAGTTTCATGTACTAAAGCTTTATACTCAAACATTTCTCCACAAAGGATTGATACATCTTACTAAACTCATGCATGTGTCATATGGTAGTGGTGTGGTGGTGAAGGATGGAGGCGAAGGACGCAAGTGCAGGACAACACAGTTCTTTCATTGATGCCTGGACCACCAGGCTCAGCCACATAGAAACAACACACTTTTTCCCTAAATGAACCGCCACTCAGCATGGACAGGCAGATACACGGACTCCGCCACTTGGCTTGCAAAAACTAAACTTCGCCACATGGTGTAAATAAACTCTCTCCGTCCCTCACGGACATGAACAAACATGGGTAGTAACAACAATGCGCCGACAAAGAACAAAGAAATGGGAGGAGTTGTATATGCGCGAAGAACAGACTAATAGCACACAGCTGAAACTAATCTACTAATGAAACATAAACCTACCTAGAAACATAACTAGGCGAAAGACGAAACCAGAAACCAAAATAAAAGTCCAAAACCAGAAACATAAAAACCCACACAGGTGCACTGGTACATAAGACTCACACAGAAGTATTTTTGCAGAGAAACACCTTCATACAATTCAACACATTCATATTTGAGGAAACAAGAAAAGACACATGGTTCATTTTCTTTCAAATGGCTGCCTACTGTGCATAACAAATATTGACCTGTTGAATCTGAGTATATCTTGCATGCAAGTGAATGATACATAAAACTGTAATGGTGTTTACAAGGAAGAGTAGAGTTTAGACCAAAAGTAACATTCTTCAGTAAATCTTAATTTTTCATGATGCTAATGGACAAACGTTTCAGGTGAAAGACTTGAGAAAAAGGAAAGAGAGGTAGGTGTTTGCTGTTGATGCTTCAGCTTCTGGTATGTAACAGCTCATTTTGGGGTTAGTTTTCACCCAAACAAATCCTAAATTGTAATTTTAAAGTGTGATTTAGGAAGATAGTGCAAGATTAAAGACAAAACACTGCTATGTTACTAATTGATTCCCTTAATGCAATATTGCTTAGTGTAGTATTATTGTAACTAGGTAGTAGACTGGAGCCTGTTTAAAATAATGTATATGGAACCAGTTACCTACAAATGATTTTATGTACCTCCTGTTAATGTTAATCGGAAAGCCTTCATCGTACTCTAGAGCAGACCTGGACTTGCACATGAACAGTGGACATGTTTCAGTACATACTGTACTACAGTCTAGGGTGTGTATTAAGCTACATTCAGCTGAACAACATTAAAACGGTGTGCATGACCACTAAATAAGAACAGGGACAAAAATGGGGAATGGCGCACATTCAGACTATGACACAAGTATTCAGGTTACTTTTCTAGAGCAGCTGGTTCACTTTTAAAAAGCTTCAACAAAATACCTATTACCATGTTTTATTTAAACAAAATCCAAATGGTTTGATGTTAACCTGTTTATTAAACAAATAATGTGCACTACTATAATGTTAATGTATTTAGGTTTTTGGTAGATGTAGGTGTAGTAGCTCAATACACTCCCAGCTAAGCTCAGCTATTCATGTTATGAAACTCAGCTAGAAATATTAGTGGTGGGGCTGAAGGAAATTTGGACCCTATTTTGAATATCTTATTATAAAGAGTTTCTCTCTATACAGTATAAAAGAACCTCATTGTGTGGTACTTGGAATGTGGTAGGTGGAAAAGAAAAAGTCAACATGCTTTTAAAATTCATGCATTGTGTGAATTTAAAAAGAAAGCATGTTTACCATGACCTGGAGAAACTATGGAAGAAAACAATATTCAACAGGAGGAAAACAGGATGTTACAATGCCAATACTTTTGCTCCTATAAGAATTCTTAAAACAAACTGTAAATACACTAATAATTACAATCTACTCAGCAGTACAGTGGTTACCATTAAAGGTTCAGTGGTATGTTTTTTTCTATGGCCATTGCCAATGCAGATTTTGAGAAATCAGGGCAGACGACGGCTGATTTATTATGCAGATTATTTTTGGCTGATATGTTGGGCCGACTTTCTTCTACTGGGTATTCACATCTTCTGTCAGAATGTCAGGGGCGATAATAGGATCAGTCGTTTAGGGGTGCTTAGCCCCTAAGGACAATGTAACATTTATACAGTGCGTCATGCCAAGTGAGCTTTCTGCTGACTCCATTGACTCTCCTCCTCTATCCTCCATCTCTCCCTCCTTGTACTTTCACCCAAATAGCAAACTTGACAGCCAAGCACAGAATCTATAATCTAATAAGAGGTATACATTCAACATCAATTTATAACATTATTTTAGTTAACTATTGCGGTTGCTATGGGCAATACAGTCAGGTGGTGTCATTTAGATTTCCAATTACTGTATTTTCTGGACTAGAAGTTGTACCAGAATATCAGTTGCTTTTACCAAAAACAGTCTACATAAGTCACATTTCTAATTATAGTCTAAATTAGCCTATGAAGAATGCAGGATAGGCATAACAACAAGCAAAGTGCATTGTGAAATTCATTTATCCATGTCAAGTAAATAACTTTGCAGACGGGGGGGGGGGGGGGGGGGTGAAACGGCATATAGTCTGAATGCTGACAATCACTTGTGTTACAGTGTTATACTTTAGAGTGAAAATAAGTGTTTTTACTTTTTCAGCGATACAGTATTATCTTCAATTGAGCCCAAAGTGCCAAGAGTGCCATCTATTTCTAGTGACTATTCCAAAAAAAAAAAAACAAAAAAACAATTTAGAGTCACCAATCAACCTGACATACATGTGTTTGGACCAGAGTACCTGAACCAGGAAATTTCTTGCTGTGAGGCAACGGTGCTAACCACTCAACCACGGTGCTGCCCCTGCCTATAAATGCACTGTAAATATACTGTCTTGTGTAGTTGTATAAAGAATCTGTGTAACTCAATCATAAAATGGTATGCGTCCTAGCAGTGGTTTGCTAATTAACCATGTTGTCCTGTTGATTTATGCATGCAAATAAGCCATGTGGACCTATGCCGATAATCGGTCAACCTCTAGTTAGCTTGGTTAGTGGTCAATGAGGTGTGGGGTGTGAGATGACAAATACAGTATGCATACATCATCACGATGCACCGTTTGATACAAGTGTTGATGGGGCTTACCTTGAGTCATTCCACTACCCACGTTGTCAGTGGGGCTAAAGCCGTTCTGGGTGGTCTGGGTTCCCAGGTCTACCATCTGGTGAAGGCGGAGCTTGCGGCAATAGATTGATGCTGCTTCAGGTTCTAAGGCGATGATTAGCTGCTCTGGGTTTTCACGAGACACCAGACCAGACTACAAAGGGCAGGATTCAGAAGGGAAAGTACACCTTTAATTGTTTTAAACTTCTCCATGTATTAGTCATTATAGTGATTTGTCTGAAATGCCCATCATGGTGCAGCAGTCTATGTCTGAATTGAAGCTTTGTTTTGCTTTTTTGCTCTTTGGACTTTAACGGAGTTGCATCTTTTTCCACTGCAGTCACAATACACTACAGCTGTATGAAAATGTTACTCCTCTTACCAGTTTACTTCTCAACATAACATGACATGATCAGTCATCTGCAACACTACTATTTGTGTAATCTCTTCATATGTGCAATATGCTACTCATCACCTACTGCCTCAATGTTTTACCCACTAGATTTCTGAAATCAGTACTAAGCAGTTTGTTACCACAACTCAATTAGTTAATAACTTATTACAATCTGGAACATTTCCAAGGGCCTTGAAAATTGCTGTCATCAAGCCTCTCCTGAAAAAATGCAGTCTTGATGCCACAGTACTGAACAACTATCAGCCCATATCAAACCTTTTTAGGTAAAATCCTTGAAAAAGTTGTTTACTAACAACTTACTGACTTCCCCATGCTAAACAACTGCTTTGACGATTTTCAGTCAGATTTCAGGCCCCATCACAGCACTGAGACTGCACTTATCAAGGTGACAAATGACGTTCATCTGAACACTGATGCTGGCAGAGTCTCTGTCTACTGTTGGATCTGAGTGCTGCTTTTGACACAGTGGACCATGTGATCCTGTTACAAAGGTTAGAGGATTGGATAGGCATCTCTAGTACTGCCCTTAAATAGTTTAAGTCCTGTCTAGAAGACAGGAAGTACTTCATTGAAATAAGTAACTGTGTCTCAGACCAAATGGCATTGACATGTGGGGTCCCCCAGGGGTCCATCTTGGGACCTGTTTTGTTCAATCTTTACATGTTTCCTTTAGGCCAGTTAATACGCAGCAATAATGTGTCCTACCATAACTATGCAGATAGCACTCAGATTTACATTTCATTCACAGCAGGTAAATATGGACCAGTCGATTCACTGTGTCATTGCATTGAACATCATTGCATTGAACAGAACAATCTGTGGATGCAAAACAACTTTCTCCAAATAAACAGTGAAAAGACTGAAATAATCATCTTTGGGCCACAGAAACAAAGAGAAAGTGTCAGCAGTCACCTCAAGTCTCTTTCTCTAAAATCTAAAAATCAGGTTAGAAATCTAGGGATCATGGACTCAGACTTGAATTTTAACAGTCACATTAAATCAATTACATCGTCAGCATTTTACCATCTCAAAAACATTGCCTGAATCAAAGGGATCATGTCTAAACCAGACTTGGAGAGACTCATCCATGCATTTATCTCTAGCAGGTTAGATTACTGTAACGGCCTGCTCACAGGGTTCTCAAAATGAGCTGTAAGGCAGCTGCAGTACATTCAGAATGCTGCTGCTTGGGTCCTGACTAGAACCAGGAAGTACAACCGCATTACTCCTATTCTCAGATCTCTGCACTGGCTTCCTGTCGCTCAGAGAATAGACTTTAAAACAGCACTGCTTGTGTATAAGTCTCTTCATGGCTCAGCACCACAGTACATCTCTGACATGTTGGTGCCAAACTTTTTAGCTCTGCATATGAAAACTGAAATTTTTTTATCTAAAGTATTTTATCTGTTCTCATTCTCCTTTCATTTTTTTAAGTTAATTTTCTACAATTTGCTGTTTCTTATTTTAATTTTTGGGTATGTACTTTTAACTTGTATTTTATTTCTGTAAAGCATTACTGTGTATGAATTGTGCTATATAAATAAACATGCCTTGCTTTGCCCTTAATATTTACCTCACAATTTTATTCAAGAACCCTACTCACTATTCTAGCGAATGAATACTACTTTGTATTCATGCACATTTTTATTCAGGGACATACACCTCTTCAGTCACGCACACACTTTATATCTTAATACTGGCCTCAAACTCTGGACCTTGCACATATATTGACTGTTTTATTTACTAGTGTTTCATTATTAGTGAGTTGGTTGGTTCCTTCTTGTCTATACACCTAAACATTTTGTTGCATTGTTAACTGAACGTTAACCTGCATATGACAAATAAACCAATCTGAATCTTCAGAGTGATGTATATGAAAAGTATGAACAACACAGTGGAAACATGACTTCCTTCCTGCAAATAAAACATAATAATGACTTTTGCAATAGCAAACTATGTTATTATGCAAGATGCTTGTGGTGTACAAAAAACTATACACTAAAAGTGTGATGGGGTGTTGTGGTTCAAATTCTGGTAAGATTTTCCAGGAATGGATTTGTCAGAAAAGCTTCTTTCCCCAGTGTAAAAACACAACATATAATGTTGATGCTAATGTGGGTTAGGAGACAGGGTTGATAATTTACTTACATTTAACTGTAACTACACTACAGTCAACAACGCTAGTGAAACCTTTACGTTTTCGCTTGGAACCATCATGTTCTCTCTGAAATTTCCCTGTTGAGTAGGCAGCCTACACTTCTGACGGCCCATTTGTGTGTGTTTTTCTATACTGAAAACTGTTGTTTAAACTACTAAAATTAATTTTTAAAAATGGTGGTGGATGGTGCTGTATGTGCTTAGGTTAGTGTCTGACAAATCACCAAATTGACCTACTTTATCTTACTGAAACCTGGCTACAGCAGGATGAATATGTCAGTCTGAATGAATCAACCCCCCTCAGTCATAAAAATTGTCATGTTCCTCAAAGCACAGGCCGAAGTGGAGGAGTAGCTGCAATCTTCCACTCAAACTTATTATTAAACTTTCATCCTCAGAACAGTTATAACTCATTTGAGAGCCTCACTCTTAGTCTCTCGCATCCAAACTGGAAAACACAAAAACCAGTTCTACTTGTCATTGTGTACCGTCCACCTGTCCCTTAATCAGAGTTTTTAACTGAATTTCCAGACTTCCTGTCTGATTTAGTGCTTAGATCAGATAGAGTCATTATAATGGGAGATTTTAACATTCATGTAGATGTTGAAAATAACAGCCTCAGCATTGCATTTAATTCTATATTAGATTCAATTGGTTTCATTCAAAATGTTAATAAACCCACCCACTGTTTCAATCACACCCTTGATCTTGTTCTGACCTACAGTGGGTACGGAAAGTATTCAGACCCCTTTAAATTTTTCACTCTTATTGTCATTGCAGCCATTTGCCAAAATCAAAAAAGTTCATTTTATTTCTCATTAATGTACACTCAGCACCCCATCTTGACAGAAAAAAACAGAAATGTAGAAATTTTTGCAAATTTATTAAAAAAGAAAAACTGAAATATCACATGGTCATAAGTATTCAGACCCTGTGCTCAGTAGTGAGTAGAAGCACCCTTTTGAGCTAGTACAGCCATGAGACTTCTTGGGAATGATGCAACAAGTGTTTCACACCTGGATTTGGGGATCCTCTGCCATTCTTCCTTGCAGATCCTCTCCAGTTCTGTCAGGTTGGATGGTGAACGTTGGTGGACAGCCATTTTCAGGTCTCTCCAGAGATGCTCAATTGGGTTTAGGTCAGGGCTCTGGCTGGGCCACTCAAGAACGGTCACAGAGTTTTGCCGAAGCCACTCCTTTGTTATTTTAGCTGTGTGCTTAGGGTCATTGTCCTGTTGAAAAGTGAACCTTCGGCCCAGTCTGAGGTCCTGAGCACTCTGGAAGACGTTTTCTTCCAGGATATCGCTGTACTTGGCCGCATTCATCTTTCCTTCAATTGCAACCAATCATCCTGTCCCTGCAGCTGAAAAACACCCCCACAACATGATGCTCCCACCACCATGTTTCACTGTAGGGATTGTATTGGGCAGGTGATGAGCAGTGCCTGGTTTTCTCCACACATACCGCTTAGAATTAACGCCAAAAAGTTCAATCTTGGTCTCATCAGACCAGAGAATCTTATTTCTCATAGTCTGGGAGTCCTTCATGTGTTTTTTGGCAAACTCTATGCGGGCTTTCATGTGTCTTGCACTGAGGAGAGGCTTCCGTCGGGCCACTCTGCCATAAAGCCCCGACTGGTGGAGGGCTACAGTGATAGTTGACTTTGTGGAACTTTCTCCCATCTCCCTACTGCATCTCTGAGCTCAGCCACAGTGATCTTTGGGTTCTTCTTTACCTCTCTCACCAAGGCTCTTCTCCCACGATTGCTCAGTTTGGCTGGACGGCCAGGTCTAGGAAGAGTTCTAGTCGTCCCAAACTTTTTCCATTGAGGATTATGGAGGCCACTGTGCTCTTAGGAACCTTGAGTGCTGCAGAAACTCTTTTGTAACCTTGGCCAGATCTGTGCCTTGCCACAATTCTGTCTCTGAACTCCTTGGGCAGTTCCTTCGACCTCATGATTCTCATTTGCTCTGACATACATGTGAGCTGTAAGGTCTTATATAGACAGGTGTGTGCCTTTCCTAATCAAGTCCAGTCAGTTTAACCCTCTGGAAAGGTCGAAAGGTGAACGAATGACTCAAACCCGAGGACTCGAAAGGTGAACTAATCTTTTCTGTTTACTGATCTTGCCAATTTGATAACTGATCACCAAATTGATTTTCGCAGTCTTACTGAAACCTGGCTGCAACAGGATGAATATGTCAGTCTGAATGAATCAACCCCCCCCAGTCATAAAAATTGTCATGTTCCTCAAAGCACAGGCCGAAGTGGAGGAGTAGCTGCAATCTTCCACTTAAACTTATTAAACTTCCATCCTCAGAAAAATTGTAACTCATTTGAGAGCCTTACTCTGAGCCTCTCTCATCCAAACTGGAAAACACAACACCCATTTCTACTTGTCATTGTGTACCATCCATCTGTCCGTTACTCAGTTTTTAACTGAATTTCCAGACTTCGTATATGATTTAGTGCTTAGTTCAGATTCATGTAGATGTTGAAACATATAGTCTCAGAACTGCATTTAATTCAATATTAGATTCAATTGGTTTCACTCAAAATGTTAATAAACACACCCACTGTTTCAATCACACCCTGACATATGGCATAAAAATTGAACATTTAATAGTTTTCCCCCAAAATCCTATTTTGTCTGACCATTCTTTAACCCTCTGGGGTCGACGCACGCGCCGGCGCGTTTTGACGCATCTTTTTCTGATAAGGCCGAAACAAACTTAAATTACTCCGTCAATTCTGATCGTACAGATAAAAGAAGTATATCATTCAAATCTGTAAAGGGTCTAGTTTTAGTGGTATACCATCATAATAACAACAAAACGTTGTGCTTTTTTTAAATAAAGAAAGCCGACAGGGTGCGCGCTCTCGGACTTTTCTGTCTCTGCCATTTCTCTTCACAGACGCGTAAATAAAACAACCAGAATCTCAGCGAATACTTGGCTCATAAAAATAAGAATTATATGGCTAGAAAGCTTGAAATGTTTTCTTTTGAGTGAAACAATTCAAGTCAAAAACAAATCATCACTTTTTATTTAATCCGTATGAACGTAAGGAGAAGTCCGTTTTTTCCTGTCTCACCTCATTACAGGTAATGCGGTCCCGCCTTGTACACTGTCCACTGTTCACATGTAAATAATCTCAGGTGAACCAGGTAAATATGTGCACGCCCCCGAGAAATGACACAAAATATCAAACTTCATCATAGAATTTACTCACTTTTTCGACGCGTTTGGATGATGGCGCGTTACGCACGTGAAGCGGCGCTCTTTACATTCCACACAGAGACAAACAGTTTAGCTTGTCCTCAGAGTAAAAACACTGATTTTAACTCAAATGAGGATCGTTTGCTCCTCATTGTGTTGTATTGTACAGCACTAATCCGTCCCATCTACATTGACTGAAAGGCTCATTATGCGCGCCTTTGTCTGGACGTTCAGTGCGTCTTTTGTGTTCTCAGGTAAATCACATGACTATTCATCCTCAGACACACCCTCTTGCATATGGCCTTTCTCGACAAAAAGTGTCTTAGAAAATTTAAATCAGTGTATTGTTTACTGTGAATGTGTGAACAAGATGACATTCACAGCACTCTGAAGTAAACACTTTAGCCTACAACATGCTGGTCTCCAAAGTCTTGTGAACCAATGTTCTGTTTGTGTTTTATGGTCTTATTTCAGTGAGTAAAAAATTGTAGTTTTTCACTAGCCATGCATAAACACTTTTTTCTCAAAAACACAATAATGTATAAAAATACTACATATTATTGTAGCCAATTTTGTGCTGATTACAGTGTTATTAGACTTTAGACATTAATATGTTTAAAAAACACTGAAAAAAGCACAAATGTCAGGACGTGTCAAAATTTGTCCAGGCCCCAAAAACCCCCTCAGACCCCAGAGGGTTAATTAAACACAGCTGGACTCCAATGAAGGAGCAGAACCATCTCAAGGAGGATCAGAAGAAATGGACAACATCTGAGTTAAATATGAGTGTCACTGCAAAGGGTCTGAATACTTATAACCATGTGATATTTCAGTTTTTCTTTTTTAATACATTTGCAAAAATTTCTACATTTCTGGTTTTTTCTGTCAAGATGGGGTGCTGAGTGTACATTAATGAGAAATAAAATGAACTTTTTTGATTTTGGCAAATGGCTGCAATGACACAAAGAGTGAAAAATTTAAAGGGGTCTGAATACTTTCCGTACCCACTGTATGGTGCCGAAATTGAACATCTAATAGTTTTCCCCCAAATCCTGTTTTGTCAGATCATTCTTTAATAACTTTTGAATGATCGATCATGCAGCGTTTGGAAGAAAATTCCAGTACAGCAGATGTTTATCCGACAACGCTGTTAATAAATTTAAGAAAATGATTCCATCTTTATTTACATCTATGCCAAGTATAAACATAGTGGAAGGCAGCTGCCTCAATCCTACTCCCTACCAAATTGATCATATTGTTGACAGTGCTGTAGCCTCACTGCGTGAAACGCTTTATTCTGTGGCCCCTCTGAAAAAGAAGTTAGTGAATCAGAGAAGACTAGCCCCATGGTATAATTTACATATTCGTACCTTAAAGCAGGCATCGCGAAGGCTGCAAAGGAAGTGGCGTTCCACAAACTTAGAGGAAATTTTTCTAGCCTGGAAAAACAGTCTACTAACATATAAAAAAGCTCTCCATAAAGCCAGAACTGCATACTATTCATCACTAATAGAGGAAAGTAAGAACAATCCCAGGTTTCTTTTCAGCACTGTAGCCAGGCTGACAAAAAGTCACAGCTCTGTTGAGTCCAGTGTTCCCTTAGCTCTCAGCAGTGATGAATTTATGAGTTTCTTTACAAATAAAATCACAACTATTAGAGATAAAATTCAGCAGATGCTTCCTATACCTGCAATAAATGAATCTTCTACTACAGTAGCTCTTGAATCATCTGTAGGACCTCAGTTATGTTTACACTGCTTCTCTCCCATAGATCTCTCTGAATTTACATCAGTAGTTGCTTCATCGAAATCATCAACGTGTCTCTTAGACCCCATCCTGACTAGACTGCTTAAAGACACCCTGCCATTAATGAACTCATCTTTATTAGACTTGGTAAATTTATCTCTAGTATCAGGCTACGTACCACAGGCCTTTAAGACTGCAGTAATCAAACCTTTACTCAAAAAGCCTAGTCTTAATCCAGGAGTCTTGGCTAATTATAGACCAATATCCAACCTGCCATTTATTTCTAAAATCCTAGAAAAAGCTGTTGCTAAGCAGCTATCAGACCACTTACACAGGAATGAACTATTTGAAGATTTTCAATCAGGATTTAGAGCACATCATAGTACAGAAACAGCACTGTTGAAAGTTACCAACGATCTTCTCTTAGCTTCAGATAATGGACTTGTTTCTATACTTGTTCTCCTAGACCTTAGTGCTGCATTCGACACCACTGACCACAACGTCTTATTACAGAGACTGGAGCATGTGACTGGTATCAGAGGAACAGCGTTAAAATGGTTCCAATCCTATTTATCGGACAGATTCCAGTTTGTTCATGTCCACGATGAACCTTCCACACGAACAAAAGTTGGTTATGGAGTTCCACAAGGCTCTGTGCTAGGACCGATTCTGTTCACCCTGTACATGCTTCCTTTAGGATATGTCATTAGGAAGCACTCTATTAATTACCATTGCTATGCAGATGACACTCAGTTGTATCTATCTATTACACCTGTTAACACAAACCAGTTAACCAGACTTCAAGCCTGTCTAACTGACATAAAGGCCTGGATTGACCAGTAACTTTTTACTTTTAAACTCAGAGAAAACAGAAGTCATTATATTTGGGCCAAAAAAATCTCAGAAATAACTTTTCTAAAATTATAGCTACTCTAGATGGCATAGCCCTGACCTCCAGCACTACTGTAAAAAACCTTGGAGTTCTTTTTGACCAGAACATGTCCTTCAACTCACACATAAAACAAATCTCTAGAACTGCATTCTTTCACCTGCGCAACATTTCCAAAATTAGGAGCTAGTCCATGCATTTGTTACCTCAAGGCTAGATTACTGTAACTCATTACTATCTGGATGTCCCAATATCTCCATAAAAAGCCTCCAATTAATCCAGAATGCCGCAGCCAGAGTCCTGACAGGAACTAGCAGGAGAGATCATATTTCTCCTATATTGGCTTCTCTTCATTGGCTCCCTGTAAAATATAGAATAGAATTTAAAATCCTTCTTCTCACATACAAATCCCTTCATAATCAAGCTCCTTCATACCTTAAAGACCTCATAGTACCATATTATCCCAATAGACCACTTCACTCTCAGAGTGCAGGTCTACTTGTGGTTCCCAGAGTTTCCAGAAGCAGACTGGGAGGCAGAGCTTTTAGATATCAAGCTCCTCTCCTGTGTAACCAGCTCCCAGCCTGGGTTCAGGAGGCTAGACACTCTCTGTACTTTTAAGGCTAGACTTAAAACCTTCCTCTTTGACAAAGCGTATAGTTAGGGCTGGCCTCAGGCAACCCTGAACCATCCCTTAGTTATGCTGCTATAGGCCTAGACTGCCCGAGGACCATCGGTGCACTGAGCTCCCCTACCCTAACCTCTCCCGTCCCCCCTTTCCCTTCCCCTTCCCTCTCTTCCTCTCCTCCTACCTCATGTATATTCCACCATTAAATGTCACTAACCTTGTGCTCTCTCTCTCCCCTAGTTTGTGCTCTCTCCCTCTCTCTCTATTCTCTCTGTACCTTCTGCAGGTGTCCCTGGTCCTGGAGCTGTATATCGCTGATGTGCAGTTACTGGTCCCACCAACCTGCAGTGTCTATCTGTTGTTTATTGTTGCTGTTCTTTTCTCTCTGCTCTATCCACTCACCCCAACCGGTCGAGGCAGATGGCCGCCCAAACTGAGCCCGGTTCTGCTGGAGGATTTTTCTTCCGTTAAAGGGAGTTTTTCCTCTTCACTGTCGCCAAGTGCTTGCACATAAGGGAATTGTTGGGTTTTTAGTTTTAGTTTTTATAAAGTGCCTTGAGATGATTTGTATTGTGATTTGGCGCTATACAAATAAAATTGAATTGAATTGAATTGAATCAAATGTATGTTGTTTCTATTGCACTCACTCCAAAATAGGAGCTAAAAATGTCCCCCAAAAGACTGGTCTAGGAACTACTATAGTTCTTGGTTCCAGTAGTGTGTACACAAAAAAAAGAGGAACCATATCCAAAGGTTCTAAGAAGTATAAAAGTTCCTCCACTCTGAAATTGCAGAGTGTTACTCTTGATGGCATAGTTTGGGCATACAGCACTATTGTGTAGGCACCCAATTTTTAAGAGAATGTGTCAGTACTTATTGTAGAGGAAAAGGGTGGGGACAGCAGGAACGAATATAAGGCAGAACATGGCAAGCAGCTGGTAGTTTGTCCACTCATTTATTGTTTATTTGTAACCTGGATCTGACTCTGTTGACTCTGAGTGTTGATTTCAACAGTTGGAAGAATACAGGAATAGTACTTATGGACTAGTATGCTGGATTTTAATGTGTATTTTATTTTATATGTTACTGTATTTTATGATTGTACAGCACTTACAGTGTAAGCTGAACTTAAATGTGCTCTATAAATAAAATTTACTTATTTACTCGTGGGGATTTCAACGGTTCAATGATCACAGCCTGAGAATATGCCACAACAACAGATAAACAGTTGCAGCTGTAATTTTGCATTACTTTATTACATTACATATTTTAAATAGCCAAAGGATCTAGGAATGTAAAACAAAATAAATACCAATACACTGGAGGGCTGCCGGAGATGGCCAGCTGGCAGCAGGAAAGACTACACCAGGGGCAGAGCTAGTTACCCTATCTGCACGACTATGATGCAGGAAGCCACACAGACTCCCTATGGCAACGACTCAAACAAACAAGACTAGCAAAGAAAGGATCCTAAGAGAAAGTAGCTGGGGTTGGTCCAAAGTTACAACATACCAGTCCCTGCAAATCCACCAGGAGAAGGCAAAATATTATAACACCACCTAGGTGTAAGTTTGCACTGCAACAGCAGGTCAGACAAGGAGGAACCCTAGCCAAGTTGAGCACCACAGTGCTACAGAGCCCACCATTGCACCTAGCGGAAAGGTTGTCGCCTCCTCATCCGGAGGAAGATAGACAGTAAGAGGAGCTGAATCCCCATCAGGTCAGCAGCTTCCTGCTCTACGGAGCTATATGCATCACAGTCCTTCAGATGGTGGCAAGCACCAACAGGCTTCCGAAAAGGCTCAAAGAACTGCTTACATAGGCCAGGATGAAGATAAAACCATTCAAATCAGACAGTCTCTTGATCCAGAAAGGAGCCAGGAGGGACGTCTCCTTCTCAGTGAATGGCAAGGAGATTCCATGCTTGATAGACCAACCAGTGGCAAATTCAAGATGAGGTATTACTAGTAAACCCTTTGTGATTGCCTGTTGTGGTTCCTCAAATTATGTGACATCACCTCTTCGACAGTCCTGAAAAAAAAAAAAAAAAGCTGATTGCGTTGGAAATCACGGAGGAGAAAGAGGAAGGCTATAAGATCAAAGCTGTGAGCCAATCTCAGCAAGGGAAATGAAGGGAAACCTGGGAGGCTGTTAACAACAGGACCGTCACATCTGTGGAAGCTGCTCCAAGCAAGGTTACGTTTACTGATCAGAGCAATGTATGATACTCTCCGAAGCCCCCACAATGTGCATGGCTGGTATGGCACATCCTTTCTGACTGCAAGACTGCTCTGAAGTTCCGACACCAGACTGCAATAACATCTCTCCAACCTGACATTGTAATCTGGTCCACTACCACAAAGACTGTCATCATGGCTGAACTAACCGTGCTATAGCAAGATGGTACAAGGGGGAAGTACGCAGAGCTTTTATCTGCATGCACACAAGCTGGGTGGAGAGCATATACCTTTTCAGTGGAGGTTAAGTGTGGAGGCTTCACTCAAACCTCGACCCAGCTTTTTATTTTCCTTTCGGCTGCTCCCTTCAGGTGTTGCCAGAGCGAATCATCTGCCTCCATTAAACCGTATCGTCTGTATCCTCCTCACCCGGACCAACTATCTCCCATGTCCTCCTTCACTACATCCAAGAACCTCCTCTTTGGTCTTCCTCTAGGGCTCCTTCCTGGCAGCTCTAACCTCAGCATCCTTTTATCAATGTATTCACTGTCCCTCCTCTGAACATGTCCAAACCATCTCAATCTGGCTTCCCTGGCTTTTTATCCAAAACATCTAACATGAGCTGTCCCTCTGATGTACTCATTCCTGATCGTATCCATCCTCGTCACTCCTAAAGAGAACCTCAACATCTTCAGCTCTGCTACCTCCACCTCTGTCTCCTGTCTTTTTCTCAGTGCCATGATTATAAACCGTACAGCATTGCTGGTCTCACCACTGTCTTGTACACCTTTCCTTTCATTCTTGACAAATTCTTCTTTTGTCACACATCACACCTGACACTTTCCTCCACCCGTTCCAACCTGCTTGCACACAACTCTTCACTTCTTTTTCACACTCTCCATTGCTCTGGACTGTTGACCCTAGGCACTTAAAATCCTCCACCTTCTTCACCTCTACTCCCTGTAACCTCACCGTTCTTCTTGAGTCCCTCTCATTTACACACGTACTCTGTTTTACTGTGGCTAACCTTCATTCCTCTCCTTTCCAGAGCAAACCTCCACCTCTCTAAATTTTCCTCCACCTGCTCCCTGCTCTCACTACAGATGACAATGTCATCTGCAAACATCATGATCCATGGAGATTCCTGTCTAACCTAATCTGTCAGCCTGTCCATCACGACAGCAAACAAGAAGGGGCTCAAAGCTGATCCTTGGTGCAGTCCCACCTCCAATTTGAACTCCTCTGTCACCCCTACAAGACACAATGCGGCTCCTTCTGGCCTTCTCTGTACTTCTCCATCAGCATTTTCAAAGCAAATATTGCATCTGTGGTACTCTTTCTTGCCATGAAACCATACCGCTGCTCACAAATGCTCACTTCTGACCTCAGCCTACCCTCCACTACTCTTTCCCATAACTTCATTGTGACACTCATCAGCTTTATTCCTGTGTAGTTTCCACAACTCTGCATGTCTCCCTTGTTCTTAAAAATGGGCACCAGTACACTTCTCCTCCATTTCTCAGGCATCCTCTCACTCTCCAAGATCTTGTTAAGTAGCCCAGTCAAAAACTCTACCGCCACCTCTCCTAAACACTTCCATACCTCCACACTTATGTCGTCAGGACCAACTGCCTTTCCACTCATCATCCTCCTCAACGCCTTCCTCACTTCATCCTTACTGATCTTTGCTACTTCCTGCTCCACAACAGTCAGCTCTTCTACTCTTCAGGTTTGAAAGAGGTTCAGGTTGTCACCCTATGCTCCTCCCTTTTCTGGAAAAATGTGTTCACTACAGCCATTTCCATCCTTTTTGCAAAGTCTACCACCATCTGTCCTTCTGCATTGCTGTCCTGCATACCAAACTTACCCATCACTTCCTCGTCACCTCTGTTTCCCTCACCAACATGTCCGTTGCCCCAATCACCACTCTCTCACCACTAGGGATAGCCTGAATCACCTCATCCATCTCTCTCCAGAATTTCTCCTTCTCTTCTAACTCACATCCTACCTGTGGGGCATATGTATTTCATGCTGTATATGTATTTCATGCTGTATGCTTCCTTTTTCTCTCTGTAAGGTGACCTTGAGACTTTGAAAGGCGCCATGAAATAAAATGTATTATTATTATTATAACCACTAACAACATTCAACATCACACTTTCAACTTCCAGCTTCAGACTCATCACCCTATCTGACACTCTTTTCACCTCCAGAACATTCTTAGCAAAATCCTTCTTCAGGATAACTCCTACTCCATTCCTCTTTCCATCCACACCATGATAAAACAGCTTGAAATCTATAGGCCTTACTACCTTTCCACCTGGTCACACACACTTCTCTCCATCATTTCAGCCAACTCTAGTTTTCCCCGACAAAGTCCCTACATTCATACATTCAAAGTCCCTAGTCTAAGTCCTACACTCCTGCCCTTCCTCTTCTCTCTTTGCCTACGAACACGCCTTACTTCACTCCTTCTTCGACCAACAGTAGTCCAATTTCCACTGGCACGCTGTAGGTCAACAGCACCAGTGGCGGTCGTTGTTAACCCCGGTCGTGACCGATCTGGTATGGAAGTCATATTTGTGATTCACATGTTTGATTTGGCTTAAATTTTATGTTGGATGCCCTTTCTGACACAACCCTCTGCATTTACCCGGACTTGGGACCGGCACATGAAGACACTGGATTGTGCCCCCTTGTGGTTCCATTCGACCCAGAGATTCCTTAAAATTCTCGTAGTCAGAGGGCCCAAACTGTGGAAGGCCCTGAAAGATGTGGTGGAGGAGGTGGAGCAGGGAAGCTTTTGGGTCTGGCTTGTCTCAAAAAAGACAAGGCTTGGGGGAGAGACTGATCCTAGGGTGTCTGCGAAATAAAGCGCAATACTGTACAGCACAGTAGTTTACATCTGATTATATGCTCTGCTGTGCTCTGCTCTCTTACAATGTTTTAGGTTTTGTGTCTTATCTTTGTTGTATTGCTGTCATCCTGTTTATTGGCTGCTTTTCTGACTGATAATAAAGTTCCTAACACACAGTATAGGCCATAACAGGATCATATTAATTGTGATAACAAGGAAGATATTAGCAGAATAAAACCTTTTTATAGATTCACCACTAGCGCTTTGTTTTATCAGCAGTGTCATCCATTGTTTATTATGCATAGCTAAGGATTTACTTTGTGACAAAAGTCACTAAGGGTTGATTGTTTTTCTCATCTGGGTTTTTTCCTGTGTGTTGTTTGGTTTTTATATTGTTATATATATTCTTCTCTAGCATGTTAATTCTGTAGCCTATTTTTCCAATCATTCCTCTGCCTGTAGATCAAAAAAATGGTCATTTTCTGTGGGGCAAAAGATTTTAGTAAACCCCCCACTATCTGCTGACACACACACTGGCTGTAAACTGTGAAAATGTTCTGCAAAATCAATATAAATGAACAACATAGTTACATCATGCCTCAAATGTAAATGTGCAATGTAACAAAATTTCTATATGCAATTTGGATACAGTGTATTGGTTATATTCTATTACGTTGCGCATCAGCCTCGACTCTGTAAAGTGGCATATAGTTTGAAAAAATCACTACTTAGAGAAAATGTGGATACAGATATTTGATAATAATAATTAATGAAATTACAGCACATGTATGACAGTGGTGACAATGTACGTATATGTATGTATGCGATATGTGCACTGTTGCCATGTGTCAGTCTACGTCACTGTTTGTTCTGTTGTCTGTGTAATAAGTTCAGTGAGATAAAACTTAAAAACTGACTCCAGCCTTACTGCCAGAGCAGAACTCAGTCTAGCATTGAACTTGGTATGACAACACTAAGATTTGTAGCTTTGCCATCCTCCCTGACAATCAGCTATACACTGCTGTCTCTTAAGAATGACAGTGACTGAAAAATAGCAGCTGTGTGATGTATCAAATTTGAAATGAGTGTTCACAAAGATGTTTTCATTCTAGCAAACTGTACAAGTTGTTTACTGTTTTAGTGTAACACATTATTTATCTGGTGCAGTGTCTGCTTGGTTGTGCATCCACAAATAGACTAAAATGTTTTGCAGAAAGCAGAACTGCAGAAGCAGAACAGGATTTTTTTTTTTAGAGTAGCGAAGGATTAAAACCATTGCATTCCTGACGCAAAGCCACAGCCAGGGCAATGCAAACATACAGTTATGAAAAAGTATAATGTATTTAATCACTATGTCACTATAACTGTATATGCTTATAATTTCAAAACTTCTGATCAGTCATTTGTAAACTACAGATATGTGCTGATAAACAGGAATAAATGTGTGTACAAATGTAACTGAATCTTCTCAGCCTACCTTATAGGAAGCTTCTCTCATGAACTGCTTTGCAGGCATTTTCCAGATGGCAGGAACTGTGATCACCCATCTCACATCATTGTTGTCGAACTCGCCACCTGTCTGATCACTCAGCTCCTGCAGGATGAACATTCAAACAACACCTGCCTATGACACAACTTACTGGCATGGTTAATGCGACACTGTGGGCTTATACCATCACGTTAGGAATGAAATCATAATAATGTCTACAAAATAAGAAAACATAAAATGTAGTATTTACAGAGTTATGTTACCTTTAGTGCTTGCTCCTTAAAGAAGGCCAGTGCATATGCAAAGATATCCAGAGCTTTCACTCGCTTCCCATTGGCTGCATGGAGGTCTGTATCGATGGACAAATTCTGATGGCAGGGAGAAGATGAAGAATCAGTGTTGGTAAGGCTAAGTCTGGTGTTATTTTGTATTTTTACTGTCAATAAATCCAAATACAAATAAATACTAAAAAGTTTTATTTTAAAAAGTACTGTATATCAATCTTTGAAACAATGCTGTTCTTGTGTAGTTGGGAGGTTACTGGAAAAGACAATTAATTCATACTCAGAAGCTTGAGAGGAGAAGGTAAATTGTGGGAGAGTACAGCTTAGTACCAACAACATCTTTAGCCAACATCTAGAGGAAGATTTGCAGAATTTGTTGACTGCTGACATTTTTCCTGGATCCTGCTTATTCCTTTTGATAACATTGAAAGGTATCTGACTGAAATTAACCTCAAATTACATCTACATCCTCTGCACCTTCACATAAACATTGCTGTGCTGCCTGTGTTTTTCCTATTTTATGTCAAGTGTGTTTTTAGTATCTTGTCAGTAGATTATAAATTCTGAATGTGAGATTTTCTGTTCCATCCCAGCCACAAAGCCCAGTGTGTGTTGGAAGGACTCTGTGGCAAAGAAGCCAGATCTGCTGTCACTTTGACAGACACTGGAAGGCACAGAGATCTAAAATAAATCTAAAATACAGATCTAAAATACAATATATAATAAGGCTGTGCAAAAAAAAACAAAAATGTTATTTAGATATATAATGATATTTTTTAGAACAATACAACATTGATATTATCTCCCAAGATCTATGCTCTCATAGTGTTATTGAAAACCCAGGCTTGTTATGTTGGAATATCAATATTGTTTTAAAATGCACTACCAAATCAGTAATCTTCTGTGAATGAGCTGGGGATCAAAGCACTTTTTTATGTTAGAGTGAATTTGAATGTAAGGACACTCACATGCACTTTGGATTTTCACAGCATATATGAATGTAAGAACACTGACCTGTGCACTTTATTTTTATATTCATATTGTATAAGAATAAATTGTAACATGAAAATTCATCAAAAAAGTTTAACTCAGTTACCAATATATTGAGACCGCCTATTATGAGATTACGTAAGTGGTACACAGCTAGTTGTTTTTTCAACACCGTTTTTACAACGTTGTTGAGTACTGGAATATATGGCATTATATATTGGTATTGTATCAAATTTAATCGAATCGAATCGTGTTATATGGTACCACAACGTATCAAGGTAGGTATGGTATTGATACCCAGCCCTTGTCTGTAAACATTAAGACTTAAAGCCCATCAGGCAAAATAATGCCAATAATGATCAGGATCAAGTGTGTAACCTGATCAATGTGATCTCTGCAGAATAGGGCTGCACAGTTATTTTTATTCAGAATTAAATCACAATTTTATCTCATGATTCTGGACCAATGAAAAGTTCAATCAAAAGACATTTTCTTTACATTATATCAAAAGTAACAACATGATCTTTATCATGTTGCTGTTATTGTGCACTGAGCTCCCCTACCCTAACCCCCAACCCTCCCGTCCCTTCCCTTCCCCTCTCCTTCTTTCCTCCCTTCTCACATGTATATTCCACCATTGAATGTCACTGACCTTGTGCTCTCTCTCTCCCCTAGTTTGTGCTCTCTCCCTTTCTCTCTCTCCTCTCTCTCCCTCTCTCCACCTTCTGCAGGTGTCCCTGTCCTGGAGCTGTATATCACTGATGTGCAGTTACTGGCCCCACTAACCTGCAGTGTCTATTTGTTGTTTATTGTTGCTGTTCTTTTCTCTCTGCTCTATCCACTCACCCCAACCGGTTGAGGCAGATGGCAGCCCAAACTGAGCCCGGTTCTGCTGGAGGTTTTTTCTTCCATTAAAGGGAGTTTTTCCTCTCCACTGTCGCCAAGTGCTTGCTCATAAGGGGTTGGTTGGTTTTTTTTGCTTTTTTCTAAAGTGCTTTGAGATGATCTGTATTGTGATTTGGCCCTATACAAATAAAACTGAATCGAATTGAAAAACATTTGTTTCATTTTCCCCACCTTCATTAGAAGGCTCTTACTGAGTCTGACTCATTTTATTAGAGCTATGAGAGCCTTTTCTTTCACCATGTCAAACAGGTTGGATTTATTTGAGGGAGTTAGTATTTCTATGTACAGAGCATCACGTGACGCATTTTTATTTCGTTAATGTACCTTACCGAGGAAAAAGCAGCACTCGGATTGACATAACAGAGTTCCCTCTGTTCTTCTGTTCCCTCCCATGCAAACATGGCAGAATCATCATCATCTGAGAATGAAATCCTCAAGACAAGGGTCTGAATTAAGATTGAAAAACAATTAGTCATGCAGCCAAGGTGAGAGGTGCAACTTATGGCTGCACTCTCCTCTCCTCTCCTCTCCTCTCCTCTCCTCTCCTTCCCTCTCCTCTAAACTCCTGGTCCAAGATAAGGACAATATTGGATACGTCTTCACACTCTCTCTGTGATGTGCTGGTCAGCCATAGAAGCATGTTCGGCCATACACCCAGTGCCCACGTTGCACCACAGAGTATCACATGACATCATTCCTGCCAGTGGCCATCAACTTGTTCAACTCCTCCTTCTGAGAATCAATCCATCCTGATTGATGGTGTACATAATTTCAATCTGTTCAATCTGTACTATTCACTGTAGATAGGTATAAATGATCTATTACTGATAGGGTATATTTTTTATATTTTGAAAGATTGGGGGTTATTATGAACTATATTTTTATAAATGTAGAATGAACCACTGTAACAAAGCTATTTCCCACAATGGATTAATAAAGTATTTCTGATTTGATTTCTGATTTGGATTCTGATTTATGTAGTCTCATTTTCTCACAGCTGTGAACATGTCTCATGACCAGCCCTATTGATCACCTCCACATCATAGAAACATAGTGACTATTTATTTATTATTAAATTAATGTTGAGTCGGTGTGTAACTTTGCTAAATTAATGTCGGACTCCGTAGTTTTCTCTGGACCCCTCCCCAATCTGACCAGCGTTGACATGTTTAGCCGCATGTCGTCGTTCCGTCGCTGGCTGTCTAGGTGGTGTCCAGCAAACGATGTGGGCTTCATAGACAATTGGGCCACTTTCTGGGGAAAACCCGGTCTGGTAGCGAGAGACGGCATCCATCCCACTTTGAATGGTGCAGCTCTCATCTCTAGAAATTTGGCCGAGTTTATTAGCCGATCTAAAGCCTGACAATCCAGGGTGGGGACCGGGATGCAGAGACTCAGTCTAAAACGCCTCTCTGCAGTTTCCTTAGAGCCGCCGCCCCCCTCAAACCACATAGAGACTGTGTCTGCCCCTCGAACATATAAATCAAAGAAATCAGAAGTTAACAGAAGAGGAGTTATTCATAAAAACTTAATAAAAATTAAGACCACTCCTCTTATTGAACAGAAAAACAGAACTGTCAAATGTGGACTATTAAATATTAGGTCCCTTTCATCTAAATCTTTGTTAGTAAATGATTTGATAACTGATCACCAAATTGACCTACTTTATCTTACTGAAACCTGGTTACAGCAGGATGAATATGTCAGTCTGAATGAATCAACCCCCCTCAGTCATAAAAATTATCATGTTCCTCGAAGCACAGGTCGAGGTGGAGGAGTAGCTGCAATCTTCCACTCAAACTTATTATTAAACTTTCATCCTCAGAACAATTTTAACTCATTTGAGAGCCTCACTCTTAGTCTCTCACATCCAAACTGGAAAACACAAAAACCAGTTCTACTTGTCATTGTGTACCGTCCACCTGTCCCTTACTCAGAGTTTTTAACTGAATTCCCAGACTTCCTGTCTGATTTAGTGCTTAGATCAGATAAAGTCATTATAGTGGGAGATTTTAACATTCATGTAGATGTTGAAAATAACGGCCTCAGCATTGCATTTAATTCTATATTAGATTCAATTGGTTTCATTCAAAATGTTAATAAACCCACCCACTGTTTCAATCACACCCTTGATCTTGTTCTGACCTATGGCATCGAAATTGAACATCTAATAGTTTTTCCCCCAAATCCTGTTTTGTCAGATCATTCTTTAATAACTTTTGAATTTAAAATGATGGATCATGCAGCGTTTGGAAGAAAATTCCACTACAGCAGATGTTTATCCGACAACACTGTTAATAAATTTAAGAAAATGATTCCATCTTTATTTACATCTATGCCAAGTATAAACATAGTGGAGGGCAGTTGCTTCAATCCCACTCCCTACCAAATTGATCATGTTGTTGACAGCGCTGTAACCTCACTGCGTGAAATGCTTGATTCTGTAGCCCCTCTGAAAAAGAAGTTAGTGAATCAGAGAAGACTAGCCCCATGGTATAATTTACATATTCGTACCTTAAAGCAGGCATCGCGAAGGCTGCAAAGGAAGTGGCGTTCCACAAACTTAGAGGAAATTTTTCTAGCCTGGAAAAACAGTCTACTAACATATAAAAAAGCTCTCCGTAAAGCCAGAACTGCATACTATTCATCACTAATCGAGGAAAATAAGAACAATCCCAGGTTTCTTTTCAGCACTGTAGCCAGGCTGACAAAAAGTCACAGCTCTGTTGAGCCCAGTGTTCCCTTAGCTCTCAGCAGTGATGAATTTATGAGTTTCTTTACAAATAAAATCACAACTATTAGAGATAAAATTCAGCAGATGCTTCCTATACCTGAAATAAATGAATCTTCTACTACAGTAGCTCTTGAATCATCTGTAGGACCTCAGTTATGTTTAGACTGCTTCTCTCCCATAGATCTCTCTGAATTTACATCAGTAGTTGCTTCATCGAAATCATCAACGTGTCTCTTAGACCCCATCCCGACTAGACTGCTTAAAGACACCCTGCCATTAATCAACTCATCTTTATTGGACTTGGTAAATTTCTCTCTAGTATCAGGCTACGTACCACAGGCCTTTAAGACTGCAGTAATCAAACCTTTACTCAAAAAGCCTAGTCTTGATCCAGGAGTCTTGGCTAATTATAGACCAATATCCAACCTGCCATTTATTTCTAAAATCCTAGAAAAAGCTGTTGCTAAGCAGCTATCAGACCACTTACACAGGAATGAACTATTTGAAGATTTTCAATCAGGATTTAGAGCACATCATAGTACAGAAACAGCACTGTTGAAAGTTACCAACGATCTTCTCTTAGCCTCAGATAATGGACTTGTTTCAATACTTGTCCTCCTAGACCTTAGTGCTGCATTCGACACCATTGACCACAACATCTTATTACAGAGACTGGAGCATGTGATTGGTATCAGAGGAACAGCGTTAAAGTGGTTCCAATCCTATTTATCGGACAGATTCCAGTTTGTTCATGTCCATGATGAACCTTCCACACGAACAAAAGTTAGTTATGGAGTTCCACAAGGCTCCGTGCTAGGACCGATTCTGTTCACCCTGTACATGCTTCCTTTAGGCTATGTCATTAGGAAGCACTCTATTAATTACCACTGCTATGCAGATGACACTCAGTTATATCTATCTATTAAACCTGTTAACACAAACCAGTTAACCAGACTTCAAGCCTGTCTAACTGACATAAAGGCCTGGATGACCAGTAACTTTTTACTTTTAAACTCGGAGAAAACAGAAGTCATTATATTTGGGCCAAAAAATCTCAGAAATAACTTTTCTAAAATTATAGCTACTCTATATGGCATAACCCTGGCCTCTAGCACTACTGTAAAAAACCTTGGAGTTATTTTTGACCAGGACATGTCCTTTAACTCACACATAAAACAAATCTCTAGAACTGCATTCTTTCACCTGCGCAACATTTCCAAAATTAGGAACATCCTGTCTCAAAATGATGCAGAAAAACTAGTCCATGCATTTGTTACCTCAAGGCTAGATTACTGTAACTCATTACTATCTGGATGTCCCAATATCTCCATAAAAAGCCTCCAATTAATCCAGAATGCCGCAGCCAGAGTCCTGACAGGAACTAGCAGGAGAGATCATATTTCTCCTATATTGGCTTCTCTTCATTGGCTCCCTGTAAAATATAGAATAGAATTTAAAATCCTTCTTCTCACATACAAATCCCTTCATAATCAAGCTCCTTCATACCTTAAAGACCTCATAGTACCATATTATCCCAATAGACCACTTCGCTCTCAGAGTGCAGGTCTACTTGTGGTTCCCAGAGTTTCCAAAAGCAGAATGGGAGGCAGAGCCTTTAGTTATCAAGCTCCTCTCCTATGGAACCAGCTCCCAGCCTGGGTTCAGGAGGCAGACACTCTCTATACTTTTAAGGCTAGACTTAAAACCTCCCTCTTTGACAAAGCGTATAGTTAGGGCTGGCTTCAGGCAACCCTGAACCATCCCTTAGTTATGCTGCTATAGGCCTAGACTGCCCGAGGACCATCGGTGCACTGAGCTCCCCTACCCTAACCCCCCCTCTCCCCTAGTTTGTGCTCTCTCCCTCTCTCTCTATTCTCTCTGTACCTTCTGCAGGTGTCCCTGGTCCTGGAGCTGTATATCGCTGATGTGCAGTTACTGGTCCCACCAACCTGCAGTGTCTATTTGTTGTTTATTGTTGCTGTTCTAGAAGCCAATATAGGAGAAATATGATCTCTCCTGCTAGTTCCTGTCAGGACTCTGGCTGCGGCATTCTGGATTAATTGGAGGCTTTTTATGGAGATATTGGGACATCCAGATAGTAATGAGTTACAGTAATCTAGCCTTGAGGTAACAAATGCATGGACTAGTTTTTCTGCATCATTTTGAGACAGGATGTTCCTAATTTTGGAAATGTTGCGCAGGTGAAAGAATGCAGTTCTAGAGATTTGTTTTATGTGTGAGTTAAAGGACATGTCCTGGTCAAAAATAACTCCAAGGTTTTTTACAGTAGTGCTAGAGGCCAGGGTTATGCCATATAGAGTAGCTATAATTTTAGAAAAGTTATTTCTGAGATTTTTTGGCCCAAATATAATGACTTCTGTTTTCTCCGAGTTTAAAAGTAAAAAGTTACTGGTCATCCAGGCCTTTATGTCAGTTAGACAGGCTTGAAGTCTGGTTAACTGGTTTGTGTTAACAGGTTTAATAGATAGATATAACTGAGTGTCATCTGCATAGCAGTGGTAATTAATAGAGTGCTTCCTAATGACATAGCCTAAAGGAAGCATGTACAGGGTGAACAGAATCGGTCCTAGCACGGAGCCTTGTGGAACTCCATAACTAACTTTTGTTCGTGTGGAAGGTTCATCATGGACATGAACAAACTGGAATCTGTCCGATAAATAGGATTGGAACCACTTTAACGCTGTTCCTCTGATACCAATCACATGCTCCAGTCTCTGTAATAAGATGTTGTGGTCAATGGTGTCGAATGCAGCACTAAGGTCTAGGAGGACAAGTATTGAAACAAGTCCATTATCTGAGGCTAAGAGAAGATCGTTGGTAACTTTCAACAGTGCTGTTTCTGTACTATGATGTGCTCTAAATCCTGATTGAAAATCTTCAAATAGTTCATTCCTGTGTAAGTGGTCTGATAGCTGCTTAGCAACAGCTTTTTCTAGGATTTTAGAAATAAATGGCAGGTTGGATATTGGTCTATAATTAGCCAAGACTCCTGGATCAAGACTAGGCTTTTTGAGTAAAGGTTTGATTACTGCAGTCTTAAAGGCCTGTGGTACGTAGCCTGATACTAGAGAGAAATTTACCAAGTCCAATAAAGATGAGTTGATTAATGGCAGGGTGTCTTTAAGCAGTCTAGTCGGGATGGGGTCTAAGAGACACGTTGATGATTTCGATGAAGCAACTACTGATGTAAATTCAGAGAGATCTATGGGAGAGAAGCAGTCTAAACATAACTGAGGTCCTACAGATGATTCAAGAGCTACTGTAGTAGAAGATTCATTTATTTCAGGTATAGGAAGCATCTGCTGAATTTTATCTCTAATAGTTGTGATTTTATTTGTAAAGAAACTCATAAATTCATCACTGCTGAGAGCTAAGGGAACACTGGGCTCAACAGAGCTGTGACTTTTTGTCAGCCTGGCTACAGTGCTGAAAAGAAACCTGGGATTGTTCTTATTTTCCTCGATTAGTGATGAATAGTATGCAGTTCTGGCTTTACGGAGAGCTTTTTTATATGTTAGTAGACTGTTTTTCCAGGCTAGAAAAATTTCCTCTAAGTTTGTGGAACGCCACTTCCTTTGCAGCCTTCGTGATGCCTGCTTTAAGGTACGAATATGTAAATTATACCATGGGGCTAGTCTTCTCTGATTCACTAACTTCTTTTTCAGAGGGGCCACAGAATAAAGCGTTTCACGCAGTGAGGTTACAGTGCTGTCAACAATATGATCAATTTGGTAGGGAGTAGGATTGAGGCAGCTGCCCTCCACTGTGTTGGCACATGGCATAGATGTAAATCAAGATGGAATCATTTTCTTAAATGTATTAACAGCATTGTCAGATAAACATCTGCTGTAGTTTCTTCCAAATGCTGCATGATCCATCATCTTAAATTCAAAAGTTATAAAGGAATGATCTGACAAAACAGGATTTGGGGGAAAAACTATTAAATGTTCAATTTCGATGCCATATGTCAGAACAAGATCAAGGGTGTGATTGAAACAGTGGGTGGGTTTATTAACATTTTGAATGAAACCAATTGAATCTAATATTGAATTAAATGCAGTGCTGAGACTATTATTTTCAACATCTACATGAATGTTAAAATTTCTCACTATAATGACTTTATCTGAACTAAGCACTAAATCAGACAGGAAGTCTGGGAATTCAGTTAAAAACTCTGATTAAGGGACAGGTGGACGGTACACAATGGCAAGTAGAACTGGTTTTTGTGTTTTCCAGTTTGGATGTGAGAGACTAAGAGTGAGGCTCTCAAATGAGTTATAACTGGTCTGAGGATGAAAGTTTAATAATAAGTTTGAGTGGAGGATTGCAGCTACTCCTCCACCTCGACCTGTGCTTCGAGGAACATGATAATTTTTATGACTGAGGGGGGTTGATTCATTCAGACTGACATATTCATCCTGCTGTAACCAGGTTTCACTAAGATAAAGTAGGTCAATTTGGTGATCAATTATCAAATCATTTACTAACAGAGATTTAGATGAAAGAGACCTGATATTTAATAGTCCACATTTGACAGTTCTGTTTTTCTGTTCAATAAGAGGAGTGGTCTTAATTTTTATTAAGTTTTTATGAATATGCAGATGACACTCAGCTGTATCTATCTATGAAACCTGTTAACACAAACCACTTAACCAGACTTCAAGCGTGTCTAACTGACATAAAGGCCTGGATGACCAGTAACTTTCTACTTTTAAATTCAGAGGAAACAGAAGTTATTGTATTTGGGCCTTAAAACCTCAGAAATAATTTTTCTAAAATTATAGCTAATTTAGATGGCATAGCACTGGCCTCCAGCACTACTGTGAAAAACCTTGGAGTGATTTTTAACCAGGACATGTCCTTTAACTGACACATAAAACAAATGTCTAGAACTGCATTCTTTCACCTGCGCAACCTTTCCAAAATTAGGAACATCCTGTCTCAAAATGACGCAGGAAAACTAGTCCATGCATTTGTTACCTCAAGGCTAGATTACTGTAACTCATTACTATCTGGATGTCCCAATATCTCCATAAAAAGCCTCCAGTTAATCCAGAATGCTGCAGCCAGAGTCCTGACAGGACCTAGCAAGGGAGATCATATTTCTCCCATATTGGCTTCTCTTCATTGGCTCCCTGTAAAATACAGAATAGAATTTTAAATCCTCCTTCTCTCATACAAATCCCTTCATGATCAAGCTCATTCCTACCTTAAAGACCTCATAGTACCATATTATCCCAATAGACCACTTCGCTCTCAGAGTGCAGGTCTACTTGTGGTTCCCAGAGTTTCCAAAAGTTAGTTATGCTGCTATAGGCCTAGACTGCCCGAGAACCATTGGTGCTCTGAGCTCCCCTACCCCTCTCCTCCCCCCTCACATGTATATTCCACCATTGAATGTCACTAACCTTGTGCTCTCTCTCTCCCCTAGTTTGTGCTCACTCCCTCTCTCTCTGTTCTCTCTCTGTACCTTCTGCAGGTGTCCCTGGTCCTGTATATTGCTGATGTGCAGTTACTGGCCCCACCAACCTGCAGTGCCTATTTGTTGTTTATTGTTGCTTTTCTTTTTGAATGAAACCAGTTGAATCTAATATTGAATTAAATGCAGTGCTGAGACTATTATTTTCAACATCTACATGAATGTTAAAATTTCTCACTATAATGACTTTATCTGAACTAAGCACTAAATCAGACAGGAAGTCTGGGAATTCAGTTAAAAACTCTGATTAAGGGACAGGTGGACGGTACACAATGGCAAGTAGAACTGGTTTTTGTGTTTTCCAGTTTGGATGTGAGAGACTAAGAGTGAGGCTCTCAAATGAGTTATAACTGGTCTGAGGATGAAAGTTTAATAATAAGTTTGAGTGGAGGATTGCAGCTACTCCTCCACCTCGACCTGTGCTTCGAGGAACATGATAATTTTTATGACTGAGGGGGGTTGATTCATTCAGACTGACATATTCATCCTGCTGTAACCAGGTTTCACTAAGATAAAGTAGGTCAATTTGGTGATCAGTTATCAAATCATTTACTAACAGAGATTTAGATGAAAGGGACCTAATATTTAATAGTCCACATTTGACAGTTCTGTTTTTCTTTTCAATAAGAGGAGTGGTCTTAATAATAATAATACACAATAAGGGAAATATTTTAAATATACACTACTGTGTGAAGCTTTTATGCTCTAAAAATATACAGAGGATGCTTTTAATATAAATGACATAAATAGTTTTTCATTTATAAATGAACTTCATCCGAAGTGCTGTAAATGTTACCAAACCTAAATCTAATCAGTATCTGCAGCACTTCCCTTTACCCTTAAACCAGCAGCAGTTCTATCTGGTTGGACCTGCACATAATTTCTCCTGGTACTTTGCAGCTCCTTGGAGAAGCTGCTGCAGTTCTTTTGTACATTCAGACTGTCCCAGTGTTTCTGTCTCTTCATATGATCCCAGACTGACTCCACACTGCCCAGATCAGGGCTCTGTGGGGGTCAGACCATCTAATTGCAATTCCATTTATAGATGAGGTGAAAAGATAGCGATCGATGTAGGGAATGAAAAACAAGCAAGTAAAGTTAATACTGATGATGTTTGTCACAAGTAGCCTGTCCACAAAGATGCAAAACATAATAACAATCACCTCTGTAGCAATCTCCCTTGATGTGTTTAATTACACACAAGCAAACCGATGGGAGCACCCACGATCTCATTGGGGTATCTATTTTTAAATGTTTGTAGAATTGCAACCAAATAAGATAGAGCAATAATTCTTTTTGCATATGAAAGCAGATAAGTTACACTTTCATAACATGCAACGACATGTCCCAGAGCCCCGTTTCCTTCCACAAATAAGTTTGTACAAATCTTGTAAAAATGTGCACATAATGAAACCACTACAATGCTATGCTATAGATCTGATCTGCCAGTTACAGCACTTTCTCTTTTCCATATACGTCATCACGTTATGAGCATGAATGCAAAAATGTAAACATATGGTCAGTGGACCTTTTCTATGGTAGGTCATAAAGGATTAAGTCCATGTGGACCAGGAGGGAATTGTGAGTTTAGGTCAGAAGGTCAGTTGAGCTAAATTCTGTTAACTTAAATGGTTTATTCCTATTTTAATTGTAATTGTCTAGTTTTGTAAAACTACATGGTTCATATGTGCCTGTTATTTGGCCACTGGCTGCAGTATTGTTTTACTATTCGGCAGTGTCACTGCTGGAAAAAAAAATCATTCAGATGCTTTCTGACCATCTGCTCCAGGACTCCTGGTTCTTCTTGCCTCTGCAAACAGTTCTTCATTAACTGTAATAGGTACTTGCATCCACACCCTCTGAAGATTCTTCATTGTCCATTCCACCCCCAGCTTGACCAATGTGATTTCCAAATCATTCTGAAATCTTGGTGAAATCAGGAATTAAAATGGTACCCCTTACACCTAACTTGGCAAAGTCACTAGTCGACTAGGACACCCAGGATGTCTGCTGTTCCAGGACTTACAGCCAAAATAAACCACATATGGACTGAGGCCCAGGGAGAAAGCAGTCTAACCTAGTGCTATAGCTCCAGTCAAAAGTCATAGAGTGGATAAGAGAGTTGACAGACTGTCCAATCACAGAAATCTAATTCAAATCCCTTGCAGACAGAATCAGGTTTTACTCAAACTAATTTGAAACTTGCAGTGCTCAATGTCAGATCTTTATGTAACAAATCATTTTTAATCAATAATTTTATTTCCTCATACAATCTTGATTTTATGTTTTTAACAGAAACACAGTTAGACAGCAAGACAGGAAATGCAGTTCTTATTGAATCCACCCACCTAATTTCACATTTCTATCAGAAACATGATAAAATAAAAAGGTGGTGGTGTCTGTGCCTTTTTTAGGGATAATATGCTTACCCACAGGCTGTCATTTGGAGAGTTTCCATCATTTGAGAATGTATCTTTTAAAATGGAGCTAAAATTATCATTATTAAAATTATTCTCTACATAATCATTTACAAACCTCCCTAATGTTGTATAAATTTTATTGATGATTTTACTGAGATGCTTTCAGTTGTCTCCACAGAGTTTGACTGTTTAGTTATTAAAGGTGATTTTAATGTTCACGTTGATAAGGTCTATGACAGAAACACCAAAGAAATTTCTGCTGTTTTTGAAACCTACGGTCTTAGTCAGCATGTTAATCAGTGATGTTAATCGACCCATCCCAGAGGTCACACTCTGGACCTAGTCATCACTAAGGGTGTTAACATTTCAAATGTTACTGTGATTGATGTTGCTTTGTTTGATCATTTTTGTGTCTTTTTTGATTTGTCCATAATTCCCAAAGATACAGCTGGACCTACATTTGTAGGTTGCTCAGAGAATAGACTTTAAAACAGCACTGCTTGTATATAAGTCTCTTCGTGGCTCAGCACCACAGTACACCTCTGACATGTTGGACCCATATAAACCATCTTGGACTCTGAGAACATCAGGGACAGGCCTTCTGCTTGTGCCCAGAGTCAGGACTAAATATGGAGAAGCAGCGTTTCAGTTTTATGCAGCTAAAATCTGGAATAGTCTTCCTGACGATGTTAGACAAGCCTCATCTCTGGCAATGTTTAAAAAATTTTTTTCTTTTTAGCTCTGCATATGACAACTGAAAGTCTTTTTTCTGCACTTGTTCTTCTTTAATTCCATTTCCAGCTAATTCCACTATTTGCTGTTTCTTATTTTAATTTTTGCCTATGTACTTTTAACTTGCCTTTTATTTCTGTAAAGCACTTTGAATTACTCTGTGTATGAATTGTGCTATACAAATAAACTTGCCTTGCCTTACTTTATGTGCTTGTTTTCCACCAGTGCTACCATATAAAAAAGTTAATTTATAGCCCTGTCTTATTATAATAATATATATAATATAATATTAGTTTTAGTATTGTTTTCATAATGGAAAATAGGTCATGAAAGAATTTTTTGCCATAGTTCTCTCATTGTAGGTTGCAGTCTGCATATAGATTGATGATGACAAGTGCTTGACATAAGGGATTTGTTGGGTTTCTGTGTAAAGTGCCTTGAGATAATAAAAAAAAAAAAGGGTTGAAATTCAATTGTTGTGAAAGTTGTGAAAACATTGTTGCTGTCAGGAGATAGAAAGACCCCATAACATTTTCACATGTACATGTCTAAACCCTTTGCTCTTTCCCTTTTTACAATGACTGCAAAGCTGTCAGTATGCACAGCAGTTCATTCTATGAATTCTATGAATAGTCTGCCCAGTCTGGATGCGTGTGCCTGCTTGCCACCGTTGTAAGAAGAATAACTGGAGAACTGCTATCCATTTATTCACTATGTGTACAGAGTATGTTTGTGTCCTTACTGCAGTAGTGTGGAGTTTCATTTTAAATTTTTCCAGGTACAGCCAGTGTTTGGATTCGCTGGGGTCTAGGTCATGATAGAAGTCACGAGCTGCATAGCCAAAACTGTGGAACTTCCTGTCTGGAGTAAGTAGGATTGTGGTTGGAGTCTTCTGATTGGATACACCAGGGTCTCCACCTTCCCAGCGCCTGTAGAGAACAAGTCAGTTATCAGCACATGTACAGTAAAGCTGTTAAATTCTTTGGAGAACATAATCTGAACTCCATTTCTAGGCTAATTGACCTAGTATGGTATTTCTGGATAAACGGAGGTGAGCTATAATTAGTGTCATTGCGGTTCCTTCAGAGAAGTAAATGTTAGGATTATGAAGGCACCACATTTGAAGAGGAACTAATTTGGGAAAGGTGGATAAAGCTGGATGAAACAGGAGTGTGTGCATGGTGAGTTATAAGGCTTAGAGCTGTTATCATTTTGCCTTCGGTTTTCTATTGGTGCAGTGTGTGTTTTGATATCACATTGTATTTTTTAGTCTGTTCAGTAAATGTGACTATCAGTGCATAGGCAACCTATATTTATCTTTACACTCTTTAAGTGTATACATATAAAATGCATATCCAGTTTTATACCAGGCATTTTTTTACTAGAAAGAATAATGATAAAATAATATTGTGATTAATGACAGTACAAAACACCCTTATTTCATCTTTAAAGCAAGAATGTCTAAGATTTGCTATGCAGCATGCTAAAACGTAACATAACAGTAATTACAAGCCATTGGTCATACCACATTAAGTAAAGCTGCTTCTGAGGGAAATTTTCATATAAAAGATGCCACTTTTGTTCCAGCACAGACAGACTCCCTGTGTGAACCAACAAAGACCACTGATGTGTATTCAGCAGGGGGTTTCAGGAAGCAGGAAGACACAGCTAGTCACACAGACTTGCCAATTACATTGATGACCATTTGCCTGCATAAGCATGATTTACATGATGTGTAACTCAATTGCTCAGTGGTTATAAAACCCTCAGGAAACCTACAGTCTTGGTCACTCAAATCGACCTGTCCAGACGTACTGGTCATGTTTCTGTTGCTTGCCTATTAAGCTTGACCTCCTGGAAATTGTATTCTGTCTGTTCTTATATTTTTGTCATGACACTGCTGAAGCAGTTTTAACACTTTCAACAATTTTAGCCTTGCTTTGATGTATGGCTTAATGAATTAAACTGATAGTGGTGTGGACTTGTTTATTGTGTTATTTTGAAACAAACACTTCTAAAGTTTCATGTCAATAAATTGCATTGTGTAGATGAAAAGAAATTCTCTCTTCCATGTCTTGCATCAGGTTGTGCCTGAAACCAGTGGTCAACTAAATTCAAGGATTGTGAACACACACGTGCATCATTGCCCAGAGTTTATGCTAGGATTTGCCAATGCATTTTATATCACTGTGCACAGAGTGCAGTAAAATAAATACAAAACAATAAACTTAAAATCTAATTAAAACACAACAAAGATGCAAACATAAAAGCCCACTGAGCTAAAAGCTTGTCTAAAAAGAAGTGTCTTCAGCTCCGTTTAAGAGAATCAGCAGAATCAGCCACACAGAGAGAGGAGGGCAGAGTGTTCCAATTTTAAGTCAGGAGCCACTGACTTAAAACACAAATCTCCCTGAGTTAAAATAAGGTTTAGGGATCACAAGCAGATTTTGACCTGATGACTTCAAGGCTGTAGAGAAGCTGTAATGGTTTCAACAGATCAGAGATGTACTCAGGGGCTTGGCCTCTATACAGTGGGTACGGAAAGTATTCAGACCCCTTTAAATTTTTCACTCTTTGTGTCATTGCAGCCATTTGCCAAAATCAAAAAAGTTCATTTTATTTCTCATTAATGTCACTCAGCACCCCATCTTGACAGAAAAAAAACAGAAATGTAGAAATTTTTGCAAATTTATTAAAAAAGAAAAACTGAAATATCACATGGTCATAAGTATTCAGACCCTTTGTAGTAACACTCATATTTAACTCACATGCTGTCCATTTCTTCTGATCCTCCTTGAGATGGTTCTGCTCCTTCATTGGAGTCCAGCTGTGTTTAATTAAACTGATTGGACTTGATTAGGAAAGGCACACACCTGTCTATATAAGACCTTACAGCTCACAGTGCATGTCAGAGCAAATGAGAATCATGAGGTCGAAGGAACTGCCCAAGGAGCTCAGAGACAGAATTGTGGCAAGGCACAGATCTGGCCAAGGTTACAAAAGAATTTCTGCAGCACTCAAGGTTCCTAAGAGCACAGTGGCCCCCATAATCCTCAAATGGAAAAAGTTTGGGACGACCAGAACTCTTCCTAGACCTGGCCGTCCAGCCAAACTGAGCAATCCTGGGAGAAGAGCCTTGGTGAGAGAGGTAAAGAAGAAACCAAAGATCACTGTGGCTGAGCTCCAGAGATGCAGTAGGGAGATGGGAGAAAGTTCCACAAAGTCAACTATCACTGCAAACATGGGGGTGGGAGCATCATGTTGTGGGGGTGTTTTTCAGCTGCAGGGACAGGACGACTGGTTGCAATTGAAGGAAAGATGAATGCGGCCAAGTACAGAGATATCCTGGAAGAAAACCTCTTCCAGAGTGCTCAGAACCTCAGACTGGGCCGAAGCTTCACCTTTCAACAGGACAATGACCCTAAGCACACAGCTAAAATAACAAAGGAGTGGCTTCGGAACAACTCTGTGACCGTTCTTGACTGGCCCAGCCAGAGCCCTGACCTAAACCCAATTGAGCATCTCTGGAGAGACCTGAAAATGGCTGTCCACCAACGTTCACCATCCAACCTGACAGAACTGGAGAGGATCTGCAAGGAAGAATGGCAGAGGATCCCCAAATCCAGGTGTGAAAAACTTGTTGCATCATTCCCAAGAAGACTCATGGCTGTATTAGCTCAAAAGGGTGCTTCTACTCAATCCTGAGCACAGGGTCTGAATATTTATGACCATGTGATATTTCAGTTTTTCTTTTTTAATAAATTTGCAAAAATTTCTACATTTCTGGTTTTTTCTGTCAAGATGGGGTGCTGAGTGTACATTAATGAGAAATAAAATGAACTTTTTTGATTTTGGCAAATGGCTGCAATGACACAAAGAGTGAAAAATTTAAAGGGGTCTGAATACTTTCCGTACCCACTGTAACTATAACACAGATACCCCTTGGACTATTGAAGAATTCCTTGCTAGAAACTAAAAAATCCAACACAGTCTGCCTCTGTCCAGATAATGGGTTCAGCAGTGCAGCATCTCAAACAAACTAAACGATCAGGGAGGTCTGGTTGGAACACAACAAACTCTCACTTTTACTGACTTTAATTGTCAGCTAAATTATTGTGGCATATGAATTTGTACAAGCTGTCATTTATCTGGATTGTGTTCACATCTTCAGTATTCGCATTAGCTACACTACATTTGGCTGATTAGATAAGAAGGATTTAAGGGTACATTTGGACTGTAACAACACAAGACTAAACTAACAATAAAAGACAGCAGAGCCAAACTGTGAAGCATCTCATATTAGTTAGTCAGCTTATAATGCTGCTAGCCTGCGGTGGGATGGAAGCTGTTAACCCTCTGGGGTCTTGAACTCTCACCACATTCATTACTTCAGTGTACCCAGATAGCAACATGACTGGTTTAGTGTTGGTCTGATATCTGGGTACTGACCTCTTCCACACTAAATAAAAATGCAGTCATTTCACATTGGTCTGGGGTTTCTGCTTTTACTGAAACAATACCACCTAGACAAAACATTTTGTTCCTTTCAGCAACTTATTTTTTAGGGTTACTGAAACATTTTTTATTTATTAAAAGGTGTATTTCACAAAAAAGATGTCACAATACAATAAACCCAATTACACTGAACAATAAAAATCAACAATTAAAACAAAGCTAAAATAAATAAAGACTACTACTCTTTAAAAATGTCTTCAGTCTGTTCTTAAAAACAGAAATGTTGGGGGTGGATTTAACGTCTAACAGCAGAGCCTTCTAAAGTACTCAGGCTGGGTATGAAAAAGCTTGTTGACCAGCGGAAAGTTTATTAGCCATGGTAATGATCAAAAGCATATACTGAGAATGGAGGGGTCAAAGGGCTTGATATAGCAGATATGAAGGAGTGATTCCATGAATTAAATTCAATTCAATTTTTTTTGTATAGCACCAAATCACAATAGGCACTCAAGGCACTTTACAAAAAACAAAAAGAACCCCCTAACAAATCCCTTATGAGCAATACTTGGTGACAGTGGAGAGGAAAAACTCCCTGTAATGGAAGAAAAAACCTTCAGTAGAACCAGGTTCAGTTTGGGCGTTAACAATGATACTTTAAAGTCAGCTCTGAAATTAATAGGTAATGATGCAAGAGCATTTTTCTACAAACCTTTTTATTTGAATATAACAATGTTAAATTTATACCCAACTGCACACCTCTACCCAGTGAGAGTCTGCACTGCAGTGCTGGCCTACCTCATGGTGTGAATGCACTCTGGCTCCTTAGTAAAGGCGTAAGCATAACCGCTGGACGTGGTGCCAAAGTCGATGGCCACCACCACCACAAAGGACGGCTCTGACTGTACCTGATCTGTGTCATTTTGCTGCACACAGAGAATATACAGTATGACACACAACATACTGAATTTAAACCATAACAAACCAATTCACATTCACAACAGCACCACTTCAAAATTGAGCACAGAAAAAAAATCCACATCAATAACATCAAACAAAATTAAAATAGCAAAGGTATACAACTTAACACAAAGATGATACATATAGCAACATTGAAATGACATTTACAACTCCGTTAGAAATCATTTTGCTCTGATTTTCTTAAAAAAAAATCACATTCTAAATGATTTTAGAACATGATTATTTAGAACATGTTCTAAATGATTTTCCTAGATAGTGGTGGAGGCGTCACTAGCATAGTTCTTCCTGTATTTTGAGGTCTATATTGACTTAGTGTTTCTTGCTACAATGAATCAATATGGTCCTGTCGCTGTGGTGTTCAAACCTGTAATGTAATATAATGGTCCATCCACACTGTCAGCACAGCAGATGCAGAATAACAACAGGTAAAGAAATTAGCACATTTGTACAGAGAGTTGAGTCACCTGAGTGTGTGAAGGAGACAATGGGGTGATTCCAGGGTCACCCATGCTTTTTGCTGGAGAAGGATTAGCCATCGCATCTGTGGAGAAAGACAGGCAAAGACTCACTGCACCTTTAATCTTTTATGCTTAAACAGGTAATATTTACATGCTTATTTACTCATAGGCCTGATTATAGGACAATAATATTTCCAGTTTGCGTTTGGAAAATGTGGGTAGTATTAGGGCTGGGCGATAAAGCGATTTGATCGATTAACTCGAATATGTAGTTTACATTGACTTGTTTGAATGAAAATCGGTTTTCTCTTTAACATCCGCCGACATTCCCCCTCTGGGCTCAGCCCCTCCTATGGTACGTTTGCCATATTAGAGATACACAAACAACATGTCAGTGAGCAGGGAAGAACTCCTTCCCTAGAAAGGCACAGTGTCATCTGTAGTTTGTAATTGGTTCACTTTTGCGGCGTCAGACGCAGAACAAACAACACCCTGCTGCAAAGTGTGTTTGAAGTCTGTTGCTAGTAAAGGTAGCAGTGCGACCAATTTACTGCAGCACCTCAAACAGAGGCAACCTACCAAGTGGGAGAAATGTTGCGCCCTATGAAATGAATAAGACCGTGGCAGCACAGCCGCCGGGAGAAAAAAAAAAAAACGATTGAAATCGTAAATCTGATTTTTTTTTTTTAAGGCCATATCACCCAGACCTAGGTAGTGTTAATTTGACAAATAGATAACTTTTTTCACACCAGATCAGATTTTCACTTATTAAACACAAGATGTTCTTTTTGAATGTACAGAATACCCATGTAGCACCAGCTCCTATAGACAATGTTACAAGACTGATTTTCATGACGGTGCATGTGTTGTTGCACACATTGCTTTTAGAGTTAGTCTGAACTAAAGTTTGTAGTTGGCCTACAGAAGAGTTTTCTGACTGATGATGTAATCTGTTTCTCAAAACTGTGGATGAAGACAGTTGTCAGGGACAAAAAACAGAGAAACATGCACTGTCTGTGAACACCAGACCTCAGTGGAAGAAGTCAAAGGTCATCAAACAGGAGTGAGTCACATTTGAACAGAGACGGGTGTTACCACTTTCCCACATACACAACCACCTGTCACGGCAAATTCCATCCTCAGAAACCTGTGAAAAGCTTTGCTCAAACTTTGTGGTATGTTTGCATAGTATGCAGTTTTAGATGGAATAATTCTACATCATTTTTATTATTGGATACCTTTCTATTTGACCCTGTCTCAGGTTAGTTCTTCATGCAGTACTGTCAACTTTTCCCCAGGTGGTCGACAGCCCCAACAGAGAAAATAAAACTTTGGACCTATTATATACAAATATTAAAAATGCATACAGTTCCACTGCCTTGCTCAGACGTTGAGACCATGTGTGCCCCTCAATTCTAGGGCTGGTTTGGAAGCAGTTCTTTGCATTTTGAAAGCTCTAGGCCAGGAAAATTGGTTCTAACTTGACACAGACTCTCTGCTGGTCCAGAAATTTTTCAGGAGCTAGGGGTGGGACTATTGCAGCCAACAAGAGCAAGTGTGACTGTGTTTAGATGCAGCTGGCAAACGACAATAGTTTTTTACTAATATTTATTTCAAAGATTATTTGTTTTCAGGAAGAAAAAAGACATTAAGTAGATGGTGTGTGAGGGTGGTGTTTGTTTGTGTTACTTGTGGTGTGAAAAGAAGCGAGAGATCCAATATAGCAGAGACTGAAAATATTGGTAAAATGGAGTACGCTGTTATGACATTATTTTGTTGGCTGTAGTTTTTTTTGTTAGCAAGTTTTCTGAAGTAGTCTAATATAACAATGTATTTTATTTTCCTATTGTACCTGCAACAAGTGAAGCAGTTTAACTTGATGAGCGGGACTGTAGTAACTAACATAATTCATCTACACTGTACTCACTGCTCGCTCAGTATCAGAATAAAGCGGCATCATAATAAAGCTCTGTCTATACCTCTGCTAACAAAACTGCCACTATTTCATTTTAGACACAGCACACATAACAATTCAATTCAATTTATTTGTATAGCGCCAAATCACAATACAAATCATCTCAAGGCACTTTACTACTTTTTTTACAAAAAACCCAACAAATCCCTTATGAGGGATTGGCGACAGTGGAGAGGAAAAATCCCCTTTAACGGAAGAAAAAAACCTTCAGCAGAACCGGGCTCAGTTTTGGTGGCCATCTGCCTTGACCAGTTGGGGCGAGTGGATAGAGGAGAGAGACGAGCAACAATAAACAACAAATAGAGACTGCAGGTTGGTGGGGCCAGTAACTGCACATCAGCGATTCACAGCTCCAGGACCGGGGACACATGCAGAAGGTACAGAGAGAGAGGGAGAGAGCACAAACTAGGGGAGAGAGAGAGCACAAGGTTAGTGACATTCAATGGTGTAATATACATGTGAGGGGGGAGGAGAGGAAGAGAGGGGAAGGGAAAGGAGGGGAGGGTTAGGGTAGGGAAGCTCAGTGTACCGATGGTCCTCGGGCAGTCTAGGCCTATAGCAGCATAACTAAGGGATGGTTCAGGGTTGCCTGAAGCCAGCCCTAACTATACGCTTTGTCAAAGAGGAAGGTTTTAAGTCTAGCCTTAAAAGTACAGAGACTATCTGCCTCCTGAACCCAGGCTGGGAGCTGGTTGCATAGGAGAGGAGCTTGATAACTAAAGGCTCTGCCTCCCAGTCTGCTTTTGGAAACTCTGGGAACCACAAGTAGACCTGCACTCTGAGAGCGAAGTGGTCGATTGGGATAATATGGTACTATGAGGTCTTTGAGGTATGAAGGAGCTTGATCATGAAGGGATTAGGAGAAATATGATCTCTCCTGCTAGTTCCTGTCAGGATTCTGGCTGCAGCATTCTGGATTAACTGGAGGCTTTTTATGGAGATACTGGGACATCCAGATAGTAATGAGTTACAGTAATCTAGCCTTGAGGTAACAAATGCATGGACTAGTTTTTCTGCATCATTTTGAGACAGGATGTTCCTAATTTTGGAAATGTTGTGCAAGTGAAAGAAGGCAGTTCTAGAGATTTGTTTTATGTGTGAGATAAAGGACATGTTCTGGTCAAAAATAACTCCAAGGTTTTTCACAGTAGTGCTGGAGGCCAGGGCTATGCCATCTAAAGTAGCCATCATTTTCGAAAAGTTACTTCTGAGGTTTTTAGGCCCAAATGAAATAACTTCTGTTTTCTCTGAATTTACAAGTAGAAAGTTACTGGTCATTCAGGCCTTTATGTCAGTTAGACACACTTGAAGTCTGGTTAACTGGTTTGTGTTAACAGGTTTCATAGATAGATACAACTGAGTGTCATCTGCATAGCAGTGGTAATTAATAGTGCTTCCTAATAACACTGCCTAAAGGAAGCATGTACAGGGTGAACAGTATCGGTCCTAGCACGGAGCCTTGGGGAACTCCATAACTAACCTTGGTGCATGTGGATGGTTCATCATGGGCATGAACAAACTGTCCAATAAATAGGATCGGAACCATTTTAATGCTGTTCCTCTGATACCAGTCACATGCTCCAATCTCTGTAATAAGATGTTGTGGTCAATAGTGTCGAATGCAGCACTAAGGTCTAGGAGGACAAGTAATAGAAACAAAGCCATATCTGAGGCTAAGAGAAGATCATTGGTGACTTTCAACAGTGCTGTTTCTGTACTATGATGTGCTCTAAATCCTGATTGAAAATCTTCAAATAGTTCATTCCTGTGTAAGTGGTCTGATAGCTGCTTAGCAACAGCTTTTTCTAGGATTTTAGAAATAAATGGCAGGTTGGATATTGGTCTATAATTAGCCAAGACTCCTCAATCAAGACTAGACTTTTTGGAGTAAGGGTTTGATTACTGCAGTCTTAAAGGCCTGTGGTACGTAGCCTGATACTAGAGATAAATTTACCAAGTCTAATAAAGATGAGTTAATTAATGGGGTCTTAGAGACACGATGATTTAGATGAAGCAACTACTGATGTAAATTCAGAGAGATCTATGGGAGAGAAGCAATCTAAACATAACTGAGGTCCTACAGATGATTCAAGAGCTACTGTAGTAGAAGATTCATTTATTGCAGGTATAGGAAGCATCTGCTGAATTTTATCTCTAATAGTTGTGATTTTATTTGCAAAGAAACTCAAAGTGATCACTGTTGAGAGCTAAGGGAACACTGGGCGCAACAGAGCTGTGACTTTTTGTCAGCCTGGTTATAGTGCTGAAAAGAAACCTGGGATTGTTCTTATTTTCCTCTATTAGTGATGAATAGTATGCAGTTCTGGCTTTATGGAGAGTTTTTTTATATGTTAGTAGACTGTTTTTCCAGGTTAGAAAAATGTCCTCCTTTGTGGAACGCCACTTCCTTTCCAGCCTTCGTGATGCCTGCTTTAAGGTACGAATATGTGAATTATACCATGGGGCTAATCTCCTTTGATTCACTAACTTCTTTTTCAGAGGGGCCACAGTATCAAGCAGTTCAGGGATTGAGGCAGCTGCCCTCCACTGTGTTGGCACATGGCATAGATGTAAATCAAGATGGAATCATTTTCTTAAATTTATTAATAGCGTTGTCAGATAAACATCTGCTGTAGTGAAATTTTCTTCCAAATGCTGTATGATCCATTATCTTAAATTCAAAAGTTATTAAAGAATGATCTGACAAAATAGGATTATGGGGAAAAACCATTAAATGTTCAATTTCAATGCCATAGGTCAGAACAAGATCAAGGGTGTGATTGAAACAGTGGGTGGGTTTATTAACATTTTGAGTGAAACCAATTGAATCTAATATTGAATTAAATGCAGTGCTGAGACTATTATTTTCAACATCTACATGAATGTTAAAATCTCTCACTATAATGACTTTATCTGAACTAAGCACTAAATCAGATATGAAGTCTGGAAATTCAGTTAAAAACTCTGAGTAAGGGACAGGTGACAGTACACAATGACAAGTAGAACTGGTTTATGTGTTTTCCAGTTTGGATGTGAGACTAAGAGTGAGGCTCTCAAGTGAGTTATAATTGTTCTGAGGATGAATGGATGAGTTGGATGAGTTCAATAATAAGTTTGAGTGGAAGATTGCAGCTACTCCTCCACCTCGACCTGTACTTCGAGGAACACGACAATTTTTATTACTGATGGGGGTTGATTCATTCATGGATGCCGAATGGATGCCGTCCCTCGCTACCAGACCGGGTTTTCCCCAGAAAGTGGCCCATTTGTCTATGAAGCCCACATCGTTTGCTGGACACCACCTAGACAGCCAGCGACGGAACGACGACATCCGGCTAAACATGTCATTGCTGGTCAGATTGGGGAGGGGTCCAGAGAAAACTACGGAGTCCGACATTAATTTGGCAAAGTTACACACCGACTCAACATTAATTTTAGTGACCTCCGATTGGCGTAATCAGGTGTCATTGCTGCCGACGTGAATAACAATTTTTCCATATTTCCGATTAGCCTTAGCCAGCAGCTTCAAATTTGACTCAATGTCGCCCACTCTGGCCCCAGGAATACATTTGACTATGGTCGCTGGTGTCTCTATCATCACGTTCCTGACTATGGAATCGCCAATTATCAGAGTCGGTTTCTGAGCGGGGAAAATCTATTGGAAACGTGAACAGGCAGGTGATGAGCCGTGGCCTTCTGCTTAGGTGTATGTTTCCGTTGGACCGTCACCCAGGCTAATTCTCCGGGCTGCTCCGGAGCTGCCCTTGGACCGCTAACAGACCCTGAGCTCGGTGGCTCCACACCTGCTAATGGGGCTAAGCTTGTTGCTTTTGTTCAAAGATGCAGAGCCGCGCTTCCAAATCAGTGATCCTCGCCTCCAAAGCTAGCAGAATCTTGCACTTATTACAGGTATCATTATCACTAAAGGAGGCAGAGGAATAACTAAACATGTGGCACATCGAGCAGGAAAGAGAGAGAGAGGGAGACGCCATGTTACTAGCTAGCTAAGCTAACTGGTAGGCTAATAAGCGCTAAGTCCGGGAATAGCAATAAATAGAAAGAAACAGACTGGAATGTAGTCCTGGCCTCACTGAAACAACATTGCATGGCAGACTGTGTTACTGAGTACATCAGCTTCTGTGTGGATAACACCATCTGCACCAGGACAGTGTGCTGCTTTCCGAGTTGCACACCCTGGAAAACTAGTGACTTAACCCTCTGGGGTCTGAGGGGGTTTTGGGGGCCTGGACAAATTTTGATATGTCCTGACATTTGTGCTTTTTTCAGTGTCTTTTAAACATATTTATGTCTAAAGTCTGATAACACTGTAATCAGCACAAAATTGGCTACAATAATATGTGAGCAGCAAGTTTATACATGATTGTGTTTTTGAGAAAAAAGTGTTTATGCATGGTTAGTGAAAAACTAAAATTTTTTACTCACTGAAATAAGACCATAAAACACAAACTGAACATTGGTTCACAAGACTTTGGAGACCAGCATGTTGTAGGCTGAAGTGTTTACTTCAGAGTGCTGTGAATGTCATCTTGTTCACACATTCACAGTAAACAATACACTGATTTAAATTTTCTAAGACACTTTTTGTCCAGAAAGGCCATATGCAAGAGGGTGTGTCTGAGGATGAATAGTCATGTGATTTACCTGAGAACACAAAAGACGCACTGAACGACCAGACAAAGACACGCATAATGAGCCTTTCAGTCAATGTCGATGGGACGGATTAGTGCAGCACAATACAACACAATGACGACCCAAAGGATCCTCATTTGAGTTAAGCTAAACTGTTTGTCTCTGTGTGGAATACAAGAAGCGCTTCTTCATGTCCGGGACACGCCATCATCCAAACGCGCAGAAAAAGTGAGTAAATTCTATGATGAAGTTTGACGTTTTATGTCATTTCTCGGGGGTGTGCACATATTTACCTGGTTCACCTGAGATTATTTACATGTGAACAGTGGACAGTGTACAAGGCGGGACCACATTACCTGTAATGAGGTGAGACAGGAAAAAACGGACTTCTCCTTACGTTCATACGGATTAAATAAAAAGTGATGATTTGTTTTCGACTTGAATTGTTTCACTCAAAAGAAAACATTTCAAGCTTTCTAGCCATATAATTCATATTTTTATGAGCCAAGTATTCGCTGAGATTCTGGTTGTTTTATTTACGCGTCTGTGAAGAGAAATGGCAGAGACAGAAAAGTCCGAGAGCGCACCCTGTCGGCTTTCTTTCAAATAACAGTAAGCACAACGTTTTGTTGTTATTATGATGGTATACCACTAAAACTAGACCCTTTACAGATTTGAATGATATACTTCTTTTATCTGTATGATCAGAATTGACGGAGTGATGAGAGTTTGTTTTGGCCTTATCAGGAAAATATGCGTCAAAACGCGCCGGCGCGTGCGTCGACCCCAGAGGGTTAAAAGAGCTGCTTAACAGGAAGAAGCAAGCTTCTGGGGACTGGGACAGAGACAAGCTGGCAAGCATGCAGAGGGAGCTGCAAGTGAGAGTGAGGGAGAGTAAAGACACTTGTGGGAGGAAGCTGGAGAACCAGCTCCAACAGAACATAAGGGATGGGCAGTCTGAGATCAAGGCGACTATAGACTTTAAGGTCAAGGAGGAACAGACCACAGGGAATGTCAGAAGAACTAATGAGCTGAATCATCTCTTGTTCTCCAGCATTTTCAACACCAGAAGGCATCAGAAGCTGCAGATAGACTCCTCCACAACCTCCTGGGTAACGAGCTACCTGACAAACGGACCACAGTTTGTGTGTCTATAGGGTTGGGAGTCTGAACAAGTGGTCCCCAAACCTTACACCCCTGTCTGCAAAAGTTCTTGGACAACTCTGCAGTTCTGGGCTCTGTCAAGGGTGGAGAGTAGGTGGAGTACACAAGCTTGGTGGACTGCTTTGTGCAGGGGTGTGGGTACAACTATCTACATATGAATGTGGCCAAGACTAAAGAGATGGTCATGGACCTCAGGAGGACCAGGACCAGCCCAAAGTCCATTTCCATTCTGCGAGAGAAGATGGAGAGCAATAGCATACTGCGACAACAAGCTTGACTGGAGGTGTAACATAGTGGCTGTTTACAGGAAGGGACAGCACACTGTACTTGCTGAGGAAGTTCAGGTCCTTTAATGTGTAGTAAGATGTTGCAGACCATTTACCAATCTGCTGTGGCCTGTGCAATGTTCTTCACAGTGAGCAACTTGAACAAATTGATCAGGAAGGCTGGCTACGTGCTGAGGACTTCTCTGGCGCCGCTGGGGCTGGTTGTAGAGAGGAGCATGCTGTACATTATGGAGAACACTGGACATCCTCTCCACAACCTACTGGTCTGACAGCAAAGTACGCCACAGGAAGTCTTTCCTGTCAGCAGAAATCTCACAATACAATAACTGTCTATGCGTCAGAGGGACCCTCTCCTCTAAAAGACTATCTGTATATATATATATATATATATATATATATATATATATATATATATATGTGTGTGTGTGTGTGCGCGTTAACCTTATTTTTTTAGGATTTAGGGGATCCAAAATGTATCACATCTTGCTCTACAGTTACTGAAAATGTCTGCTAGATTTGTGTACAACTCTGTCTGTTTGTCAGTCTGTTTGTATATTTAGTGCCTGCTCTTGTATGGAGGTCACTGTGAGGAGTGTACATGTGTGTTTAACCAGGACATTAATCCAAACCCCGAAACATTCAGTTAACTATCATATATACAAAGAAAAGCAGAATATTACACACAGAGTGTCTGACACATTTGAACATTAATAAATCAATTATGAAATTTGTTGCAGGTGCCCAGAATGGAGTGATGTACTCTTGGAGATCAGATTCCTCTGTGATGTTGGGTAAGAACAAAATGATCACAAAGATAGTTGGTCAGGTGGCTTAATATGTTCTTTGTCCTCTGTTTGATCCCTGGCAGGGTTGATGAGCTTTTTGGTTCAAAAAGGACTAAGGAGGAGGCTCAGAAACAAAACGTAGTAACTACTGTGAGGTTCTGTCTGGACAGTGAGTGCTGTCTGCACAACCAATCAGGCCCAGAACCAAGGACTGGCCATCAAATTAATTCCAGAGGTTCGGCCCTGCTGTTATTCCTGAACGCTGAAAACTCCAAGGACGTAAATGCCTCAGATTGATAAAAGATGCCTCCATTCCTGGTCCAGGGCTGCAGAATGACAACAGCTATTTCAGCCAAACAGCAGAAAATGTCTGTTGCACCTGTCTTTAAAACACTATGACATTTCAGCTGAATTGGAGATTGTCTCCCCATTTCCTACCATCATTTTCATTAGTGTGGCTTAATAGCTTTCACAGAAAGTGTTCTTTGAATGCACACAATAATAATACTCCCTTGACGTATTGTAAGTGTCTGGCAGAACTGTCTCACAACGGGACATCATGTTATCCATCCTATTTTCCTGCCTCACTCACCCTTTTCTCTTGTCCCCCACCCCCCACCCCCCCACAGAGTGGATGAGTGGTCTGAAGACCCAAAATACACTTTGCCAGGCAATTACGGTGCAGAATTACAGACCACCTGTGGCTAGACTCCATCTAGCTACCACCCAGCCCATCCCTCAGCAAAGCCAGCAGCCCACTCCCAAAATCACCTTTACAGCCTTGAGTTTTTATTCCCAACAATAGCCATAAAAATCAAATTACGATTAGAGAAGTAAAGTGATTGCGCTTGTAGTAAATAATATCTCAAGTGCTGTATTACTGAGGTCTGGTTCAGCCATCCTTTCTTACTGTGGTATCTTGCTTTGTTTACCTCCATGTAATAAGAAATTTCATTGCAGATGGGCTCAACAGGAGCTGCATACTGTGAATACCAGCTGTTTATCTACAGCTTTGATTTTTTCCAATACTTCTTTAAATTCAGTACAAACATGCAACACTACCGGTGGAGACGCATGATACTGTGTACAGTGCTTAGGCAATATGGCCTTATATATATGTAATAGATGTTACATGTATGACAATCACTTGCAGATTGTCCATGAGAATACAGAAGAATAATTTGGCCTTCTCTGTTCTGCTGTAATTTATATGAGGCAATCCTAGCATTTTAGTTTCCTGTTATCCTTAACCTGATATTCCTAACCCTAATTAATTTAGTTCTATTGCGATCAAACCCTATGTTGCAACACATCAATCATGTCATGTCAACATGGAAGCAGTTTATGATGCTGAAATAACTATGAAATATGTTGACCCATTTTCAATATAACTTCATGCATTAACTTATAAATAAAAATGTTCAGTACATAAAAAAACAACATACTGATAGAAATTCCCTCCATCCATATCACTAAAGATGGAATTATGTGATTACTGAAGTATCACTATAAGCTGTGTTTTTGTTAGAACATTTTGCACAGTCTCCAATTCACAATGTCCCAAAATGTACAATATACCATTCTGGCCTAAGACCTTTACTGAATAGCTTTTGTCTCTCCTTTTGTTTATTCCCTGTGCATGTACTACTAAGTAAAAATATGTCTAAAAGCACTGTTTAAAGGAGTCCGATCTTCAACTCCTGAAACATGAAGGTAGTTTACATAACCTATCCTAGTAAATCAACCTGCACTGTGGCTAATGCAAGTCAACATCTGATTCTCAGGCAGAAACTATACTGAAGTAATCTATGACTTAAACACAACTTGTTTTCCTGACACATCTGTAGTACTTAAAAACACTTTTAGTTTTAACGGCATAAACATGACAGTCTCTAGGGTCCCGATGGACTACAAAACATCAATTTTTCACACAGGACCAGCAAAATGAAACGTAAAATTTTTTATTTCTTTGAAAAGTCTGCTGACCTCATGCTGTCACTGCAGTGTTTACTATGCAGCTAAAAAGGATGTGAAGACTTATTTTCTCTCCTCTCAGCAGGAGCACTGACTTCCTGTTGGTCTCACATTCCATCTATTCCCCAGACAATTGTTACTTAGAGGCCTAAGCCACAAAGGCTTAGTAAAATGATCAACCACTTCTGTTTTAACTAAAAAAAAAATTTGTCTAAATACAGATGAAAACAATTTCCTTGGAGTTTGATAGGCTCACAATAATAAATAAGTTGTGTTCAATAAAGACACAAGATTAGAACTGTTTGTTTTTACACTTTAAGCACATGTGCTTGTCTATTGTTGTGACTTAGATGATGACCAGATCACATTTTATTGTAAATTAATGCAGAAAACCAGGTCAATTTCAATGGAGTTCACATACTGTACTTTTTCTTGCCACTGTTATTTGAAATTACAATCCAGTGCCTTTTACATCTTACCTGACAAAATACAACTATAGTACAATTACATTTTTACACTGCATGTGGTTTAAATATTTAAGATGTCACATGATGTGACAAGATGTCATATTAATAAACTTGTTAATAAGCTTGAAGTGAATCTTTAGAGACAATAGCAGCCTCTTTCACAACACAGTGCACTGTCAAAGACTGTGATCAAATACAAAGCAAGACACAGACTATTACCTGCAATACCAAAAAAGAAGTCTTATTAAATTTGATGCAGCAAACAGAGGGAAAAAGACAAAAAAATTCAACTACCAAAGACCCACATTCACAAAGCTGACAGCAAAATGAGTTGCAGAGAGAATGTATTGTTTCTTCTTCAAATCTGAGGTCCCATTCATTTATGCCATGCAGGGACAGAACGCACTCCTTTCTTCCCGGCTGACTGCATCCACTTGGCAATCAGCCCAGACACACATTGCAGAAAAAAAGCTTGACAAAAGCTGCAGCCACACACGCACACACTGTTATCACATCTAAAGCACACATAGATATGCACAAACACACTGAAATATACAATGATTTAGTACAATCATTTGAGTTTTGGGGATGATTTCCAGCTCATGCTTTGAATGAAACTAAAGTTTGCAGATATGTAATAACATTACATCTAATTATTTTCATGCCAAACATTCTTGTCATGGCGAACAAATGCTTTGAAAAACCCTGGGATACTTTAGCTAACATTGTTTGTTCATTCAAAAACCACAACCAACAATAAATCAGTTATGAAGTCTGTGTCTATCATGCTGATAGTGCTGTGTCATCTTAATAAAACTGCTTTACAGGCTTCCTAGGGCGAGCAGAAGCTTGCTTTATGACCTCCTGCAAGAATTACGTTGATCAAGCATGTACTATAAAAAATGTTATATTCTATGGCTTTTATTCCAAATTGTAAAGGGTAACACACACAGGAGGGGCAGGACATGTACCATACACCCATGTACTTTGTTGTTAGTGAGTCAATACATCAGGAGAAGCCATTTCCCTTTTTATCCTGGCATGGATTCGTCAGCTCTCTAGAGAAGCAGGATTCAATCTACGGACCTAAACATCCTAGCCATCTTCAGTACATATTCTGTCTGTTAAGATGGCACATCCTCCTCCGTAGTAGCAGCAATGAATGAAAGTGAAAGTGAGCTGACTGAAAAGGCAGTGGGACAGAGGCAGGTATCATGACATAAAGTAGCCAGACTTTCAGTAAAAGATGTTTAAAGGACCCAATCGGTGCTTTGTTTATTAAAACAAAGAAACAAAGACTTTTAAACATAAGACATAAACGAAAGAGCAAGACAGGTTCCTGGAGAAGGCAGAGCCTTTTGGTCACTCAGGAAATGCCTTAAAACTCTGTGCTGAACAATGGCTTTCCTTCCTGTCTGTCTGCAATGGAAAACTGATAAAAACAAAAGATCAGCTGCGACAGTCCCTCATTATTGAAAACAAATCTCTTAACCCAGACACGGAAACAGCTCACTGTTGTGTTGACAATGCTTTCAAGACATATCTATGTCATATTTGACTTTGAATGGTCCGAGTGCAATAGCAGCATATTAGTCAGATTTTTTGGTACTTGATGTGTTCAGTGTTCTCTCATTGTTTCACATGCCTTAATGTTTTATAGCCAGTTTTGCAGTTGTGCCCTTTTGGGGTTTGTGCATATTGAAATAGCAAATAAATTATTGAACAGTGAAGAAGTATTCCTAGTTTAGAAGTGTAGCTTCATATTTACATATCTCAAAAATGACTTGTACCTAATTAAGAAGCATTTAATATTCACTAATTAATTATCATATTCACTAATAAATTTTCAGTACGATGCTGCTCATTCCTGTCATCACTACAGCAACAGATTCTGTTACAGTAATACTGTACTGGCAGCTCTGCAATAATCACCACCTCCTAAAGTTTTTATTGTTATTATATACAGCCTGTCCCTCAAAGGACTGTCTGTGCCCACTTCTATTTGCAAGAGACAGTGTTGAATTTGTGCTTCCAACATGTGTATATGCATAATGCATTTTCAATTACAGACAATAGCTACACTCTCTGAATAATATAAATGGGTCCCCTCACTCTCTACAGAACAGGAATATGTAATTCTAATCATGTTGCAGACGAATTACTGTACCTCTGAAGTTTTCTCTGTATGAACTATTTCATGATTTCATGAATTACGTAAATATTTATTAATATAATATATATATAATATAATATATATTAATAATATGTTACCTCAAGGCTAGATTACTCATTACTATCAGGATGTCCCAGTATCTCCATAAAAAGCCTCCAGTTAATCCAGAATGCTGCAGCCAGAGTCCTGACTGGAACTAACAAGAGAGATCATATTTCTCCTATATTAGCTTCTCTTCATTGGCTCCCTGTAAAATCCATAATAGAATTTAAAATCCTTCTCACATACAAATCCCTTCATGATCAAGCTCTTTCATACCTTAAAGATCTCATAGTACCATATCATCTCAATACAGCACTTTGCTCTCAGAGTGCAGGTCTACTTGTGGTTCCCAGAGTTTCCAAAAGTAGAATGGAAGGCAGAGCCTTTAGCTATCAAGCTCCTCTCCTGTGGAACCAGCTCCCATTCTGGGTTCAGGAGGCAGACACTGTCCGTACTTTTAAGGCTAGACTTAAAACCTCACTTTTGACAAAGCGTATAGTTGGGGCTGGCTTCAGGTAACCCTGAACCATCCCTTAGTTATGCTGCTATAGGCCTAGACTGCCCGAGGACCATCAGTGCGCTGAGCTCCCTTACCTTAACCCCTCCCCTCCCTTCCTTCCCCTCTCCTCCTCTCCTCCCCCCTCATATGTATATTCTACCAATGGATTTCACTAACTTTGTGCTCTCTCTCTCCCCTAGTTTGTGCTCTCTCCCTCTCTCTCTGTACTCTCTCTCTCTCTCTCTGTACTTTCTGCAGGGGTGCAGTTACTGGTCCCACCAACCTGCAGTGTCTATTTGTTGTTTATTGTTGCTGTTCTTTTCTCTCTCCTCTATGTACTCACCCCAACCGGTCGAGGCAGGGGGCAGCCCAAACTGAGCCCGGTTCTGCTGGAGGTTTCTTCTTCCGTTAAAGGGAGTTTTTCCTCTCCACTGTCGCCAAGTGCTGCTCATAAGGGATTTGTTGGGGGGTCTTTTGGGGGTTTTTTTGTAAAGTGCCTTGAGATGATTGTATTGTGATTTGGCGCTATACAAATAAAACTGAAATGAATTGAATGGATATACTGATGTTTCACTTTGTCCTTGCCTTGAATTTTTGTCTGGAACACAGGAACTTACTGAGCAGACTGCTCCTTAGTCTTGGCAAAGTCGAGTCTAAACCTGTTTTCACAGTATCTGTATCCATCCTGATAATACTATATACTGTAAAACTTACGATGCCCTTTGTTTCGGAAATCTGAAATACACATTTCTATTCTATGAAACTTTTTACTATCAGGATACAAGAGAAAATAACCAAGGATAATACTATATATAATAAGAAATAGAAAATAAAGAAAGGCCATGAAAACAGAAACAATGGAAAATATTTTTCATTACAAGACATTACAGGGCAGAGTACGCTGGCTATGTAGATAGTGTGAGTGCCTGTACCACCATAGCAATACGGGGCTGGGGGAAAAAAAAAAAAAAAAAAAAGTTCTCGTAACACAGAACTGGACCAGGTCCTTTAAGAAGTTTTACTACCTACCAGAGATCGCCAGATTGATCATTTGACTAAATAATCGGGTTGATTATTGCATTTTTTAACATAATCGGCATCACCATCATTCTACCACACCTCAGTGGATGTCCTAAAGTTTAAATTGCAACTTACTTAAAACTACACTAGCTGCTCATATGCAGTGTCTGTGGATGCACCACAAATGCATGAACACAAGATTAGTACTACAATTCAGCTCAGTCCAACTTTTTGCATTGGTTTTCCTGGTGCGCCTACAACGTTTTATTTAAGTGGAACAGCACAAAATTTAACTGCCCCCAGATGTTTTCGCTGCACCCTTAGCATCACCATTAAATATTCAATGGGTTACTTTTTGTCATTTCTCACAGTTGTGTAAATCTTTTTAAACAGGAGTAACAGTGCACATAAATGCTTGTCCATATTTGAACAACAGCATATATATGTAATTTACTTAAAAAATGCTTGACAAAATTAATTGATGACACAATGTGGAAAAACATCTCATGTTGTTGTTGTTGTCCCCATTGATCATAAATGCCATGTACAAGTTAGTGGTAATTTCAATGAACGTTAACAGGTATCTTTTTTTTAAGGAACCCCCCCCCCCCAAACTTACTGTGCACATATAGTATAGTTACTGTAGTTCGAGTACCATGCCTTCCAGAAAATAAGTCGCTCTTATACAAATATCTGATGGAACTGTTTCCAAGTAAGTGAATCACTTCCTATTGCAAGCGTGTTGTGCTGTGTGTGTTGTATAGTTCGTCTACAGATTAGCAATAGACTAGCTTTAGTCTAACATACCTAAAAACTAACTAAACTTTCTAAACAATTCATTAACCGCTACACATTCTGGTACTAGTCAAGTATCTTTCTATTTTGACCGGTATTCCCGGACTTAGCACCCAAAACCCCCTCAGACCCCAGAGGGTTAAGTCACTAGTTTTCCAGGGCGTGCAACTCGGAAAGCAGCACACTGTCCTGGTGCAGATGGTGTTATCCACACAGAAGCTGATGTACTCAGTAACACAGTCTGCCATGCAATGTTGTTTCAGTGAGGCCAGGACTACATTCCAGTCTGTTTCTTTCTATTTTGACCAGTATTTATTGCTATTCCCGGACTTAGCGCTTATTAGCCTACCAGTTAGCTTAGCTAGTAACATGGCGTCTCCTTCTCTCTCTCTTTCCTGCTCGATGTGCCACATGTTTAGTTTTTCCTCTGCCTCCTTTAGTGATAATGATACCTGTAATAAGTGCAAGGTTCTGCTAGCTTTGGAGGTGAGGATCACTGATTTGGAAGCGCGGCTCTGCATCTTTGAACAAAAGCAACAAGCTTAGCCCCATTAGCAGGTGTGGAGCCACCGAGCTCAGGCTCAGGGTCTGTTAGCGGTCCAAGGGCAGCTCCGGAGCAGCCCGGAGAATTAGCCTGGGTGACGGTCCAACGGAAACATACACCTAAGCAGAAGGCCACGGCTCATCACCTGCCTGTTCACGTTTCCAATAGATTTTCCCCGCTAAGAAACCGACTCTGATAATTGGCGATTCCATAGTCAGAAATGTGAAGCTAGAGACACCAGCGACCATAGTCAAATGTATTCCTGGGGCCAGAGCGGGCGACATCGAGTCAAATCTGAAGCTGCTGGCTAAGGCTAATCGGAAATATGGAAAAATTGTTATTCACGTCGGCAGCAATGACACCAGATTACGCCAATCGGAGGTCACTGAAAATAATGTTGAGTCGGTTTGCCAAATTAACTTTGCCAAATTAATGTCGGACTCCGTAGTTTTCTTTGGACCCCTCCCCAATCTGACCAGCGATGACATGTTTAGCCGCATGTCGTCGTTCCGTCGCTGGCTGTCTAGGTGGTGTCCAGCAAACGATGTGGGCTTCATAGACAATTGGGCCACTTTCTGGGGAAAACCTGGTCTGGTAGCGAGAGACGGCATCCATCCCACTTTGGATGGTGCGGCTCTCATCTCTAGAAGTTTATTAGCCAACCTAAAGTTTGACAATCCAGAGTGGGGACCGAGACGCAGAGACTCAGTCTAAAACGCCCTTTTGCAGTTTCCTTAGAGCCATTACCCCCCTCAAACCACATAGAGATTGTGTTTGCCCCTCGAACATATAAATCAAACAGAAAAAGAGAACAGTCAGATGTGGATTATTAAATATTAGGTCTCTTTCATCTAAATCTGTTAGTAAATGATTTGATAACTGACCACCAAATTGACTTACTCTGTCTTACTGAAACCTGGTTACAGCAGGATGAATATGTCAGTCTGAATGAATCAACCCCCTCAGTCACAAAAATTGTCATGTTCCTCGAAGCACAGGTCGAGGTGGAGGAGTAGCTGCAATCTTCCACTCAAACTTATTATTAAACTTTCATCCTCAGAGCAATTATAACTCACTTGACAGCCTCACTCTGAGCCTCTCACATCCAAACTGGAAAACACAAAAACCAGTTCTACTTGTCATTGTGTACCATCCACCTGTCCCTTAATCAGAGTTTTTAACTGAATTTCCAGACTTCATATCTGATTTAGTGCTTAGATCAGATAAAGTCATTATAGTGGGAGATTTTAACATTCATGTAGATGTTGAAAATAATAGTCTCAGCACTGCATTTAATTCAATATTAGATTCAATTGGTTTCATTCAAAATGTTAATAAACCCACCCACTGTTTCAATCACACCCTTGATCTTGTTCTGACATATGGCATCGAAATTGAACATTTAATAGTTTTTCCCCATAATCCTATTTTGTCAGATCATTCTTTAATAACTTTTGAATTTAAGATGATGGATCATGCAGCATTTGGAAGAAACTACAGCAGATGTTTATCTGACAATGCTGTTAATACATTTAAGAAAATGATTCCATCTTGATTTACATCTACGCCATGTGCCAACACAGTGGAAGGCAGCTGCCTCAATCCCACTCCCTACCAAATTGATTATGTTGTTGACAGTGCTGTAGCCTCACTGCGTGAAACGCTTGATACTGTGGCCCCTCTGAAAAAGAAGTTAGTGAATCAGAGGAGATTAGCTCCATGGTATAACTTACATATTTGTACCTTAAAGCACGAAGGCTGGAAAGGATGTGGTGTTCCACAAATTTAGAGGAATTTTATCTAGCCTGGAAAAACAGTCTATTAACATAAAAAAGCTCTCCGTAAAGCCAGAACTGCATACTATTCATCACTAATAGAGGAAAAAAAGTCACAGCTCTGTTGCGCCCAGTGTTCCCTTGGCTCTCAGCAGTGATGATTTTATGAGTTTCTTCACAAATAAAGTCAACAACTATTAGAGATAAAATTCAGCAGATGCTTCCTATACCTGAAATAAAGCAATCTTCTACTACAGTAGCTCTTGAATCATCTGTAAGACCTCAGTTATGTTTAGACTGCTTCTCTCCCATAGATCTCTCTGAATTTACATCAGTGGTTGCTTCATCTAAATCATTAACGTGGCTCTTAAAGATTTGTTGGGTTTTTGTTTTTGTAAAGTGCCTTGAGATGATGTGTATTGTGATTTGGCGCTATACAAATAAAATTGAATTGAATAAAAAAAAATTGAATTGAATTTTAAAAAACAGCCTTGTTGAACAGAAAAAAATATATATAACGCTAAGTCATTTTGGCGTAATTATCTAGAGGTTATGTCATGGCAACTGGACTTTTAGGTTTTAGGGAGTAACGTTTCACTACTCATCCAAGTAGCTTCATCAGTCTCAGAGAAAGCTGGTATGGAACCTCCAATTTATCCTTCAGGTTGGTTTCACTCCCCCCCTGGTCCCATAGGCTGATTAGCTGAACTATGTAAATAGGTTTAGAGTTGTTAGACCCACATTCCTGAGTTGGTTTCACTTCACACCAGGCCTGAATAGGTTCGTTAGGTGAACAATGGAAGTAAGCTCAGGTGAGGATTGTTAGGATCTAATGGTAGACTCATATGATCCCTCTGATTCACCAATTGTGTGCAGTGTGCAAACTGCAAATTTTTGTCATTTGAGTCGCATTTTTCCAAAGTTAACTCTCCGTCGCTCGTTTTATGCCATTTCTCGAGGGCAAGCACATTACCTATAATGAGATCAGACAGGAGAAACTGTATCGTGCCTTACTTTCATACGGATTACATAAAAAGAGATGATTTGTTTTTGACTTGAATTGTTTAATTTAAAAGAAGACATTTCAAGCTTTCTAGCCATATATTTCTTATTTTTATAAGACAAGTATTCACTGAGATTCAGGTTGTTTTATTTACGTGTCTGTGAAAAAAGATGACAGAGACAGAGAAGACAGAGAGCGCACCCTGTCTGCTTTCTTTATTTTACAAAAGCACAGTGTTTTGTTGTTATTATGAGTGTATACAAATAAAACTAGACCCTTTACAGTTTCAAATGATATATTGCTCTTATCTGTACGATCAAAACTGACGGAGGAATTTTAGTTCATTTCAGCATTATCAGAAGATGCCACAACCCCTGAAGATTAAGGGAGGGTTTTTCCACTTGAACATAGATAGCTTCTCTGACTGCTCTCTCACCTATCTTTTTACCACCTATCTTCTCTGTTCAAAATGTGTACACCACTCTCTTCAAATGAGTGTCCTGTGTCCTCTACATTGGAGAGACCAAGCCACCACTTAACAGGAGGATGGCCCAGCACAGGGGGAGCAGCTCCTCAGGACCACAGTCAGCTGTGCACCTGCATTTCAAGGCCACAGGACACTGAGGATTGCCACTGAACTCTTCAACCTTATAGTTTACACTACACTTTTAGTGAGCGTTCAAAAGATTGATTGGGTTTCCAAAAGGAAGAATTTCTCAAATTAAAATATTCACAAATGTGTCACAGTGCAGACTTCCTAATAATGGTTTATATTTATAAATGAGCACTATCCCCTCCCCCATTCTTTTCCAGCTCCTATCTGTTTGGCATGTGAGTAGCACCTCCCCCATACTCAAACTTCCACTCCTCCACAGATCACTACCTCCTCCACATGGCTCCTGTCAGAGACATGACACCATGCTAAAAATGGCTGCTCCCATTTCCTCACATTCTTCATTTGTGACCACATTTGCACTTGTTTCCCCCTTTTCCAAATGTAATACAGAATAGCATTTTCAGATAAAAATAATCAACATGAATAATAATACAACTCAAATAAAAATGAACAATAATAATATTTCTAAATATGCATTCCTACTGTCAAGCAGTTCTGTAATTTAGCTGTCTCCTTCATTCTTTGCCAACAAAATAAAAAAAAGTAAAACTACACTAACACTAAATAATGCATGTTTGTTGTAAATGTCAGAGAAATTAATATCTTGAAACCTGTGATGTAAACTTGTTTCTCTGAACACCATTATTATCTTCTAACCATCTGATTAAGGGACATAACATAAAAGAGGAATCACAATATAGAGTAAGTTAGCACTCTGTGCACAGTTCATCAGATGTAAGTCAAAACTGAAAGGGCTTAGTGACTGTTTCATTTGAGATCCGGTAAGTATAAAGTATAAAGCCAAAACAAGACTTCCAGACTGAAGTGTTGGGCCACGTCACACCTGGGATTTGTGGGTGAAAGTGGTATGTGCTACTCCCTGGCCCACACAAGTCACACACACACATATATATATATATATATACACATATACATATATATAGTTGAAGTCACAACCTGCTGATAGTCCCTTTAGCACATTGTGAAAATATGGAAGTGTTTTACATTGAGCTATTCCTCCATCACACCACAAAATAATGCAGAATTTCATCAAATATATAAAATGAGAAAATTACCCACATCACCAAATAACTGTATAGCACAAAATATGGAAAATGTCCTGTGCAGTAGACAACTGTACGCATGAACTATGTGGATATCCAATGTCCCCCATAGAGCTAAATGTTTCAATGCCATTTTCAACATTCTCAGGAAGAATCTTGTTTCAGTCAATTTTTTCTCCATTTCAAAATCACAAATGGTTTCTGTCCTATCTGGTCATGCTGCAACAGCATTTTTACAAAGCTCCATTTGCTCGTACACACAAAAATAAGCTGGTGATTTTAGATTTATACACCTACCTATCTGACATGTCATTTCACTCATCTTGGGGAGGTGTTTCTGTTTGGCTTGGCATTGATTACTCAACCTTCTCCCATAATTTTGAACTGAGGTATTCACTCTGTTGTATGTAGTTTATGTAGTTACAGCAGTGCTGTATTTGACTGTGTGAGGATTGATTTCTGTCTGAGAATGTCCCTGAACAGATTTCACAAAACCATTGAACAGCCCATACTTTCTGCGTCAAGAAATGCTCTTTATAGTTAAGCAGTGAGCTGAGTGGTGTTATAATTAATGTAAATTTATAATTGCTTTAACTGCACTGGTTATACTGCAGTCCCCAGAGGTATCAGAATTCATGCATAATCAGAAAAGGACTGGTGGCTAGAAGGAAAGTGCTGTCTTAGCTAAGAGCTTCACATTACACTGGAGTGAGTAAACTAATAAAATGAAATAATCTCTGCAGAGTTAATGAAATTAGGAGTCACCCTGCTTTGAATGGCTGACATATAGAACAAAATGTATGGTCACTGGATATTTGAAACAGGCACCTAAAAAGATGATGATTCAATTTTATGTATGATCCTAAAATTACCATGTAGAATGTCTCTTTGAAAAAGACCTCTACCATAAGTGATCACATTTTGCTGTTTATCATTTAAAAACACAAAAGAAAGGTTTGGATGTTGTTTTGCCATAGCAACAACCAGAGGTTGCATTAACCAAATATTTTTCACCAATGACTGAATTCTTTTAACAGTTGACAGAAAAATCTGAAGGCCTTCTGGTATTTTGGCAGATTGGAACACAGAGTGACCTACCATACAATACTATGCAAAGGTTTTAGGGCACTTAAAATACACTTTTAATATAAATGACATAAATAGTTTTTCGTTTATGAATGAACTTCATCCAAAGTGCTGTAAATGTTACCAAACCTAAATTTAATCAGGATCTGCAGCACTTCCCTTTACCCTTAAACCAGCAGCAGTTCTATCTGGTTGGACCTGCACATAATTTCTCCTGGTACTTTGCAGCTCCTTGGAGAAGCTGCTGCAGTTCTTTTGTACATTCAGACTGTCCCAGTGTTTCTGTCTCTTCATATGATCCCAGACTGACTCCACACTGCCCAGATCAGGGCTCTGTGGAGGTCAGACCATCTAATTGCAATTCCATTTATAGATGAGGTGAAAAGATAGTGATCAATATAGTGAATGAAGGACAATCAAGTAAAGTTAATACTGATGATGTTTGTCACAAGTAGTTTGTCCACAAAGATGCAAAACCTAATAACAATCGCCTCTGTAGCAATCTCCCTTGATGTGTTTAATTACACACAAGCAAACCGATGTGAGCACCCACGATCTCATTGGGGTATCTATTTTTAAATGTTTGTAGAATTATTATTCTATCTATCTATTTGCAACCAAATAAAATAGAGCAATAATTCTTTTTGCATATGAAAGCAGAGAAGTTACACTTTCATAGCATGCAACGACATGTCCCAGAGCGCCATTTCCTTCCACAAATAAGTTTGCACAAATCTTATAAAAATGTGCATACAACAAAACCACTACAATGCTTTGCTCTAGATCTGATCTACCAGTTACAGCACTTCCTCTGTTCCATATAGAAGAAGAGTACTTTATTAATCCCCAAGAGGAAATTCAATTGTTACAGCAGTTATTCTAAGTTAAAGTTATTAAATTCTATATTATTTAAATTATATTAATTAATACTACTTAATAAAGTAATTAATTTGGATGGAGAAAAATAATAAAGTAATTATTGTAATTGTGTGTGTATGTGGTGTGGTAGTGTTGGTGGTCTGTGTGTGTGTGTGTGTGTGTGTGTGTGTGTGTGTGTGTGTGTGTGCGTGTGCGTGTGTGTGTGTCCGTTATTGTTTATAATCTAAAAATTATCTAATCTAAAATAAATTTATAACATCATCATGTTATGAGCATGAATGCAAAAATGTAAAGATATGCTCAGTGGACCTGTTCTATGGTAGGTCATAAAGAGTTAAATCCATGTGGACCAGGAGGAAAGTGTGAGTTTAGGTCAGTAGGTCAGTTGAGCTAAATTCTGTTAACTTAAATCGTTTATTCCTATTTTAATTGCAATTGTCCAGTTTTGTGCCTGTTATTGGGCCACTGGCTACACAGTCCGTATTAAATGTCATATATTATAAAAATAAAAATTTTTATTAATAGGTTACAACAATGGAATTTTTCCAAGTCTAACCCAGACACGGTCAACAACCACTGTGCACCTGCTCTTGGCATGAGTCACAAAATAACTAAATTGTACATGTAATTGTACTCCCAAACAAATGTTCTTTAAGCACAGAACATTGACCACAGTTATTCACATCCAATCAAAATCAACACAATGTTACTATCAAACAGTGTTTTGGCATCTATTTTTGAGTTAGTCTTAGTCTTCAGATTAAAACCTAGTTACTTACTAGTCACATTTTAGTTATTTTGAAACTTTTTGGTTTTAATCAATATGTTTTTTCAACTATTACTGATTACTTTTAGTCAAAATGCAATTTTCTTCGTAACGAGTTGAAGGTAAACAACTGAGGTAACTCTCCTCTGCTTGCAGCTTTGCTGTTAATGGCATGCGTTGCTTATCCAATCTAATGACTTAAGTGTCAACAGACCATGTAGCCTATTTTGTATATAAGATATCTGGCAAATAATATTCTATTTCCATCTCATCTCATCAATGAGGAAAAAACATACATACATAGTTTCTATTGTCAGTGACTAGTCCTTTTCATCGAAAAAAAGGTCGGTAATGAACATTTTTTGTCGTCATCTTCATTAACAAAATTAAGACTGCTATTAAATGTGCATGACACAAATGTGCATGTTCAACACTTCAAACTAATGTGTCTTTTAGCCAAATGTTAGTCACCCTAGCTACAGACTTTTCAGTGAGGTTATACCTCATATATTGTAGCAAAGTCCTGTTGTTGTGAGAAGTTTAATCTAGTCTTTGTCTTGTCTTAATCATGGGACAAACTATGTCAACAAATGCTTTATAACTAAATTAAGACTAACAAATCTATTATGTCATAAAATTACGTTTGACAAAAAATTGATTCATTTACCAGCTTAATTAAGATTAATACTAAAATAATAATGACATGTTTAGTGGTCAGGTGAAGTTAATAACTGTTCTCCCAATTTATACAGAAAATAAACTATGGTTACTCTTGTGTTTGTCCATTCTGTTGTTTCATTGTCTTATTTATATTTTCCTTGCTTGCTTTGTGATGACACAGCTCGCTAACCAATTACTGTATCATTTATCAAATACCTAGAACCAGGATTTAGTGCCAGTTTATGGTCTCTCAGAAGTATATGGGTATATATGCTTAAAATGTTACAATGTACATCACATTAGATACTGCGGTGCGGCCATGCAGGATTTTGTGATGTCAGCCCAGTGTGAGAAGCGATTGAAAATGTCATAATGAAATGAAAATAAATTATCAATCAAACTGCATGTCAAACGCAATAATAATGTGACATTTGGCTGTGAGTGTTGTTGATAATCATCATTAGTCCTAAATCCTGCCCCAGGTTAATGCAGTTTGAGCTGGCATCTGGGAGGAGCAGCAGAGGGAGGCCGCATTCATGTGGCCTGACAATAATTGCAATCACTCAAGGCAACTGCATCAACACATCAAGCACTCCTCAGAAAGCACAACCTATTCACAACCTCAGTTCATTCTCAGCTTTGGCTTTGGATTTTTAGGACTTCAAGTCACACAAAGACTGGTATTTAGTTATGATCCCAGCAGGACATCATGAGGTTGCAGTCTCTGTGGCATTCTATCAGATACATAACATAATGCTGGAGTGTTGCCAAATGCTAGTCCCACAGTCTATTGTAAGGAATGAACTTCAAACTAACCAAATTGTAAAATTACAGCTTACTTGTTTACAAAAAGCCAGATGTGTAGAGTCATAGAAATTAGCAGTGGACATATAAACATAGGTACAAGTGGAAGCATCTATTACTTTTCAGGAATAACATACACTGCCCATTTGTGCCCTTAGCAGTGGACTGTGAAGCACCAGAAAAGTCCAGACATTGTTCAAATGAACGCTGTTTGCTGTGTTGGGTATTTGCTAAGTTGTACAGTATAGACTAGTATTTGTAGCAGTGTTTAATTATTGGGAATTACTGTATGTCTGTGCTTTGAGACAAGCTAACAATCATAAAAACAATGTTTCCAAGAGCTCTGAGTATTACTCCATACAGGTAGCTTAGTCTGCAAAATACTATGTTAGAATACTGCGACACGAGAAAGTGATACCGGGGAAAACTTAAAGGAAGCTATGGAAAGACAAAAACACATTTGTGACAGCGCCTCTGTGCACCACCGTTAGGTTAGCCAGGCCAGACAGCAGCCTGGGCGGATGAGGGGCACCGCATTACCTGAGGACATGGTGCAGACTTTTTGCTGCATTGAGTCACAACTCCTGCGGGACGAGTCACGTGACCAAGCCCTGCGCCGTTATGGAGAGGCAGACTGGGCCGCACCGAGTCACGCCGAGCCGCACCGAGTCCTGAACTTTGAATGTAGCTCGGTGCGACCACCAGGCGTGGATAGCCAGTGCGCTGCTTTATCTCTGCATTGCAGCAGTGCTGGAGCTTCTTTGAATTACAACGTAATGCAGCAACACTGGTACCAGCAGTCTACGTAAAAAGTCTCGGTCTCATGTGCGTGAACGCGCGTTAATTGCAAAAAACTACAAAAACTGTGCTAGCTTACCTGCTATTATCTTATCTGTGGCCGTTTGGTATTCAGTCATCATATCCCACAGTTTCGCCTCCTCCCGAGCCTTCTCCCCGACACAGCCACACCAAGCAATCTTCCTGGTTTACTGGGAACACCGGGCCCAAGCAGAACAAACATCCACAGAAACACGCTGCTAATTCGGTGACCCCTTCGGCTTCACTCGGCTTCGGCGCTCTCTGCTTTGTGGACACGCATTAAAAAGCTCATGAAGGAGATTTGGGGTCGGAAGGTTTTTGAAGTAGGGAGGGGGCAGTGAGTCTCAGCAGATATGATGTTAGAAACTGGACTGTGCTGCTGCTGCTGCTGCTGCTGCTGCTGCTGCTGCTCTGTCCGCCCCTCCCACCACATCACGGCCGTCCAGGCTGGGAATGCTGCTGCTGTGGGGATGCTGTGCTGTCCGGCTCATGGACATGAACATGGTTTTATACATATTTGAAGGTCACATTTAAATAGATCATTGTGCTAAATGGATACGTCCAAATTAATTGTTGTGTTTATTGTTACATTTGTATGTACAACACATTGTTGTATTTATTTTATAATTACAATGATTACCATGACATATGTTTGTGCCGCTGTGATGGGCTGGTGACCTCTCCAGCGTGTACCCCTCCCTTCCACCCAAATAGAGCTGTGATAGGCTCCAGCCGATCCCCGTGATGCTGTTTAAGGAATTAGCGGGTATAGAAAATGGATGGATAGATGTTTGTGCTGCTGCAAAATAATAAATCCCGTTCATTTTGGACTTTTCTCGGGCTTCAAGTGCAAGTTGACTTTACTTTGCTCATTAATGACGTCAAAGGTGCTGTTTTATATATTTTTCAGAAATCTGAAAGAAAATGGTTGAAATCAAGCTAGCTTTATCATTGTGTGCTATTCAAGTTAGTATACCATCACATCAACCAGAATTACTTTTATACAGCAGCTTATGAGGATCCAAATAAACATTCTTGTGCATCTAACACTACCCTCCAATTTCAACTGCTTTTTACTGCTATCAGCTTTTTTTGCTATCAGCCAAACTGAAGAAAACGCTAGCATGCTTAGAGATTTTGAATGACCTATCCCAACTTGATCCAGGTGTGAAGTGAAACCAACTCAGGAGTGTTGATCTAATGACTCTGGTCCCAGTTACATAGCTCACCTAATGAGCCTATTTGGACCAGGGGTGGAGTGAAACCAACCTGATGGATAAATTGGAGTTTCCATACCAGCTTTTATCTCATACTGATGAAGCTACTTGGATGAGTAGTAAAATGTTTCGACCTAAAAACTGAAAGTCCAATTGCAATGATTCTGAGCTTATGGTTTCATGGCAGAACCTGGCTAGAATAATGAGTCAAAGCTGACACCGCATTCTGTTATCTGTGTCAAGTATTTAAAGGAGCAAACCCAAGCTCTGATTCAACATTTAAGCCTAATGGCTACTGTAACTGGAAACATGCCATGGTGTTCAGCAGAGGTTTCCACAGACATGGTAATCTGTGGGAAGAACAGGACACAAGATGTGAAACAGAAAAAGAAATATTATCGCTTATGAATTCTGACCAGCTGAAAAAGAATAGATACGATATTTCTTCAGTCAGTGATGAAATTGAAAATCTAATCAGTTAACTCTTACAAGAAAAATTGATGCATTTCGCATGTGTTTTTAAAATTTTTGTTTGATTACAAAATTAAAAAGCACAGTGAGTTGTCAAATACAGTGTAAACCAGGGGTGTCCAAACTACGGCCCGCGGGCCATTTTTAATTGGCCCGCAGCAAATTCCAAAAATATACCAGAATATGTCCCGCACATGAAACCTGGCGGTATTGCATTTCTTGGTTTTAACTCTAGGTGGAGCTACTGAGTTCATCAAGGCAGTTCCTCTACAAAACAAAATTAAGGAAAGAAAAATTTTGCCACAGCGCACTGAAAATGACAACACCACACGGTGGGAAAATTAATACTTTATGGAAGTCAAGGGGAAGTGTGTGTGTATGATTTATAATGAGAGTGTCGCAGTGATGAAGGAGTACAATGTAAGACGACACTACGAAACCAAACATCAGACCTACATGCCCTACACTAGTGTGGAACGAGAACAGAAGGTTAAGCAGATGACAACTATCTTGCTAGCTCAACAACAGTATTTTTCCTGTGCCAAAAAATAGCTAGCTATGAGGTGGCTCAACTCATTGCCCAGCATGGGAAGGCTTTTTCAGATGGTGAATTCATAAAACAGTGCCTCACTAAAGTCGCAGGAATAATGTGCCCAAAAAAAGTCAAGAAGTCGACAGCTTACCTATCAAGAAACACAGTTGTGCAGCGAATCGAAGACTTGTAAGCCAACATAAAACATCAACTGTCAGACAAAACGTGTGCTTTTGATTTCTACTACATTGCATGTGATGAGAGCACAGACGCCACAGATACCGCACAGTTATTAATTTTTTTGCGGGGAGTTGACCATAACCTTTGCGTTACGGAGGAGCTGCTTGATCTCAGCAGTCTAAATACCACGACAACGGGTAGAGACATTTTTGAAATTGAGTCAAATGCAATTGACAAGATAGGACTTAAATGGGACAAGTTGTGTGGAGTTACAAGCAGTGTTGTAGGCTGATTGATTTAGTTTACTTAAATAAACCAGGTGAGGCAATATGTAGGGTAAACCTGACTATTTCTAGTCGGTGCTGCTCAACCTCCCGCACAAGAAGAGAAAACATCCCATCCCCCAGCGAGGTGACATTCCATGTCCCTAGAACCATTGCTGTCCCAAAAAAACATTGCACCATGCCTGAGATTTGCCGGAGAGCACCTGGAGACTCCACTGTACTGGGAAAATGTCTTCTGGACTGATTAAAAATTAATTGTTTGAGAAGAACTCGCGGCACTACATATGGCATAAAAAGAGAACTGCATACAAACATGCAAAACATCATCTGTAAGTTATGAAGAACTTATGAAGTAAGACAGCTACGGGTCAAACGTACACTAAGTTAATTTGCTCAGTGGTCATTTTTCTAATGCTCTCAAAGCATTTTATAAAAGACCTGTGGCCAGTGTTCAAATAAATGATTTATTAACTGCTTGGTTTTCCACACCATGTGGGGTTAAACAGGGTGGTGTTCTTTGCCCTACATTATTTGCACTCTATGTTAACAGTTTAGCACTAGAAATAAAGGAGTGCTGGACTAAGAGTACCAATTGATGGTGTAAATGTAGACATTTTGTTATATTCTGATGATATTACTTTGATTGCTCAAAATGAGAATAATTTGCAAAAAAAAAAAAAACGTGTATGGTGTGGAAAATGGAGACTATCAGTCATGAAAAGACATAAATAATACATTTTAAACAATATCAACAAGCTCAGGTATAAGTTTTGTTTTGGAACAGTATCTTCGAGTTACCCAAATTCTGATGAATATCTTGCCTTTGTTTTTGATGAAATTATGAATTTCTCTTAAGGAAGGAAAATATTGTCAGAGTCAGGGGGAGAGCATTAGGTTCTGTTATGAATAAATTTAAACCATGCCCAAGTCTGTCCTCTGTATATTGATTTAAGAAAGTATATGTTTGAATAGTTTCTTTAAAAAAGCCAGATTTGTGTTAGTTACAGGACAGCCGTATTTTGAACTGGCTTTTTGAAATTGAATCTTTTGTTGAGGCAAATGTATTAAAGATGCCTGAAGACTGAGGCAAAATGCTTTACCCTCTGAGTGAAACACATTGAGGTGTTTGACTGATGTAATGTGTGTCTATTGTAAAAGATACTCTGAATTTTCATTTGCAGTGATGTATTTATGATGTGCAGCCATCTTGTATCTTGAATAATAGTGTCTTATAGGCAATTATGGGCTGGGCACCCTGGTGCAGGACACTTAAATAAAATTAATTAATTCAATTAAATTAAACCCGGTCTGGTAGCGAGAGACAGCATCCATCCCACTTTGAATGGTGCAGCTCTCATCTCTAGAAATTTGGCCGAGTTTATTAGCGGACCTAAAGCCTGACAATCCAGGGTGGGGACCGGGATGCAGAGACTCAGTCTAAAACGCCTCTCTGCAGTTTCCTTAGAGCCGCCGCCCCCCTCAAACCACATAGAGACTGTGTCTGCCCCTCGAACATATAAATCAGAAGTTAACAGAAGAGGAGTTATTCATAAAAACTTAATAAAAATTAAGACCACTCCTCTTATTGAACAGAAAAACAGAACTGTCAAATGTGGACTATTAAATATTAGGTCTCTTTCATCTAAATCTCTGTTAGTAAATGATTTGATAACTGATCACCAAATTGACCTACTTTATCTTACTGAAACCTGGTTACAGCAGGATGAATATGTCAGTCTGAATGAATCAACCCCCCTCAGTCATAAAAATTATCATGTTCCTCGAAGCACAGGTCGAGGTGGAGGAGTAGCTACAATCTTCCACTCAAACTTATTATTAAACTTTCATCCTCAGAACAATTTTAACTCATTTGAGAGCCTCACTCTTAGTCTCTCACATCCAAACTGGAAAACACAAAAACCAGTTCTACTTGTCATTGTGTACCGTCCACCTGTCCCTTACTCAGAGTTTTTAACTGAATTCCCAGACTTCCTGTCTGATCTAGTGCTTAGATCAGATAAAGTTATTATAGTGGGAGATTTTAACATTCATGTAGATGTTGAAAATAACGGCCTCAGCATTGCATTTAATTCTATATTAGATTCAATTGGTTTCATTCAAAATGTTAATAAACCCACCCACTGTTTCAATCACACCCTTGATCTTGTTCTGACCTATGGCATCGAAATTGAACATCTAATAGTTTTTCCCCCAAATCCTGTTTTGTCAGATCATTCTTTAATAACTTTTGAATTTAAAATGATGGATCATGCAGCATTTGGAAGAAAATTCCACTACAGCAGATGTTTATCCGACAACGCTGTTAATAAATTTAAGAAAATGATTCCATCTTTATTTATGTCTATGCCAAGTATAAACATAGTGGAAGGCAGCTGCTTCAATCCTACTCCCTACCAAATTGATCATGTTGTTGACAGCGCTGTAACCTCACTGCGTGAAACGCTTGATTCTGTAGCCCCTATGAAAAAGAAGTTAGTGAATCAGAGAAGACTAGCCCCATGGTATAATTTACATATTCGTACCTTAAAGCAGGCATCACGAAGGCTGGAAAGGAAGTGGCGTTCCACAAACTTAGAGGAAATTTTTCTAGCCTGGAAAAACAGTCTACTAACATATAAAAAAGCTCTCCGTAAAGCCAGAACTGCATACTATTCATCACTAATAGAGGAAAATAAGAACAATCCCAGGTTTCTTTTCAGCACTGTAGCCAGGCTGACAAAAAGTCACAGCTCCGTTGAGCCCAGTGTTCCCTTAGCTCTCAGCAGTGATGAATTTATGAGTTTCTTTACAAATAAAATCACAACTATTAGAGATAAAATTCAGCAGATGCTTCCTATACCTGCAATAAATGAATCTTCTACTACAGTAGCTCTTGAATCATCTGTAGGACCTCAGTTATGTTTAGACTGCTTCTCTCCCATAGAATTCTCTGAATTTACATCAGTAGTTGCTTCATCGAAATCATCAACGTGTCTCTTAGACCCCATCCCGACTAGACTGCTTAAAGGCACCCTGCCATTAATGAACCCATCTTTATTGGACTTGGTAAATTTATCTCTAGTATCAGGCTACGTACCACAGGCCTTTAAGACTGCAGTAATCAAACCTTTACTCAAAAAGCCCAGTCTTGATCCAGGAGTCTTGGCTAATTATAGACCAATATCCAACCTGCCATTTATTTCTAAAATCCTAGAAAAAGCTGTTGCTAAGCAGCTATCAGACCACTTACACAGGAATGAACTATTTGAAGATTTCCAATCAGGATTTAGAGCACATCATAGTACAGAAACAGCACTGTTGAAAGTTACCAACGATCTTCTCTTAGCCTCAGATAATGGACTTGTTTCAATACTTGTCCTCCTAGACCTTAGTGCAGCATTCGACACCATTGACCACAACATCTTATTACAGAGACTGGAGCATGTGATTGGTATCAGAGGAACAGCGTTAAAGTGGTTCCAATCCTATTTATCGGACAGATTCCAGTTTGTTCATGTCCATGATGAACCTTCCACAAGAACAAAAGTTGGTTATGGAGTTCCACAAGGCTCCGTGCTAGGACCGATACTGTTCACCCTGTACATGCTTCCTTTAGGATATGTCATTAGGAAGCACTCTATTAATTACCACTGCTATGCAGATGACACTCAGTTATATCTATCTATTAAACCTGTTAACACAAACCAGTTAACCAGACTTCAAACCTGTCTAACTGACATAAAGGCCTGGATGACCAGTAACTTTTTACTTTTAAACTCGGAGAAAACAGAAGTCATTATATTTGGGCCAAAAAATTTCAGAAATAACTTTTCTAAAATTATAGCTACTCTAGATGGCATAGCCCTGGCCTCCAGCACTACTGTAAAAAACCTTGGAGTTATTTTTGACCAGGACATGTCCTTTAACTCACACATAAAACAAATCTCTAGAACTGCATTCTTTCACCTGCGCAACATTTCCAAAATTAGGAACATCCTGTCTCAAAATGATGCAGAAAAACTAGTCCATGCATTTGTTACCTCAAGGCTAGATTACTGTAACTCATTACTATCTGGATGTCCCAATATCTCCATAAAAAGCCTCCAATTAATCCAGAATGCCGCAGCCAGAGTCCTGACAGGAACTAGCAAGAGAGATCATATTTCTCCTATATTGGCTTCTCTTCATTGGCTCCCTGTAAAATATAGAATAGAATTTAAAATCCTTCTTCTCACATACAAATCCCTTCATAATCAAGCTCCTTCATACCTCAAAGACCTCATAGTACCATATTATCCCAATAGACCACTTCGCTCTCAGAGTGCAGGTCTACCTGTGGTTCCCAGAGTTTCCAAAAGTAGAATGGGAGGCAGAGCCTTTAGTTATCAAGCTCCTCTCCTATGGAACCAGCTCCCAGCCTGGGTTCAGGAGGCAGACACTCTCTGTACTTTTAAGGCTAGACTTAAAACCTTAATTTTTGACAAAGTGTATAGCTAAAGGCTCTGCCTCCCATTCTACTTTTGGAAACTCTGGGAACCACAAGTAGACCTGCACTCTGAGAGCGAAGTGGTCTATTGGGATAATATGGTACTATGAGGTCTTTGAGGTATGAAGGAGCTTGATTATGAAGGGATTTGTATTCGAGAAGAAGGATTTCAAATTCTATTCTGTATTATACAGGGAGCCAATGAAGAGAAGCTAATATAGGAGAAATATGATCTCTCTTGCTAGTACCTGTCAGGACTCTGGCTGCAGCATTCTGGATTAACTGGAGGCTTTTTATGGAGATACTGGGACATCCTGATAGTAATGAGTTACAGTAATCTAGCCTTGAAGTAACAAATGTATGAACTAGTTTTTCTGTCATTTTGAGACAGGATGTTCCTAATTTCGGCAATGTTGCGCAGGTGAAAGAAGACAGTTCTAGAGATTTGTTTTATGTGTGAGTTAAAGGACATGTCCTGGTCAAAATTAACTCCATGGTTTTTCACAGTAGTGCTGGAGGCCAGGGCTATGCCATCTAAAGTATCTATATTGTTATAACAGCTGTTTCTGAGGTTTTTAGGCCCAAATACAATAACTTCTGTTTTCTCTGCATTTAAAAGTAGAAAGTTACTGGTCATCCAGGACTTTATGTTCTTTAGACACGCCTGAAGTCTGGCTAACTGGTTTGTGTTATCAGGTTTCATAGAAAGATACAGCTGAGTGTCATCTGCATAGTAGTGGTAATTAATATGTCCGCTTCATTTCCCCTTTTCCCCTTTGTCTCTTTTTCCCCTTTTTCATTCTGTGTTTGTCCTCCTTGTTGTCTTAATTCTCCACAGGTGTGCGAGGCAAGGAGGCACACCCTTCAGAACCCATCTCCTCTGCCATAAAAGCCCCGGTCTTCTTCACTCCCATCACCAGTTTGTCAGTCTGCCTCATCAGTAATAACTACCCTGCCCCTTTTTTTGCACATGGCTGAACGATGCATACCCAAATTAAACTAGCTGTTGTCTTTATATTTTAAGGGTTATACTGATGACCTTGGTGTCATTTAAAGGAAAAGCTTTCCAGTTTATTTTTTCATGGTGTAAAGTATGAAATATGACTCCCCTTCCCCCCGTAGCTGTGCCCGCTGCATGCCCAGCGTTGTCAGGGAGACAGTACTGTAGGAGTGTGGGCCATTTAAATCCCCCCTCCCCTTCGCCTGCAATACCGTATGACACATCGTTGGAGAGGGCTTTTCATTGTCTACAACATACATCAGTCACCATTGACAAACAATGCAACTGGCTGATTTTACTGTCATTAGAAGTTGTTCTCTCCCTCTGGGTGAGTCATGACTCCCATTGGTTTTGGTACTATGCTGTAAAATGTAACGAACAATTTTGATTGTGGGCTCATGTGCTTCACAGAAGCTTGTTATGTGTAACTGTAGTGAATAAATAGCAAAATCAACCGTAAAACGAACCAGATTCTTTAGGAGGAGAATGGTTTTATGGATTTACTCAGGTATATACGTCTACGACTAAAAACATGGATGCACTATGTTCCCTGGATTCAAAGGAAAAAAATGCTGTTTCAGTACATGTGTGGATTTGTACACACCAGCAAAGGTAAGAAGTGTCATTTTTCCAGCATTTGTACTCTCAAACTGTAGTCGCTGTGATAATTCAGTCCTAAAATACCATACTTTGGTAAAATACCATTTGAATCATGAGACTTTCTGCTTTTAAATGATATATAGTTTGTCGGACTTTGTTGGACTGTGCAGTTACTGGCCCCACCAACCTGCAGTGTCTATTTGTTGTTTATTGTTGCTGTTCTTTTCTCTCTGCTCTATCCACTCACCCCAACCGGTCAAGGCAGATGGCCGCCCAAACTGAGCCCGGTTCTACTGGAGGTTTTTTATTCCGTTAAAGGGAATTTTTCCTCTCCACTGTTGCCAAGTGCTTGCTCATAAGAGATTTGTTGGGTTTTTAGTTTTAGTTTTTGTAAAGTGCCTTGAGATGATTTGTATTGTGATTTGGCGCTATACAAATAAAATTGAATTGAATTGAATTGAATTGTATCTACGTGTGGGTCCTCCTCTCTCGTACACACCCAACAGCCACACATAACAGAACAAACTGGCCAGAAATGGACCCAGCAGATACGACCAAGGAGGATGGACTGATCTCCAGTCTCCTAGGCACCCTGATCAACACCCGACAGCCACATATAACATAGTAGAGTGCTTCCTAATAACATTGCTCCAGTCTCTGTAATAAGATGCTGTAGTCGATGGTGTCAAATGCAACACTAAGGTCTAGCAGGACAAGTATAGAAATTAGTCCATTATCTGAGGTGAACTGTACCATGGAGCTAATCTCCTCTGATTTCACTCCTCTGAGTGTAAACTGTGATCATGAAGACAAGTTAGAGATCATTTTTAAAACAAACTCAACATTCTCCCACCTCTAGTTTGGATATCACCATTACAGCCACTGCATGTTTCTGTTCATAGAGACCAATGTACATTAGCGGTTTACTGTTTTGTCAAAGGTCTGCTGGAGCAACTGCTATAGTTAGCATATATCTTAACACATAGCTAGCTAGCTAGGTAGCTAGTTAGCTAACCTGTGGTTAATAATAACGTTAAGTCACTCGTACTGTGGTGACTTTTGAGCTTCAGTTCCAGAGGCCAGTGTGACTGCTGCTTCTGCTGCTGCTACACAAGATCTCATCTCTTGGTTTGGACCTTGTTCTTCCCATTTACCTGACTTCTTAGGACTTGTCTTATTCTCTGTAGGTACTTTGCTGTGGTTGCTTTCCTTGCAGCTTCTACCTGGGTTCCCATTTGCCTGTGGGATGCTAAGGTACTTGTAGCTTTCCTCAACATCCACTATGCTGTCTTCTGGAAGTTCAGTTCCTTCAGTCCTGACAACCTTCCCTCTCTTTGTTATCATCCGACCACACTTATCCAGTCCGAATGACATTCCAATGTTATTGCTGTATATCCTGGTGGTGTGGATCAGTGAGTTGATGTCTCGCTCACTCCTGGCCTACAGCTTGATGTCATCCATGTACAGGAGATGGCTGATGGTTGCTCCATTTTGTAGTCTGTATCCGTAGCCAGTCTTAGTGATGATCTGGCTGAGGAGGTTCCAGCCTATGCAGAACAGCAGTGGGGACAGAGTATCTCCTTGGCAGATACCACACTTGATGGAGACTTGTGCAATTGGCTTGAAGTTTGGGGTTGTTTTCCATAGTCCCATTGAGTTCCTAGAGTCCTATACACATTGTATAGCTCCAAGCGTTCCAGAATCCATGTGTGAGGCATTGAGTCATAGGCTTTCTTGTAGTCAATCCAGGCTCTCCACAGGTTGGTCTGTCAGGTCTTATAGTCCTGTGTGATTACTTTATCTACTAGTAGTTGATGGTTTGTTTGGACTTCACTTGGTCTCACAACACTCAGCAGTTCCTGAGAAGATCCCAGCAGCAACTGTACTTCTTAAGGAGGCAGAGGAAATTTGGTATGTCAGCCGAGATCCTCAGCAACTTCTACAGATGTACAGTTGAAAGCGTGATCACCAGCTCAATTACAGTGTGGCACGGAAGCTGCACTGTTCAGGACAGGAAAGCTCTCCAGCATCATAAAAATTCAATTCAATTCAATTTTATTTGTATAGTGCCAAATTACAATACAAATCATCTCAAGGCAATTTACAAAAATAAAACAAAAAAACTCCAACAAATCCCTTATGAGCAAGCACTTGGCGACAGTGGAGAGGAAAAACTCCCTTTAACAGAAGAAAAAACGGGCTCAGTTTGGGTGGCCATCTGCCTCGACCGGTTGGGGTGAGTGGATAGAGGAGAGAGAAAAGGACAGCAACAACAAACAATAAATAGACTGCAGGTTGGTGGGGCCAGTAACTGCATATCAGAAATATACAGCTCCAGGAACAGGGACACCTGCAGAAGGTACAGAGAGAGAGAGAACAGAAAGTAAGTTAGAGAACAAAAAGTTAGTGATATTCAATGGTGGAATATTCATGTGAAGAGGGAGGAGAGGAAGGGAGGGGAGAGCTACTTTTTGTCAGCCTGGCTTCAGTGCTGAAAAGAAACCTGGGATTGTTCTTATTTTCCTCTATTAGTGATGTAAATGCAGTTCTGGCTTTATGGAGAGCTTTTTTACATGTTAATATTTTTTCCAGGCTAGATAAAATTCCTCTAAATTTGTGGAACGCCACTTTCTTTCCAGCCTTTATGATGCCTGTTTTAAGGTATGAATAGGTGAACTGTACCATGGAGCTAATCTCCTCTGATTCACTAACTTCTTTTTCAGAGGGGCCACAGTATCAAGAGCTTCACACAGTGAGGCTACAGCACTGTCAACAACATAATCAACTTGGTAGGGAGTAGGATTGAGCCAGCTGCCCTCCACTGTGTTGGCATATGGCATAGAAGTAAATAAAAACTGCACAGTTCATCTGTGGAGCAGCCTTCCTATCACTCCGAGACATTTACAATACCAGGGTCATCAGGAGGGCCCATAACATCATCAGGGACAATACAACACAACCTCTTCACACTTCTGTCATCTGGGAGATACTACAGGAGAGTGAGATCAAGAACAAAAAGACTTACGAACAGCTTTTATTCACAAGCCATTGGACTCCTGAACAATTCAATTAAATTCAATTCAATTCAGTTTTATTTGTATAGCACCAAATCACAATACAAATCATCATCTCAAGCCACTTTACAAAAACTAAGAACCCAACAAGTTCCTTATGAGCAAGCACTTGGCGACAGTGGAGAGGAAAAACTCCCTTTAACGGAAGAAAAAACCTTCAGCAGAACCGGGCTCAGTTTGGGCGGCCATCTGCCTCGACCGGTTGGGGTGAGAGGATAGAGCAGAGAGAAAAGAACAGCAACAATAAACAACAAATAGAGACTGCAGGTTGGTGGGGCCAGTAACTGCACATCAGCGATATACAGCTCCAGGACCAGGGACACATGCAGAAGGTACAGAGAGAGAGAACAGAGAGAGCGGGAGAGAGCACAAACTAGGGGAGAGATGCCATGCTAACATAATAAGCTGGCCAAAAGAGGACATAGAAGCCACCGATGTCAAGACAAGGAAGCTCCTCACAATGCATGGAGGGTTTCACCCCAGATCCATGAGTATATCAGGAAGATGACCCTGAGCGATGGAATACTTGGTGAATATCTCAGGCAGCAGAAGCTTGATGCAGAGCAAGAGGAGCAACAACCATCATGGCAGGACAAACCCCTGCACGGTATGTATCACCGACAGATAGAAGAAGTGGCTTATATCGAAAAGTCCTACCAGTGGCTGGAAAAGGCTGGACTGAAAGACAGCACAGAGGCACTAATCGCAGCGGCACAAGAACAGACCCTGAGCATGAGATCGATAGAGGCTGGGGTCTGCCACACCAGGCAGGACCCCAGGTGCAGGCTGAGACAATCCAACACATAACAGCAGGTCGTAAGATGCTAGCAGACAGGGCGTACATGGAACGCTATAGCCAAGTGGCTGGCATAGTGTACAGGAACATCTGTGCCGAGTATGAGCTGGAGGTCCCAGGGTCAAAATGGGACACACCTCCAAAGGTGGTGGAGAATGACTGAACTAAGATCCTGTGGGACTTCCAGATACAGGCCGACAAACAGGTGATGGCTAACCAACTGGACATAGTGGTGGACAAACAACAGAAGAAAGCCATAGTGGTAGATCCAATTGGTTACCAATCCCAAGTGATAGCAACATCAGAAAGAAGGAACCTGAGAAGCTTGAGAAATTCCAAGGGCTGAAAGAAGAACTAGAAAAGATGTGGAAGGTGAAGGCAACAGTGGTTCCCTTGGTAATCGGCACCCTCGGGGCTGTGACCCCCCTGTGAACTGGGAGAGTGGAACAACATCAGAGCTCTCAGTTCAGAAGAGTGCAGTGCTAGGAACAGCTAAGATACTGCGAAGAACCCTCAAACTCCCAGGCTTCTGGTAAAGGACCCAAGATTGAGGAAGACACACACACACCAGCCGTAGGGGTGAGAAAAGACATTTTATATATGTATATACAGTATATATGTATGTATATATATCGCAACTGATCACATGATCTTCTTCCACCGTTGCTCAGACCTCTTCCTGACCCACTAGATTTCTAAAAATCATTACTAAACAGTTTGTTACCACAACCCACTCATATAGTTGATGATACAGTGATCTTGTTACAAAGGTTAGAGGACTGGATAGGCATTTCTGGTGCTGCCCTTAAATGGTTTATATCCTATCTTAAAGACATCTATCTAATCTAATTTGTTGAAATTGGTAGGTGTATCTCAGACCAAATGGCCTTGACATGTGGGGTGCCGCAAGGGTCCATCTTGGGGCCCTTTTTATTCAATCTTTACAGGCCACTTAATACACAGCAATAATGTGTCCTACCATAACTATGACAGATTTACATATCACTCACAGCAGGTGAATATGGACCAGTCAATTCACTGTGTCACTGCACAAAGAGAAAGTATTTCAATTTTATGCTGCTAAATTCTGGAATAGTTTTCCTGATGATGTTAGACAAGCTTCATTTCTAGCAATGTTTAAAGTCCATGCTAAAAACTTTTCTTTTTAGTTCTGCATATGACAATTGAAAGTGTTTTATCTGCACTCATTCGCCTTTAATTTTATTTCACATTAACTCCCCAATCTCTCTGTACCTTCTGCAGGTGTCCCTGGTCTTGGAGCTGTATATTGCTGATGTGCAGTTACTGGCCCCACCAACCTGCAGTGTCTAATTGTTGTTGCTGTTCTTCTTTGCCTCCTCTATCCACTTACTCCAATCGGTTGAGGCAGGTGGCCACCCAAACTGATCCTGCCTATCACCAGGGTGCCCACCAGTGCCTTTTGTCTCAGGCATGCTTCTGCCACCTCCACCGCTTTCTCCACCTTCTTAAGTAATACTGAATTAAACTAACATAAACTACATTTATAGTGAGTGCTGGTTGGAAAAGGTTTAGCTAGATGCTATAAGCGTTGTACACAGCACAACGTTTTTGTGGCGGGTGCCTGTCTGGTCCTGCATTGATGATAAATGAGTTCAGGCTGGTTTGAACGGGGTGTTATTTAAGTTTGGATCAGATTGCATTTGATTTTAACACATTCCAGTTTGTCACACTAAACAATACCACAGATATTAGGTGCTTTATTGAGAAAAACTGTTTTGAGAGGTAAAGTAGACCTCTTCAGAGAAAGAAAAGTGGTATTGTTGTGAGATTAAAGTTAATTTTGACAAATAAGCAATTTTTTGCCTGCTCTGGCCTCAAAGCATACACATCTGATCTTAAATGTGTATGCTGTGTACGCTGGCTGATTTTTTTGGTTTATTGTTAGTAGGAAAAGGGTGAAGGAGCTTGGATGTATGTCATTTTGTTTCTTTTCACCATAATGATCAGCATTTTACTCCATCTAGTGGTTACTCTGTATCTGGCATTTGCCCACAGCTGCCTGACGACAATGTACAGAAAAACACGCTGGCCTCTGTATTATGTTGTGGTGGATCGATGTCTGAGAGAAACTGTTCCATTGCATTAAAGGTGTGTGTGTGTTTTCTCATTTGTTATATTCTTTTTTCTTTTCTTTTCAAAAGAAATGTTTCAGAGTTTATTTTCCAACTAATCTGTTTATGACATTGTAACCAGAGCTACATTTGATCTTTATATTTGTTAACATTAACATGGATTATTCTGCCATGAAATTTGTGTTTGTCTATATTTGATGTAGTTAAGAGTGCAAAATCAGAAAAAATATTTGCTTTGTGAAAACAGTTTTCTCTCTAGGCTTAGGAGAAGGAGGAGCTTTGTCAAGTCATGATGACGTTGACCATGATCATGATGTCTTCAAGGTTATTTAGGTTTATTCAACACACTTAGTCTGATTTGTAAAGTGGGTGGGGAGTTTAATAAACAGTGGGGTTTACAAGGCAGACAGACTGTCATGGAAAGGCTCTATTGTACTTGCATTATATAAAATAGATAACTTCCTGTTTTGAGCGTGGCCAATAGGCTACAAGGGACTCATGCCAGGACATCCCTGTCTGTGCTACCCTGATTTTGACCATTGTGCTTTTAAACTTTGTGGAAATGCAACATTAAATGTACATCTGTAAGTATATTCACATCTCTTTTGGTGGCTGCTTGCTTTATGATGGTAATAACCTGATGCTTACAGTCCGCATCGATATTTGTGCTATCATCAGCGATATGAATCAAACATGCTTCTGTTCTGGTTAGTTTATGTACAGCTGCAGGAGGGTGGAGGCTGCATGTTCCGTTTGTTTCTACATTACATTTATTAGACATTGTAATGAGAGCTCAAATCTACTCACCTAGATGCTCAGTATATTGTATGTTATGGCATGAGGAAAATGAAGCTGCAGTATGTGGTGTGGATCACTAGAGGGTAGTACAAGTGTGTAAACAGGAGGCAGAGTGCAGGCCTGTGGGCTTACAGCATGACAGTATTAGATTACTTGTGGATGGAGGGATTCCACCTGGCTGAATCAGCTGCATGTTACGTTATGCTGGAATGCACACACTAGAAGTATCTAATGTGCGTCAATCTTCTGAAGAAATACAAAAATCAACTTCTTTTCTTTTGGGCTGCTCCCTTCAGGGGTCACCACAGCGAATCATCTGCCTCAATTTAACCCTATCCTCTGTATCCTCCAGACCCACATGAACTATCCTCATGTCCTCCTTCACTACATCCATGAACCTCCTCTTTGGTCTTCCTCTAGGCCTCCTTCCTGGCAGCTCTAACCTCAGCATCCCTACCATTGTATTCACTGTCCCTCCTCTGAACATGTCCAGACCATCTCAATCTGGCTTCCCTGGCTTTTTCTCCAAAACATCTAACATGAGCTGTCCCTCTGTTATACTCATTCCTGATCCTATCCATCCTTGTCACTCCCAGAGAGAACCTCAACATCTTCAGCTCTGCCACTGTCTCTAAACCATACTGCTGGTCTCACCACTGTCTTGTACACCTTTCCTTTCATTCTTGCTGACACTCCTGTCCAACCAAAACAAAAAAAAAAACAAAAACTAACACCCCTGGTAAAAATAGGAAGACTAATCATTTACTTTGTTTTTATTTTTCACTAAACAGTGTGACCACTTTCAGCAATCTGCAGGTCTACCATACAGTCTGTCAGTCTCAGTACTGAGGGATTGATATTTAGGGTGCAGGCAAGTTAATACAGCCATATGAAGGACTGGTCCTGTGTACAATGAAGAGATGAAGATCTATTGAAAAGCTAACAGTTTGGCTATACACAGTTTACAGAAACACTATGTAAAGTCAAAGTGTACATGTCAGTGAGTAGTATCACACTCATGAAGATGACAAGTACATTAAGTAACCAAAACCATGTAGCCTAATGTAAAGAAACATCTTAATAATCTTGTTTTTACGAGTTATTTTTTTCTAATTTTATTCACATTACTTGCAGTGTTTTGGTGATATCTTTTATATTTAAATAAATCAACCTGCATAATCCCCTATCTCCAGGGCCACAAACCAGACCGCACACATATGCACACACAAGTCAGCAGCACCTCAGTTCTCTGTACCACTCTCAAAAAGTGATTCTCCTCCCCTAGAGACCAGTCTGAAGCTACACTTTTAAAGCTCACCAATGCTCCCATTCAAGCCACACCTGGTCAAGTTTGAAAACATGACTAGGAGATTTTAATTGGATGCAATTAGAGATGGCGACCATGCATAGAGCTGGATGCACCCCTGCTTTTTAGACTGAAGAAAAAAGATGTGCTAATTAGGCCAAAGGCTACTTTTATTTGTGTGACCAGTGAAGACCCTGCACAAGCTGTTTAATGTCACTGCTCTGACAATTAAAACAGGAATTTATTTGAATGAGCAACTAATGTTGACATAAACAGACACCATTGCATTCAGTGCAGTGAGATGAGTTGGCTATGAGCCTTGAATGGCCTGTGATATTGGACAAACAGCAACAGGTGACCAGCAGCTGAACCACTGTGCTGCCATGTTCCTATAAACATGTTTACTCCTTATATAGATTAAAATTAACCCAGTGAGCTTCACTGATGAGATTTTGTGTGGCAGATTTTTTTCTAATCTTTACAGAAAAGTGCACACATCACTGATTATTATTGCATTACTTTGGCTTTTTTATTTAAAAACAAAACATTTGCTTTACGTTATGTCTTTCTGAGAAACCTAACAAAGCTCCTCAGAGGGCCCCAGAAAACCCCTCAAGGACGCCTGGCAGGAACCTGCAAGGGGCACCATTCAATTTTATTTATTTATTTTTTAAAAAGAGATAGCGAGTTCTTATTCCTCTGACAAATTAGCTAAAAACACTTGTCATGCAGCCCAATTTCATATGTTATTTGTGTCACTTGGACCAAACTGGCCAACACATGTGAATCATTTTCTTGGCAGCTGCAGCTTTTTTAAAGCCTGATGGCACCCTGCTGTTATAGCCTACCATCATCTGAAGAAAAAAAAAAAACAAGAATGATGGCCCTATTATAGCTTCAGATGTGAGAGGAGGAGACTGGGACCTGGCTTCACTTGCTGAAAGCTGCCCCCTTTTTTAGGATTCAGCATGTTAAAATGTATCTCTTTTTAAAAAGGCTAGAATGGGTTTTACTTTCTGTTGGTATTTTGCATATAGGCTTTGGCTCAAACTGTTGCTCCAGGCCTGCTAGTCCTGCTGTGGAGGCAAGGCCTGTACTGACAGGGAATACAGTTGTTAAAATCATTTTCTGTGTGAAAAAATGAGTTTCTGTGGGTGAACCTGTACTGCATTTTATCTACCAAACAGGAGATCCAGAGAATGAAAGGGCAGTTCTTCTGCTTTGCATCCAGGTGGTGGCGGCACTAACTTTCAAAGCATGACATGACCTAACCTACAGTGATGGTTCTGTGGTTGTAAACATCACTTTATATGTCCAAGAATAAATACAGAAGGCACATGATGAAAGAATATAAATACTCAAATGGAACGGTGAAACATGACTTGAGTTTCTTGTACAACATTATGTTGTTTTGCATCACTATCCATACAAGCCTAAATATTCATTTATATTATTGGATAATTATGGCTTAAATAAGTCACTCTAATTAAACTTCGTATTTTATAATAGAGTTTGTAAGGCTGAGTACGTTTTGAAAGGAAATCTGTTTAGTTTAAAGCTAAATATCTTGGTGATACACTGGCAAACAGTTTATCACAACAGGAATGCATCTTAATATAAGCAGATTTTCAGTTTTGGAGGCAAATATTTAGCCTGGGTTACCGAGAGGAAGTTCTCTGCCCTCTGCAGATAAGAAGGTGTTGATGAGCAGTAAGAAGAAGTAGTGACATCAAAGCAGCGCAGGGCCACGAGGACAAATCCTTTCTCTCTCCATAATGCTCATTTATTTCCCTGTGCGGCACATACCCTTTGTGTTGCTACTGAAATGCGAGCTAAATTTGAGCCGTACAGATGCGCTCTGGATGACTCCGCCAGCTGCTCAACGTCTTTAACGGAGCGACGCGACTCTCTGGGCGACCCCTGGTGACCCATGGAGCTGCGGAGCATCCTGCAAGTTAAGGGGACCGAAAAAACTACTGAGATTTATTTATTCAATACAGTCTTATTATTCTAATCATTAACACAGTCAGACTTTAAGCTCACATGAAATATCCTAGCTAGGCCTATCATAACATTTAACCATATCCCAATTCTGAAATTCTTAAAGTCCCATTTTTCCTTATAATTCCACACGTAATATTCCCACTACTTTTCAACTCGGAAATAGTTTCTACGTTATCATCTGAATAAGTTGTATAACGAAAAATATATAAACAATATAGAAACAAATATTTCTAGATTGGACAAAAGTGCCCGCGCATAAAATGTGGGGAATAAAATTTGGTTACGACAATAATAATAATAATGATGATTAGATGAAACAAGCAACAATTGGCCTATATTCATTTTAATTTCCAAACAATAAAGAACTAAATTCCTGGGCCTAACCCGTGTTAAGACTCCAGACAACGACCATAAAAACTGAAGGTTTTTATTTTAAACCAGAGAGTGACACTGGGCCGGACAGGATTTTAAGGCGCGATAAAATGAGATGAGATCAACTTTATTAATCCCCGAAGGGAAATTCAGGATACAGACACAGCGGCAGGTGTGTTTTAATACTTACAACCAGCAGACTTTAACCCTAAACATGAGCCTGTCGTCGTGAAGTAAGCCTGGACGCACTGAGCCTTCGATGCGCGCTGCACACCTCACTGCACTTCACTAAGACCCAGACACATCCAAGTGGAACTACCCGAGATCTGTGTGTGCCCGTGTACTGTCCTCATTGTCATTTCAATTGTGAATAACGACACAAGTCACCCGAAAAGCAACATAAATAAAAAAGAATTATTTCAAATTACAAAATAAACTATTAGACTTCACTCAGTCAACATCTAAAGCGGTACACTTCAAAATAAAAGCTTTACGAGTGTATAAGGAATTTGACATTTCCCGAATAAAATTATAACAACCACTAGAATCCAACTAAAACAATAAAAGCTCCGTCTGTGAGCCCTTTTAATTTCGTCATTGCTGCCACTGGTCTGTGAATGAAATGTGTAAAGGTAAAATTGTCCATTATTTCACCAACAGGATTTGAAAGTCAAGAGTTCATTGTAGGTGTGCAACAGCCCCCATTTGGCTGATGAAGGTCGCAAACGGTTCTCAGGTATTTTCACAGCAAGTATTGGTAAAACACGCAGAAACAGGCTTTGCTTGCTTGCTTGCTTTATATCGCTTGAAAAACATGTATTCATTCATTCTTCTTCTTCTTCTTATTATTATTATTATCAATAATATTAATATTAACATTCATATTAATATTACTAATGATGCGAATAATAATAATAATAATAACAAACAATATAATAAATTAAATATAGGTTGAGCTCCTGCAGTAACAACGCCTTGATTAGGAAGGAAGAAAAATGTGCTACTTACAAAACTGCCATTTCGAGCCATTTCGTGCAAACGTTCTTTCATTTGTTCTTGCGCATTTTTGTTGACAGATACTTATAAAACTGAGAATTGAGCCGGTTCTACGTGGCCTTGTGGGTATTAGCGGTAAGACTGAATGATTGTGAGTACAATTCACAGCCTAGTAATGACTTGACACCGGGGTTAAGGCCTTCCAGTAACGCACCCTCCGAGGGCTGGAGCGTGGTTTGTGCTTATGAGGAGAAAATCAATAAGTTTTGATTGCTAATAGTTGATACTGACTGATATTTTATGGAAGATGCTTAGGTCCACTCGACTATGTTCACAAACATCAGGCCTATAATAAAAGTACAAATTGTACAATTGAACATATCATCACAGGACAGTAATGATGAATTATTTAGGTGCATGACGCAGCAGTTCCTTAAATTAGCAAATACTTAATGCCCAATTATGAGATAATTATGAATAAAATATATAGTGTAAAAACCACATATCACCATATTCCTACTTCAGCTTAGACAAAAACTTAGATCCCATTCATGAACTGACTGGTCAGTAAATGGCCAAATATTGGCATAGGCCTGATAATAGGCCTGACAATGTTTAAAACCTGCAAGACTTACACAGTTCATTTTTAGTTGTACATTAGTGGCAGTCTGAAATTGTGACAACATTCAAATAGGCCTATTAATTTTTTTAAAATCAGCTCTTTAGAAAGACAGAACAACACAGACAAACGTAATAACAAAACAAACACTGAAGCACATTATGCTATCTTATTTATACCAAATAATTATATCTCATAAAGTATATTTCATCCTACACTCAGATCTTACTTCAAGGATAAAGAGTTCCTGCCTGAGGTAGACATTCAAAAGCATCATCTGTGACACATGCTGGCCTATTCAGAATCATGAAAATCATATATTCACATTTTATTTTTAGAAACTTCTCTTTCAGGAGACTTTTTTCTGACAAATATTCTTCCTGTTGTTGTTGTTTACATAAGCATGAACTTTAGAGCTATAATTAAGTGAAACAGTCTCAGTTTGTGCAAAACTGCAAAGCTCAGAAAAAACATGGACACTGTTCTCAAACTGTTTTTGTCCTGCAGCTGCTCCACACATTCTGAGCTTGAAAGCCGCAGGCCATCCTGTTAACCAACCAGCTTCATCTCACCCATTGTAGCTTTACAACTTCTCACATTCATTTTGCCATTTGTATAACAACAATCATTTCGGGAGAATAATAATAATAATACGATGAGCAGCCTATGATGGTCTACCGAGCTGCTATATCTAACACAACACAGCTATCCTGTGCTGGTCAGTAAAGAGGCTAAATGGAGCGACAGACCCATTATTGTGTCTTTTACATTGTCTCGTTATGCGATGACAAAAAGGCCTACACGCACGACGTCGCTCTGATTTCCTGGCCTCTCGCTGTCACTTAAACGTCTCGTTTCCATGGTTACAGACAACACAGACTGCAGAGACCGTGGCGACACCTGCATAATGTCTTATCAGAGGTTTCTCCGACGTTATTCTACAGAAGAACGGGAGTCCTTTGAAACTAAAACCGCAGCTGCCGACTTTTACCGGGCTAACGGAATCCCCGAGGCGATAGAGAGAGCCCTGAACGAGCTGTTCTTCCACAAGCCCACAGACGTTTACGGTTACCTGGTAAGCTCGGAGTTTTTCCCACGCTGGTCAGAGCCCTGACAGTTAACGAACTCAGCTGCCAACTTACTGGGTCTGGGTCCCGGTTAGGACCGTCTCATCCACTGCGTCCCAATCGGCTGCTTACTTGTTCCTTACCGTTCAAGTCTTTTCTAGTGTGTAAAAACTCTGCTGCTGCTGAAGTTAAGTCTCAGATCAGGGCCACTTTTGTGTGTTTGTTTCAGCTTGTACGGCGGCTCAGTGTCGCCTCTTATGAAGAAAACAAAACATGCTGTTCTTATCCAGTTTCAGGTACCACTGGGTCTCCAGCTTCGGAGGACATCATGAACCCATGATGTGACACACATTAAAGAATCCAAAAATGCCTGCAAAACAAAAAGGCCATAAGGGGGATGTGTTACACCACTGCAAATGCCCAGGGCTGCTAATTGATGGCCTTAAATTTGAGAGGCAGAAACAATAAGCATACCTTTGTGTTCCCATCAGACTTCATGACTGACTTTATGGTGTTCAGAAACACTCACTACTCACTATACTGCACTGTATAGTGCAATATTCAGTATGTTTGTTATTGTGTAGTGATGCCCCAGTGCTGAGTGCGTGGGGTGTAGAAATGGTAAGTGCATCATTTGTGATGGGAATGCATAAGTATCTAGTATTTTTGACTTTTGTCATTTTTGGGGGCTTACTGTTTGTGTTTTTATTTTTGACTTGCATTGTCCCTAATGGCCACCATACGTTATGGCTCTGTTTCTCATGCTGCAAAACTGTTTCCTATGTAGCAGGCCACCAGTTGCAAATTGAGATATGAATTGAAGGTCTCCTATCACTCAGTGGCCTGGACATTTTAACATCCAGATGGGGACTACCTTCAGAGCAACAATGTTCTGTGCTTTTTAAAAAGTAACTTTCAGAGAAACTGATTCGGGTTACCACTGTGACCCAAATGTATTCTAATATGAGAGGCACAAGCAGGGGAACGATGCATGGCAACAAGGGAAAGAAACCATGATGTATTAAGAGGGTGAATATAGTATGGCGGTTCAGCCAATTCTTCTGTTAACATTTTTGTCAGCATTGGGTTGATATTATGTTTCTCATTAAAATAGTAAGGTATAGAAAAACAGAGTTGATATTGTGTGTGTGTCTTAATACCTTTGCAGTATGAGGATCTAAAAATGTATTTTATATGTTGTCCCTGAATATAACATTGAAAGGTTTTCAGACTACCATATGTTTGAATGTTTGTATGTGAGCCAGTTTTAAACACATCTCTTTGTGACAGACCTAGTACTCTTCAGCTTGCCATTGTTAGGTGCTTGCTAATCAAGGGCATGAGTTATGAAGTCAGTCTTTAATGATTACACTCCTGCTTTAAGGCTGAAAGAATCACATAACTTGAGTGATGTTCAGGGGAAAATTGACCTAATTTGTTTTACAATTAACTGTCACTTCAGGCAAATTACTTTACAAACCTCTCTGCTCCACCAAGCATAAGCAGACTGAATGGAAGGGAGATTTATGATACAAGAGGACAACTATCCATTGAGGTGGAGGTCTTCTGTATTGTCTGCAACAAGGAAAAGGTAAAGCTCATAAGTCACATGTTTCTTTTTTGGCTAGTCCAATAAAATTTCAACAGTTTCATTTATTGCCATTATAGTTTTCTGAACTGCTTGGACTGTGGCTGACAATCATTTATGTACCAGAAGGATATTCTGGATATTCATTTCTGTGTGTGCATTCAGCACATACATGTAACAAATAAGGATTTGAACAAAAGTCATGTTATTGATTAGTGATGTGCTCATGGTTTTACTAGTCTTTTCAAGCATGATGTGCCGAGACAGCTGAAGGCAAGAACAAAGCAAAGATGGAAGCAATAAAAAAAACAGACCATGGCCTTTGACCCTTGCCATTTCAGTATTTATAATATTACAGAAATAGAAAGATGAGTTGTGACACCATGCCCTAAGGTTATGAGGTCACTGAGGAACATACCTAGGGTCTAGACAATATTGATGGATTAATCCTTATTTAACCCTCTTACTTAGTTCAATGTAGGTTACTACTTACTTTACCTGTACTACACATGGAGACTCATATCACAGTATTTAAAGGGAACAGTGAGAAAACAGGCTATGATGTAACAAAACCTTGGCCATAGAGCACACCAAGCATTAAAATATATAAATACATATTTAAACTTGTAGGATGCAACTGTCGTTTGAATATTTTAGTGGAAATATGCTCTAAAACATATTTTAATGGGCAGATGTGCTGTCAAAGACTCCTGTGATCCAGACTGATTGAATACTGTCTTATAGCAGTCAGATATACTTTCTTCTGAAAGTATCTATTCAATTCAATTCAATTTTATTTGTAAAGCTCCAAATCACAATACAAATCATCTCAAGGCACTTTACAAAAATTAAAACTAAAAACCCAACAAATCCCTTATGAGCAAGCACTTGGCGATGGAGCTGTAAGAATTTGTTATTTATTGTTGCTGTTCTTTTCTCTTTTCTCTCTGCTCTATCCACTCACCCCAACCAGTCGAGGCAGATGGCCGCCCAAACTGAGCCTGGTTCTGCTGGAGGTTTTTTCTTCCGTTAAAGGGAGTTTTTCCTCTCCACTGTCGCCAAGTGCTTGCTCATAAAGGATTTGTTGGGTTTTTAGTTTTAGTTTTTGTAAAGTGCCTTGAGATGATTTGCATTCTGATTTGGCGCTATACAAATAAAATTGAATTGAAGAGAGAGAGAGACTAAACTACTAAACTACTTGAGAGAGACCACAAAGTTAGTGACATTCAATGGTGGCATAGGGTTCAGGGTCTGAGCCTACCCTAGCTTTAAGCTTTGTCAAAAAGGAAGGTTTTATGTCTAACCTTAAATGTATAGAGGGTGTCTGCCTCCTTAACCTGATGATTTGCATTGTGATTTGGCGCTATACAAATACAATTGAATTGAATTGAATATTATTGTCTCAGGGGCATCTTTGCACAGCCTGCACCTGGGGTCCTGCCTGGTGTGGTAGACCACAGTCTCTATTGATCTTGTGCTCCTGTTCCTGTGCTGCTATGATCAGTGCCTCTATGGTGTCATTCAGTCCAGCCTTTTCCAGCCACTGGTAGGACTTTTGATATCAGCCACATCTTCTATCTGTCTTTGGTACATACCGTGCAGGGGTTTGTCCTGCCATGATGGTTCTTGCTCCTCTCTCTCCTTCTTGGGCTTCTGCTAGCTGAGATATTCACTAAGTACTTCATCCCTCACGGCCATCTTCCTGATATACTCATGGAGTTTTGCTGTTTCATCTTGGACGGTGGCTCTGACACTCACCGGTCCTCAGCCTCCTTAATTTCTCTTAGTGTCCAGTCTAAGGATGCTGCATTTGGGGTGAAACCCTCCATGCATTGTGAAGAGCTTCCTTGTCTTGACATTGGTGGTCTCTATCTCCTGTTGTGGCCAGCTTAAGTCATTCTTCTTGCTAACAGGATATCAGGTGACCGGCAGGGCGTAGGTGTTGATAGCTTGGACCTTGTTTATTCCATTTAGCTGACTTCTTAGACTTGCCTTCTTCCCTGTAGGTATTTGGCTGTGGCTACTTTCACTGATGAGACTTAGAGCAGATGTACCTCTGCCATTCACCCAGCAAGAGCTGGGATAGGCCCCAGCACATCCCTTTGACCCTGGTTAGGAATAAGTGGGTATAGATAATGGATGGATGGACTTAGAGCAATGTGTGACTTACAGCAACTTACATTTGGCAGTAAATTTTCCCACTGGTTTGCGTTGCATCCAGAAGTTATGTCTGTAATAGATTCAACTTTTGGCCATGAGCTCCAATCCCTACACAGTTTAATGTTCTAGTTTTCTTAATTACCACCAGAACATTCCATGCTTTTTCCAACTGTTAGTCCGTGCAATTTGCACCTTCCTCACACTTCACCTTCATGTGCATCACTAAATTATTACCTCTCTCCCTGACACTGTAATTAGTTCCACTCCAAGGATCCAAGATCAGACTGTGGCCTTAAACTTAACCTAGTGTTAACTTAGTGTTAGAATTATATTCGGGGCTGAGCTCAAAATATGCTTAATGATGCCACTGGGACTGTCCTCCCTCCTCTAGTCCTCCTTAGCATGATGAAGCTCTGTTACTGTTAGCCAGGTTTGTTACTGTTGTATGTGTAAAAAGTCTTTGTGGGCACAAATGTCATTGCATAAGCTGATGAATGATGTCGTTGTTAGTGAGTTGATCCAGATCTGTGAATGCAGCCCTACACACACTCTGACCTGTACAGTCACAGCAGGCCTGCAGCTCTGACTTTGCCTTCTCAGCCCATCTCTTCACAGTTTTAACCAGAGGCTTTGGTTGGAATAAGGTGGAGTGTGTCAGAGATCTAAGGCTGCTCAGGGGACAGAGCGATAGGTGTCCGTTATTACCAAGTAACAGTGGTCCAGTGTCTTTTTGTCCCTGGTGGAACAAGTCATTTGCTTTCTTTACGGATGCAGTCTGGGTGGTTGTTTGGTGCATGTTACAGGGTGTCATGATTCCCCTTTGGGACTTCCTGCCGGGGACTTTTTTTTTGTGTTGAGTTCCTCTTTTCCCTGCACTGGTCCCCAACAGCTTTACGTTACTTAACCTTTATCATTTTCACCTGTTCTTACTCTACCTTTTGTTTGGCTCCCTCTAAAAACTTCCCCCTCTCCTTTATGTTTGCGCGAGCATTAACGGATGTACTAGAAGTTACTACCAGTTGTAACATATGTACTGATTCTATCAGTGGAGAATTTACCTGTTTGCCTGCCTGTCTGCGCCAAAGTTGGTGTTTCATTCCCAGACAGGAACTCTTTGTTGAGAGATCCTGGTTTAAATAAAACTCTTTTTATTTCCTGCATTTGGGTCCTACGCTGAAAATCCTGTGGTTAATAAAATGGTGTACAGTTTCTGATGAGAGCTTCCAAATTTGTGATGTCTTTACACATACCTGTGTTTATGTAGAAGCAGAATCCCTCCCTCTCTTTTTCCCAGATAACTCAGTATGGCAGTCTGAAGAATGCTTGGAGACAGTTGTATGATGTTTAAAAGCTCTTCTGTACTGAATGTGACCCAACAGTAGTTGGGCTCTTGGATCATGACCTTAAGATACACTGTGTGACAGGAGAAAACTGTGCAGGTGTTCTGTGAGAATTAGGGGGTGGGGAGAGAAAATAGACAAGCTGAGACAAGCCAATGGTAGCTCCTGTCCTTCGCCCTCCAAACACACTGCTGGCTGCAGTTTTAGTGCAGGTAACTGTGTCAGTAGTGTAGCAGCAGAAGCAATTCATTTTACAGTTTACTTTGCATTTCCAAATAAAGTGTTAAGATGTGTTTAGAGAAGGTGTCTGAACAGTTTGTTTAGTGCTTGAGAGGCTGTTGAGAATAGACAAACCTGCTGTTTTCATGTTATTCATAACATAATAACAAAGAAATTTGTCTGTGAAAAACTTTAACTAAGTGTTTACCTCTCTTTATGTTCAGAGGATGTGTTCAGCAGCTGTCTCTAGCCACTTTGGTCCTAAGGAATCTTTACTGGACTGGAAAGCCAAGAGTCAGGAGAGAGTTGACCATGTTATGACTGCTCTCCAGTGGATCAGTGGACCTCTGAGCAACATGCTGAAGTGCCAAAACCCCTGCACCCAATCAGAAGTTGACCATCTACTCAGGTAGTGTTCAAATGTCTTTCATGTTACTGTGCAAAAATGAGACCTTTGGATGTTCATGTCTCTAAATACTTCATATGAAATTGTGTTGTTTATATTAATAATTATCAATGTGTATTTCATATTGCCCCACATGTAAAATATTTATTTAGATCAGTATCATAAATTTTCTTATACGTAATTTAATTTCTTTGAAATGACTTCACTCTCTGTGCTCCATTGACAATTTTGTGTGCAACCAAACATGAGGGGTAGTTTTGACAGTTTGGGGGTGGGCTCATGGACATTTCTGTCAGTAAATGCTGTTGGTTGCTTTTTGTGATTGTGCATTGAGAACTTCTCCAGAAGTCCAAGATGGCAGACAAGGACGAACGAGTGTAGGTTTAATACACTCTGTGAACATGCAGATCTATATTTTTCACCCTGTTTTTATGCCCCCTAGCTTTGATATTGACACCACTTAAGCCAAAGTTGGATTTAACCAAATTAAATATTGGATGACAAATTCAGAGCTCAGAGCCCCATGAACCCCCTGAGTTCAATCCACTAGGCTAACTCTAGCCCTCTTTTGTCTCTTTGTTTTCACAAGCAAACATGTATGTATGCTATGTAAGTCAACCACATGGTGCTCCAACGCTGTTTTATTGTTCTCCCTTGTTACCTGTAACCACATGGGAAACCTCTGTAGGCTGCCATTTTGTGTGCCTCCCCCAGCCACCATCTTGGCTAGTGCTATTAGACTCCCCTTTAGCTTAGTGTTCACTCATACATACACACACGTGTGTTGATTTACTCAGTTATAGTAGTAGTAGGTTGTGTTAGTTGTTTTGACTGTAGGTTAGAACAGCTTTATTAATATGATCCAGTGGTAGTTATAAATTAATATTGCTCTGTTAATAAATTCTGCTATAGTTTAATCAGTATTCGTTTGGGATTATTTGTGCATATTGATGTGACAACTGCTGGCTTTTGACCGTGCTTGGATTCAACTCTTCACTGCTCATTTAACCAATGTTTATGTAACACTGACAGTCCTGAGTGAGTACTGTATTGAGACTGCATTTACAGTTTGGTTATTGGTCCATGGTAACAGGTTGGTTCAATTTCATGATTAATAAGAATTATCCTTAATAATCACTAATAATTTAAGTTGCCCTTGACCGGCCCTTTACCTTCATGAAAAAGATTGGAGGGGCTAGACAAAATTTAGTTTACTGACTGGATGAGGAACTTGATGCGGTAGGGTTCTGCCCTCCACAGCTCAGACCATGAGATCACTGAATCCCATCTGGTCCATTTGACACAGTCCCACTGTCTGGTTTACAGTCCCACTGTCTGGTTTACTTGCAACTCCTCAGCCCTGCCTGTCAATTTGTTTTGGTCTTAGTTCTGCCTCTCTTTGCCCTGGGCTTTGATGTGGGTATTTGGAATAATGCCTAGTCTTGCTAAGCCACTGCCACATCAGCATGTGTGGTGCTGCTGAGATTCTGCCTGGTCAACTGCCTTCTGTGCCCTCCACTTTTTTCCAATTCTCACCTCAATGCCAGCCTCAGAGATTTTATCATCACTGGATTCTCTGTATTGCTGCATCTCTCTTGCTCAACTGACCATGAACTCCTCACAAAGGCTGTTGTTAGGGAGTGTTAACTTCTAACTTCTTACCAGTCCCAACCACCTTCACACTTAACAGTTCTTTAATCTTTCCATGATTGATGGAATGTGGGTGCCTCCAAGACAGGAGTGAAACTGACAAGTCACCTTCCCTCTCTTCAGTACCAAGGATGTTGATTTTGCCAACTGGGCCCAAGTAATTAGTTCCACTTGAGCCAACTTGACATGTTCATGGGCAAGGAAAAAGGTGCACCACATGATGTGCCCTTTCTCCATTTGCTGCTGCTTGGAGTCAATGTATTGATTTTTCAGAAAGTACTCTGTTAGTCAGTGGTTATCGACATTGAAAAATATCTTTATCTTATCTGAACAACAAGATTGTCTGAAACTGCTCTGGCAACCTTGACAACCCCCTGGATTTTCCTCCAACCAGGTTAATAATGTTAAACCCTATGGCTAGTTTTGGTGGGTTAACAAAGGCTCTGTATTCACCTAGATTTTCCCCATGTAGTCCCTCGCTGTAGGTGTTGTGCAGGTAGTTTTGTGTCTCCTTCTTTGATGTCGAGAACTGGCCATTGCGCTTCAAGCAGCTGTTTTGGTGAACCCAAAAGGGTTTGTTAGGAAGGCAGTGTATTTCCTGACCCTCACTCGTTCCACCTCCTGTGCCCCTCAGCTCTTCAGAGAATCAGTAGCTTTTTCCTGAAGATGCTGTATAGTTCCCTTTTCTCACCCTTGCTAGCCTTGACCCACCGCTTGGTGCATTCATGGCCTAATGGATAGGCAGTTAGAAATCTTTGTTTGGATGCCGAGGAAATCAACCTTAAAGTTGCGGGTTCGAGTCTCAAGACCAGCAGGAATTGTCGGAATAGCCAGTGAATAGCCAGCGCTCTCTCCACCTTCAATACCATGACTGAAGTGGGGATCTCACCTCTTGAGCAAGGCACCGAACCCCCAGCAATGGCTGCCCACTGCTTTGGGTGTATGTTCACGGTGTGTGTGTGTGCACTTTGGGTGGGTTAAATGCAGAGCACAAATTCCGAGTATGGGTCACCATACTTGGCCACAAAGTCACTTTCACTTCACTTTAAAAGTGTCAGTTCTTGCCTCAGCTGGGTGGTCTTCATTCCCCCGCAGTTGTTGGTGTATTGCCTCTTGGTTTTCCCTGTCTTCACTGAGCCAAACCTTTAAGTGGTAATGAATGTTAAGGCCTCACAGGTTTTTGCAAATTTTGCTAACTACACATTGAATTTGCCTTTGCACTGGTCATTGACTGTTCACCTGTCCTGCATGTTTCTGTAGGTTGACTACATGCAGAGATTATTGCTTTGTGCTTGCTTTGTGCTTGCTTTGTATTATCTGCCAAGACCCAATAAAAAAATGAAATGTTACTATGTTTGGGAGTTGGGGTGTACTGCCTGACTTATCATGGATTCCTGAAACAGAAGCAATCTAGTTTAGATTCCAAAGGTCCAGATATCCAAAATTAAAGTGGCAAGAAAACGTGAATCCTATTAGAAACATAAAAGTAACAATTATGATAACAATTATAAGTCACCCTGTGTTATGTGGTGGGTGTGAAGGATTGGAGCTGGACCCAAGTGCAGCACACAGTTTTCTTTATTTAACTTGGACTCACCAGGTTCAGTACAACTGAGAGCTCTCTCAGCTCTAACTCTGCCACTTGGTGTAGACACAAAATACAAGGCTCCGCCACTCGGCATCCAAACAACTACATTGACTCCGCCACTGTTAGTCAGATCCCCCACCATAACACCCTTATACTCCACAGGACTAGTAGAAAAAAGATGTGTGGACTGATGAAGCTAAGATTGAATTGTTTCAGCAGATCATGCATCACTATGTATGATGAAAAATACAAACAAGGTGAATTACAGTACAGTGAAAGGAGCATCATGATTTGCAGCTCACTATCGTTCAAGAGAAAATGAATTCCCATGTTTATCAAGGTATCTGACAGGATAATGTCAGGGTAGCTAACATTATGCGCCAAGGTCTTGGTTAAAAAATAACCCTTATTTTTGAATATAATAGTTGACCGCTATCTTACCAAATATCTAGATATATGCAGAAGGTATAAAACTAATCTCTAGAACTGCATTCTTTCACCTGCGCAACATTGCCAAAATTAGGAACATCCTGTCTCAAAATGATGCAGAAAAACTAGTCCATGCATTTGTTACCTCAAGGCTAGATTACTGTAACTCATTACTATCTGGATGTCCCAGTATCTCCATAAAAAGCCTCCAGTTAATCCAGAATGCTGCAGCCAGAGTCCTGACAGGAACTAGCAAGAGAGATCATATTTCTCCTATATTAGCTTCTCTTCATTGGCTCCCTGTAAAATCCAGAATAGAATTTAAAATCCTTCTCCTCACATACAAATCCCTTCATGATCAAGCTCCTTCAAACCTTAAAGACCTCATAGTACCATATTATCCCAATAGACCACTTTACACTCAGAGTGCAGGCCTACTTGTGGTTCCCAGAGTTTCCAAAAGCAGAATGGGAGGCAGAGCCTTTAGCTATCAAGCTCCTCTCCTGTGGAACCAGCTCCCAGTCTGGGTTCAGGAGGCAGACACTCGCTGTACTTTTAAGGCTAGACTTAAAACCTTCCTCTTTGACAAAGGGCTGGCTTCAGGTAACCCTGAACCATCCCTTAGTTATGCTGCTATAGGCCTAGACTGCCCGAGGACCATCAGTACACTGAGCTCCCCTACCCTAACCCCCACCCCCTTTCCCTTCCCTTCCCCTCTCTTCCTCTCCTCCCCCCACATGTATATTCACCATTGAATGTCACTAACCTTGTGCTCTCTCTCTCCCCTAGATTGTGCTTTCTCCCTCTCTCTCTGTTCTCTCTCTGTACCTTCTGCAGGTGTCCCTGGTCCTGGTGCTGTATATCGCTGATGTGCAGTTACTGGCCACACCAACCTGCAGTGTCTATTTGTTGTTTATTGTTGCTGTTCTTTTCTCTTTTCTCTCTGCCGTATCCACTCACCCCAACTGGTCGAGGCAGATGGCCGCCCAGACTGAGCCCGGTTCTGCTGGAGGTTTTTTCTTCCGTTAAAGGGAGTTTTTCCTCTCCACTGTCGCCAAGTGCTTGCTCATAAAGGATTTGTTGGGTTTTTAGTTTTAGTTTTTGTAAAGTGCCTTGAGATGATTTGCATTGTGATTTGGCGCTATACAAATAAAATTGAATTGAAGAGAGAGAGAGAGACTAAACTACTAAACTACTTGAGAGAGACCACAAAGTTAGTGACATTCAATGGTGGCATAGGGTTCAGGGTCTGAGCCTACCCTAGCTTTAAGCTTTGTCAAAAAGGAAGGTTTTATGTCTAACCTTAAATGTGTAGAGGGTGTCTGCCTCCTTAACCCAGACTGGGAGCTGGTTCCACAGGAGAGGAGCATGATAGTTAAAAGAATGTGTCATCGGCATAAAAATGTATATTATAGATTTGTGCTGGAGGAATAGTATTGCTGATCTAGAATGGAAATAAAAATGGATCAAGCACCATTTTGGTACCTTTTTAGTTATTAACTGAAGCTGATTTCAGATCATTAGTCAAGGTCACCTGTGTTCTAGTGAAAATGCATTAGCTGCCACAAATATTCGGCAACTCACTACCTACACAGAAAGGTAGAGCTTGTTGTTTTCATAACCTTGTACTTTTTGTGTTCTGTAATTGCACAGCAATTTCTACTTGGAAGAGAGAAACATCTGCAACAGGGTGGAGGAGAGTTCACCCAGTGAATCTGAGAGGGTGCTTACATCTCCATTGCCTGTACAGACTAAAGACAAGAAGAGTATTGATCAAGGTACAGTAGGGACTAGATGTACAGCAGTACTGCTTAATGTTTGGTATCATATCGCAATTTTTGCAATTCTATAATGCTGCATAAGCATCTAATTACTGAACCCAAAGAAGCCTGAAAAGGACCCTACCTGTGTATCAAAATCCTGGTATACACTTAGTTGGGAGTTTATTAGGTAACCCTATACAACAGTCCTGCACTAAATCTTCTGTCATGAATGCTACAATGTTCAGTTTTTTCTTCAAACTGTTTTAGAAAGCTCTTGATTCAACTGTGTGATTCTACATGTGAAAGAAATAGTTAGCTAGGAAAAATACCATAAACCTTTCTCTGTAACAATTAATCATCCTTCATTGAAGGCAAAAAGAACAATACTGCAGAGAAGCCATTTCCTCCAGCAGCACCACCAGAACCAGTTCTGCCTGGCAGCTTGGCCATTGGTTCAGTGTCTCTGGCTGTTGCCAAAACTGCGGCACAGTTAAAGGGCATCCCTCTGTACAAATACATAGCAGCTCTGAAGAGTCAAGAGGTTAGACCATAACAGCACAAACACATATATATACACAGAAGAGCAACGTGTAATGATATCTTACCATTTTGTTAAGACTACATCACAGTTTCACATCCCTGTCTCCTTGGTAACATTGCTGAGCTGTGGGAAGACTTGTCCTGGAAAACTGAGTTTACTGGAGGAAGTCATCCTGATCCCCAAAGCAGGACAACGAGTCAAACAAGTACTCACCACTCTGTCACATTTTTGCCTAGTTGTCTTGGGCATACTTCCTAGAGTTGGCAGTTGGTATAGACATATTCTCTGCATAAAGTTAGTGTTCATTGTGTGAGTTTGTTGCCTCCTTTGTTGATACTATGATGTGGTATATTATTGGTAAGGCACCTCAGTTATTCAATTTTCAATGTAACTTTAATAAAATGCACTGAACTGTGAACTTCTTCAACAGATCATCACAATGACCCTTGAGATACAGAAGGAGATGATGAGAATAATGAACACTTCAACAAAAGCTGGGGTGAGGGACATTACTATTTATTCACTGTAAGAATAGGAGTGCAGGCTTTATGAGAGCATAAAATGTAAGAGGTGGAGGCAGGATTCAAAGCTTTTTCTGTTACTGAGCTTTCCTAAAAGATACACACAAAAAAGATTTCAATTCGATTTTCAAATTAACTCAGGTATGCAGGCCTGAAGGTATGTTGAAATGCTTATTAAACTATTCAATACATTTCCTATCTGCCTTTTCCTTCATGCAGTATTTGTACTGCATGCACAGAATTATCTCCTGCATTGTTCAGTGACCCCTAGCACTTACATTCATAACATGAACAAAGGAGAGGGTGAGTGGGACACTCTTCTAAAACCTTGCAATGACAACTGTCTCATTCAAACCTGTGAATAAATACTTATCTATTGTCATTCACATGTAGCTTCAACTAAGCTGCTTTTCAGCAGTTATATCCAAAGAGTAGAGGAAAGAACATTGTAGGTTAATGTATTTATTACAGTTGGATGTGTAAAAGCACAATCCATATGTAGATGTTGTGAACAAGGCACACTGTCTTTGGTCCAAGGCCACTCAGGTGATTCTCTGTGACAGTGGAGCACTGACTGCAAACTATGAGAGACCCGAGCAGCCTCTGGATCTGATCACTGAAGCCTGCACTAACCTTGGACTGGCACTGGGAACAGAGATCTATTTAGCAATAAACTGTGCTGCCCAGGAGCTAATGGACTATGTAAGTTAATGAAAGGTAATTGGTGCTACTTGCAATGGAATTCATGTGCAAATCAATTCTACATGCATTCAACTCAATGGGTCACCACAAATGCAAACACAGTATAGACACAGCAGATGGAGAGACAAACAGAAGGCAAGCTACACTTCTCTTCCTTTCAGTCCAAAGGAAAATATGAAGTTGCAACAGGCATTTTGAAGTCTCCAGATGAATTAGTGGACATGTACCAAACCCTCATCAGCAAATATCCAGCAGTGGTAGCCATCATCAGTCCATTTAGGAGTGAGGTATGTTCAAAAATATTAGTGTTCTTTTAAGTTTGTGTATGTAGAAAATGCTGTTTATATATTAGCTGTGTTGTTTCTCTTTAGCTCCTGAAAATCAGAAAAGTAAAACTACTACTGAAAATACAACAGTATACCATCAATACAGAGATGGTTTTAAAGTTCAACACTGTGCAATAGTAAATAATACATTTCTTAGGGACTATTGTCAGTGGTGGATGAATCCACACTTGTTCTCCAGTAAATACTTCCAGCACCAGTAGGGCGTGTGAGTGTTTTACACAGCATGGAACAGGTGGTCAAAGGGTCACTTAAATGTGTTGGGCTAAAGAATGCATGTTTTTAGTGTTTTAGGGTTTTAGAGGCCTGTAAATAACTGCCAACAATTTGTTTTAGTGCTGGTAAAGGCATGAAGATAACAGAGGACACCTGAACAAACATGTGGGGTCTTTTCCAATATGAGTCCACCCCTTTTTGTCAAGCTATAAAAACCTGAATTCTGGAGAGAAAAGACGATTTATCACACTTGTGTTTGTTCTTGAGAATAACCTAAACGAAATTTATACAACAGGCGTACATGTGATTATCTCAGAATAAATTACAGTATATTGTATATTGTATACTGCTCCAGGTGTGTGTATTCACTGCTCTCTGTGAGTGCACTTTGGGTGGTAATGCAATTTCCCCATTGTGGGACCAATAAGGTAATAAGGGTAATAACTTATATTCATCGTACTGAGGGTAGTGTTTTAAAACCAAGCATTTCTAACTTTTAGACTGATACAAACCAAATCCCTACATCTAAGTTACCAGGCCTAATTGGTGAATGTAGAATAATTGTATTATTGTATATTGGTCAAATAGTGTTCAATAAATTATAAATAAATTGTATTTAATTTTATTCAATATTAATTATTTAAATATAACAAATATATTTCCATCTCTGGTCATATAGTAACTTAGAAATATAGTGTATAGAGAGAATAAATGCCTCTGCTCAGAAGGTTGTTTTACCAGCTGAAACTTAACATTATAGTAACCTGTTGACAGGGTGACATGTGACAGGTTAGTTTCAGGGTGTAATTTGCCATAATCACAGATGTAGCCAGTTCTTATTTATGGAACAAACCCCTGGTTTACTGTAAACAGCTTGTATTCAACACCTCATCTCAGTCCCTAATTAAGCAACAAATGTTGTGCAGCTTATGGCAAACTTTCATGAATTTCCAGTGCAGCTTTGTGTAGAACCAAAACAGTTTTTGGTTTGAGTAGCAATTTTTATGTCCGCTATTTATGTGTGTCCCTGTGTTCCTGTTAGATTTATGTGCTTATGTTCACGTGTAGTCATTTGTACGGCATGTTCTTGACTCAAATGTGTGTCCTTGTTCTTGTGTATACGTGTTTGTGAACTGTAAGGACAAAGACCAGTGGGAGAAGCTGAGCAATGCAATTGGAGACTCATGTTCACTGCTCTTTGATAGCACTTACAAGTCAAAGACCCCACCCCTTCCCGGAGTCACAGGCCACATCTTAAAATACATTCATGAGACAACAGTCAGTGATTTGGTCTGCATCACATCAGAGCACCAAGGTAACAGATCCACTGATGTATGGTAGAGAAAAGTGGGTACACGTGGGAAAGATAGTAACATTCAGCTACAAGTTAGACTCAAAAACTCAACTTACACATTTATATAACTGAATTACTTCAAGACATGTCTGTGTGAAGCTTTTAACTTCACTTATAAAAAGCAGTTAGGAAAGCTAATAAACAGCAGGTGAGCTACAGGAGTCCATTGCTCAGGTACTTCACTTAGGCTGATAGGCTGTAACAGAGCATCAACACATCAAGCCCCAGTGCCCTCAGTTTATGACAGATAACAGTGACAACAGTGAGTCTGGCAGGTATTTTCCAAGTACATCCATTCCCATAACAATTTATCAACTAGGTGGTTTATATAAACAGAATGAGTGCTGAATTGTTCTGCATACACTACTGCTCAGCACTGTACCCTTCTGCTTCTCAGGTATTTAACTCCCTCCATTCTCTCCCCTACCTCATACCTCTGCATTACAACAAAATGATGTGCATTCAGTACAGCATTTCAATTGAGTATGTATTCATGATAATTAAACTATTGGGTGTTGTCCTACATTCTGGTAGGTGGGGCCTTGAGCCCAGACAGGTCAGGGTTATATATGTGTACATTTGTCCTATTCAAATACATGATACTGTTGCAGTTAATTATAGTTTAATCTTTGATGAGTGTGTCCTAATGGAAAGACAGTTGTCGAAGCTATGGTAATCTGAGCTGCATTTAGATATACTGTAATCAACTAAAGGAGAAGGCCTTTATATAATCCAGATGCATGTGGAATGTAGATACGTATAACACCACATAGACTATTTCAGTAGAGTTACGTGGTTCCAGTGTGGTTACTGGCAGTCTCCAAAACAACATTTAAAAGTATAACAAGAATAACACATTACTTGATGCAAATGAGCAATTTTGGCAAACGCTTCCATTTCCTAGCACAATGTTTTGTATGAGTATGTTCACCTCTTCGTTTCTGCTCTGATACTTATTTACAGCCAAAACATGGTCAGGGGCATAAGTTGTTCTGTTCACTTTAGACTGTCACTCTGCACAGATCAGAGACATCTATGTCAAGGGAATGATTATTTAGAGCAAGCTCTCAAAAGGCCGAAGAGCAACAAAGGTTTATGTGGGAGCAGTAAACTTAAGTGACATGTCTAAAACACTAAACATGCAGCAAACAGGGAGGGCGATGGTGTGGTGGAGAGAGCATGGCAGTAAATAGTGGCAGCATGAAGGTATTAGCAGAGTAACAGGGAGAGGTGTGATGGCTTCACAGTACTCCAGGAATATGCTTGGGCGTTACTAGTCAGTCGTCAAACACATGAATGAAGCAGCTGGTAAGTGCTGAACTAATGGTAGCTCTATAAGTTTGAAGTGTGAAATATTGTTTCATTGGTGGAATATTATTGTTGCTGATCATGTGTTAAGTGTGTGTCTTCACTTGTTGACCTACAGGTTCGTTGTTAATGGGTACAACAGGCAATGAGCCCTGCATTGAAGACTCTTTGGCAGATATAGTAAGTCTCCTTCCCTTTTTGTGCTAATTGTCTGATTAAATGCCGCAGTTTCTCTTTAGAACATTCTGTTTGTATGAGATTCTCTCAAAGTAGAAAGCCTTGTTCCAAAGCAAAAGCCATTACTCTGATAGTCACAAACCACATACCAACTGTTTTATCTGTATGGCCAACAACAAGTGTTGCAGTGATATCATGAAAAGCTTAACCATGATTGTGTGCTTGCACTACAACAAAGATATATGGCACAAAGTGTTTCCAAAGGATAATAATGCTGAGCCCTCTCCAGATGTGTTTGCTTAGCTAGTTACTTTGTGTTAAAGAGGACAAGTTAAGGAAAAAGGCTTATCCCAATCTGACTGTGATGTCATGCTCTGTTTATACTTAAGGAACATATTATCAACATATGGATATGTTGATGAAAAACTTGCATGTATTTTTTGCATATTTGCAGAAAATACATCAGCATCATTTTCATAATAATTTGTCCATGTTATTTTTACTCAAAAATCATTAGATCTATTTCAACATGACAAAAATGTTCCTATCAAATCCCCCCACCCTTCCACCTGTTGGTCAACCTAGTCAACTGTGACTGGGCTCAGGTTAGTCATCGTGCTTGACTTCTGTTTCAGCGAGTGACAAAACACAACAGCAAACCCATCAGTGTGTAACATTGTCTTGATGTGCTTCTTCAGTAGCAGTTTCTGTGGCCTATTGTGCTTCTCTTCTTCTCCTCCCTCAGGCTGTGGGTCTGGGCCTGGACTATGTCAAACTGGGGGGTCTGAGTGGTGCTGAACGGATGATTAAATACAACCGGCTCATTTCTATAGAGGAAGAACTGGTCCAACAAGGAATCCTGGGTAGGTTTTTTTCTTTTTTTTTTACTGTACCCTAGTATTTTTTTAAACTGAAGAGAGAGAAAGGAACCAGACCAAGCGATAAAAATAGGTAGTAATGACTAAGCTTGAGAACATACACCTCTATTTCTGCCAGATTTGAAAGGAAACTGTGGGTGAGGAATCATACAAATGTGTATTTGTGTGTTAGAACAGAAGAATAAAACCCATACCTTGAATCTGTTAATTGGCTATCTAATTGCACACACAACCAAATACTTTCCCATCCATCATTTACAAATAGCAGGTAAGGGAGGGCTGTTAATGAGAGATGAGCACATACCTGTGTATAATCAACTCTCAGCATAAAAAGTTGATTTAATATGTTTATGGGTATTTAATATCTGTGTTAGTATCACATGCCCAAGCCCAGAGAGCACTGAAGTGGAGTGAAAGGCCCAGTGTGCTTCAGCTGGAGCAGCAGAAACACGATTTAAGTACATTTATCTGAGGCATCTGTGGTCCTTTCATTATTTTGTCTTGTCCACAGTCTCCAAGGAGAAGCACTCCCCTCCACTCTTCACTGAAACACTACAGGAGTGGTCCACTACTGCAGAAAGAGCTCTGTCAGACACAGCCTAATGGAATACAGCACATGTTGTATTTTACTTTGAGAATTCAGTCTGACTCTAATCACATAGGTGCAGGTTATGATGTCACTCATATAACCTACTGAGGTGATTCTAACTATAATAAAATGCATTGCAAATAAATGCATTGATATAAATAAATAATATGATATTATCCAGAGAGTGCATTGTAATCAGTTTTCAATTAAACACTTTTTGAAACACTCACACACCCAGTTTCCATTTCAGGTATTTACAAGCCATATTAGCAGAGGCTGTCCACTGCAGCTCCTTAGAGAACCGCAGGTCTCCTTTTAGGTCACCTCCACAAAAGTATCCAAATATAGCTGCACTCACGAACTGTAACACAATGACATGAGCCTTCACTCTTTTGCAGATCATTCTTGCATTTGACTGCTGCAGTTTAAAGCACATTTCTTTCTTTCTTTTTCACAAATAACAATTTATGTCAGTATTTTTTTTTTTTGGCCAAAAACCATGAACATTCAGTTTCTAACTGTTCCAAATTAGCATTGTTGTCAAGAAAGAAATAAAGATATATTCACCCATATATATTGATAGTTTTACATTTAATTTGCATAAAATACTTTTTCTCTTTGGATGTTTATTGCTACACTGTCCTAGATTACCATGAGTCCTGACAACACACCACTGAATTAATGAAACAGTTTTTTGGATTCATAACTCTGTAAGAAGCCATGGCAGGACAAATGCCACAGAACATGTTTTCGCACACAGTTGTGTCAGTGTTATCCAACAAAGCCAGCCTCCTGTCTGTGTGGGACGTGTGAGGAAAGGGCCCCTTCATAACTGCCCAGCACCCTCGCTGCCCCTCTTATGGCTCCTCGGTTCCTGGAGGAAATGATTGTCATTGTGCATAAACAGGAGAGAAGAGGGCTGGAGGAGCATCCGCCTGGCCTGCAGCACAGGAAAAAAAGCCTGTCTGTATACAGTGGGAAGTGGAGGAGTTTCAGAAGTGCTTTGTGTACAAGGCACCTACAGCTGCTTGAATAGGCCTGTCTAGTGAGTTATCCCTTATTCACAAGCCTTTCTGCTGAACAGACAACAGACACAACCCTGCTGACACTACAATAGGCTTGCTTAACCTTTAAGCCTGGACATGACAGTTTAGACCAGCTGTGTTGATACACAAACACAAAACTGATTGGTAAACACACATTTCTTTTCAGTTTCATTGCACTTGTCAGTTTACATGTTCCATAAGTTATCCGATTATTTTTCAGTAACATGTCATTTAATCCAAATTTTAGCGTGTAATGTGAGGCAAATAAACTAAATTCCAAATTTTTCCATTTGTATTCCATTGTATATGGCTTCTTGGTTTGCTGGCAGTGTACCTTCAGTGTTTCTACAAATGTAGGGGACCAAAGACAACTTCTAATCAATAAATAGGTGGACACAAACTGAAGCCGTGCATACTGCAGTGCCTTGACTTAGGCTGCACACCAGGCAATTACTGTTTTTCACAGAATAAATGAAATGACTAACAAAATAGGTCAAATTAAGTGTTTCCCAGACACACTAAAAGAACCTCCCTAATTGCCAGTCCCTAAAGAGACAAAAATACAAAACAACAAAACATTATATTGTATCGGCCGATGAGGGAGTGCTGAGAATGGACTGTGACAGCGGAGAAGTGGAGGAAAGAAAAGGACACAGCGTGGTTTGCGTAATTACATCTTTTGCCTTGACCAGTGATGCATGTTCCTTTCGTCAATCAACGTCAGTAGGTCTGGTGGCTTGGGTAGATGGCAGAGGAAGGGATTGAGCTGGCCATCGACTCCATTTCTGCTGAGGGAAGGGCAACAACACAGACAAAGGACACTCGCATCATACCTCTTCTGAATCAAAGACGTTAGCATACTATTGAGTGATGCCAGGAAGGCCTCGGCTAGAAAGGTCTTATTAGATATGGAGAACATGAGAGGAGACATGAATCGATAAAAAGGCCTTGTCCTCTTTTTCATTCATTTATTCAGGTTAACTACTGACTGACACTCCATTCTCTAAGTTTTTATTGCAGAAACATTTTCATGCCACTTTTGTTATGAGATAATCATATAGGACACCCCAAATATGCTCAGTGCACAACTGATTAGTTCATACATTCTCCAAACAGACCACTTCGGTCCACTGATGGGTCTAAGTCTGCAGACCAATAAAATTAGAGTGGCTGCCTCTGCCGCATTTGGCTCAGTGCTGTGAGCATCGAATGTGCATCTGTGAAGTGCTGCTGATGAATCTGGTTAGAGAAGGGCCTTTGCACCCAATGACTGGGGGGGGGGGGGGGGGGGGGGGGGGGGCTGGAAGCTGAAAATTGCACCTCTGTGCTAAATGAAGCCTAAAGCTTTAATTAACAGCAGCACACAAAAGGTGATGGACAACATGCACAGTTCACAGCTCTCATGTTTCTATCCCTGACTCAAGGAAGTGTCTGGGAAATTTGGGCAGGTGTTGATGTAAAACAAAACAGGAGCACCATTGTGCTTTAATCGCCAGCATTCACGGTGGTTTTCAAAAGGCACAGGCAGATCCTCTGCTTTATACCTGACAAATACCCACCTCTGACTGAGGCTTAAAGGGAATATCCATACTAATTCACAGTTACAAAACAGCCAGTGGTGAAGTGTTCTGCAATTCTGGACTGGTTGAAATGCTGTATGGGTTTCAGTCTTGTCATTTAGTGATCATTCCTTACATGAATACATCACAACCTGTTGACTAAGAATCCTACAGTCTCCTGCAAATTGCAAACAATAAGGTTATTTACATTTATGCAGGAATAAACACAAAAAGATGCAATTTTTTACACAGCAGTTTAATTGTCACATAGGGAGATACAGTACCCTCAGTGAACCAGAATAACTGCAGGATGAAATAAACAAAACAAAACATGCCGGGTAATCCACCAAGAATGTTGAACCCCTCTCAGTTTTTATTGCAAACTGTCTTCCTTGTAGTGTTGACCTGCTGACTGCAAACAGGATAAAAAAATTGCTGCTGTGATAACTTTCCAGATTGTTAAAATTTATTCTCGCTATTTTACTATTCTTGAAAGTATCTGAAGTATCTATATTCAGACTGGCCTTCCGCCAACATATTCTTTCACTGGTGCATGTACAGCTACATCAATGCAGGTCCCTGTTCTTGTTCTTTTAAAGTGGTTCTTTTTATGGTATAAATGCATGTTAACAGTGAAAAGCACCTAAGAGTGTTTATCCATTGATCTGCATCCTCAAAGTGTCTAGCCAGCAGCAGGCGTCCAGCAGATAAGTTAAAACTGAAGGGTGCCTGCAGTAGGGAGGAGGCATGCCCTACATAAAATGGTGGCCTAAAGGCACTGGGCAATGTAAGTGTGAGTGAGAGAGGGCAACAGTGGAAACTAAATCTACCACAGTGACCTGTAATTGCTCACTGAGAGGGTACAAAGTTAACACTTGTCTAGGCAGAACAATTGAGAGATAAAACATTGCTTTGGCCACAAGATCTGCTTCACTGTTTCTAGCACTGCAAAAAATAAACTGGACTTTAGCTTTTATGAAAGTAAGAGCTGAATGAAACGGCTGGTATGGGAAACACAACTTTAATAAAATGACACAGCCTCCATTTAAATCACTGATATGTATGTGCTTTGGCTTGATTCACAACTAGGATGTGAACTCTCATTTGAGTCCAGTGCTGAAATTCACTTTGGACCATTTCTGACTATATTACCGACTACTAATGCAGTCAGATGATTATTTTAAATGCACTGTGTAATGATACAGAGTAAAATGAAATTCTAGACAATTATTTTGCAGCATGTGAACCTTAAGTCTGTATTATGTGGGGACTTTGCTCTGGTGGCACCCTTCACACTGCAGGGGAGGGGGTGGGATGGAGACCTGCACAAAGAGGCAAAGATTCACTCAATGTATAGCAGATTGAAACGACTGTGCCAACATTCTCTCAGTGGGCAGAATGAAGTCAAAGATTGCAAATATTCTTTCCTATCATCGTTAATAACAATATTCAGTGGCCAGGAATCAATCACAGGCCTCGTCTAAAAACTGTGTAGGACCCATACAAAGTTTTTCATAGAAGTACTGACACTACAGCAGGAAGCAAAGGCTGCAGACAAGTGTACATACATACTAGAAACTACCTATACACTAAACTGGCAGGTTTCATGTCTCATCTTTGACAGAAGGACCTGGCAGATGCTGCACGACCGACAGAAAGCTAAACTGAAGGACATGAAACTTACTGGTGTTGTGTTGGGACTCCAGTGCACCTCGTCGTCTCAGCAGGATCCTCTGCAGCTCCTCGTCATGGTTTGGTGATGGAGATGCTGACTTTGGTTGGGGGGAGGCTCTATTGAATTTCTCCTGGATAGTTTCAGCAGAATAGAGCTGCAGAATAACCATAACATCCTCAAGAAGTGTCATTGTTTTCACCTTTGTATTTTAATTGCTACTTGTTTGACTTTAACTAAGGTGGATGCATAAATAACAATACAACAGTAACAGAATATGTGCTTGTTTAATCTGCTCATCATCAAGTTGCAGTAGTAGTTTGGTTGCTTTTGTAGTACTACTTTGAATTTTATCTTAACATTAAGTTCTGATGTGAGCGTAGAAGTCTCTGTCTAAGTTCAACTAAGAAAACCGTGTGAGGACATTTTATTGTTAAAAAGTCCTGTTACCATGATTCCTTTAAGTTCCTGAATGGCAGAATTAGAGGGCAGTCTCTCCATCTGAAAAAAGGAAAATAGGAGGAAAAAGATGGGGTTCGTAAATAAACAGCAGTCTGACACATTATACTTATTTTTCCCCTCATTCTGCACTTAGAGGCTAAACTGCACCTTTTACCACAGAGATGAGACACTGTAGGCAAGCACGAGGACATATGCTTTCTACAAGAAGCAAATGTGTCAGCACACAATCATTTTGAGTCATGTCAATTTTCCCCTTACTCATTATTTATAATTACCTTGCAGAGCAGCTCCTAATGCTATCCAATTTGGCAGAGTTGTTATGGTGGAGGAACACCCAGGCCTAAAGAAGTCTTGGCCATATGTCATGTTTAATCAAAACAAGTAGCCCTCAGATAATCCCACACACCGATGGATTTAAGAGCACAGTTTTTGCTCAAACAACATACAAAAATACTCATTTAGGCCTGAGAACAGTGGATGTTTGCAGCAGTACTTTAGGTAGGTGTTTTCGGCAAAGACGCATAAACTTCCTTTAATAGCTCATCACAGGGTAGATAATTATAAGATTAAACCTCATGAGAAGTAAAATGAGGTTGCATTCTAAATTTGACATCACAGATGGTGAACTCGTGATTTGAGGTGAAGTTGTTTGCTGCTGTTCAAGATTACAGAGAGTTGTATTGATCCCAGAGGGAAGTTTGCAAAGTGCATTAGCCTTACAGTAATATTAGCCTGTCTGTCAAGTGAGCACCACAAATGGAAAGTTACATCTAGTAGTTTAGCTTTAAACTTTTCAGTGTGGGTCACATTCAAGTTCATTCAAAGGAGCACATACGGAATTATTGAAGTTACCTGTTTCCTGCTCGTGTTAGGTGACTGGTTGACCGGTCGAAGTTGAATGCCTTTTTTGATTCTTTGCATCATTTCATCCACTGCCTGCTGCCTGATGTTCACTTCTGTGAGTGACAGACATTAAGTGAAACAAAGATTTCATCACTTCACTGACCCTTAATGGGATTCTGCCTCAGTGGGAAATACCGCCAAGAACCAAAGAGAGTTGAAACGATTTTGAGAGGTATGAGGCAGCATTAGCAGAGCAGCTGAAATAAAGCTCATTTGAATGTGAAAGTTTAAAAATGACACGTCACCAGACCCATCAGTGAAGTTTTTGTTGGAGAAACTCAAGGGTTTTCCTCTTAATTATGCCATAAAACATGAACTGTATCAGTGTGAATTCTATTTTAGGGCCAATTTAAGTGTAGTTGAGAAATAATAATTATTGCTGTGACTGCTAATTTTGTAGTATTCAAAATACACCCGTAGAGTTCAGAGCCTTTCTAGTGTGTGAGGTTAGCAAAATTCATCTGCAACAGATTTCAACTCTGTTAAAAACACAAAATGTGATGAATTTTCCATTTAAAAGTTCTCAGAGGAAAAGAGTTTCTCAACTTAACAAAAGGTGGGAACAAAAATCAAATTCTGCAATAATGCAGCCTATTGGTAAAGAAATGTGAATATTTAATTTTCTAACACAGAACATTCAATGACACTCACAATGGAGCTATTGTCAGTAAGATGTCTTTAAAATGTCACACAAAACTATTTTGTGTTAAAGTAATAGCCAAATATTTTTCTCCAAAGTGCTCAGAAATAGGCCATTATTCAGGTGTCAGAGTAGAAAATCCTTGGGTGGCACCTATTCAGTCCTGTATGTAATTCCAACAAATACCCTGCGCATAGTGCCCAATTCACTCACATATTCAAAAACTATTTAATGAAATGAGGACACAGCGGCGCCTGTTCAGTCAGCATGGACGTTCTACCTGCTCCAACAAGTCAAGGCTTCCCTTTTGTTTGCACAAATTGAAGAATTTAACATGTTGACCTAATAGGCCAATGACGGAGATTTGAGTTTAAATTTCTCATGCACCACTTGCTACACCATTTGTCCTTCTACACAGAAGTGACATCAATTTGCAAAGCAAAAGCCCAAAAGGATAAAATCTGAAAGAAAAAAAAGCAGGATTTGAGACCAGATCTCCGACACTGAAATGCATGAGACACAGCAACACTGAGGAGAATAAAATACAAAATGAACATACAGTGCATACAGAAAGAAAAGATACACTGAATGTTTGAATTTTGAGTGAGTGTAAGTTACAGAATATGGACATTAATACAAGATTTCTCACATTGCCATCCCTTGAATTACAGAATGTCATGTATTTTTTAGGACCACTGTAGCCTTCACATCTTAAGTGCACAAATATCTGGAGTTTTTGTTACTTTTTAATTTAGTTTTTGATTCTGGACTATGTGACACTGTGACCTCAGGTGACCGAACATTTGAGGCACTTTTTATTTGGCCTGCCTGTGACAGACAGACAGGATAGGCATGGTTCCCAATCCAGCTCTGGGCCAAAGGCAGCACAGAATCAAACCACACCTTTTTGGCATAGTCCTTTAGCTGAGACATTCCTTTAGTTGAACAGGTGTGCTGTGGATTTATTGTTTTATTCTGACTTTTTCTTTCTCCCTAGATGTAGATCATGTGTTTTCCATTTCTTGCTCAATATCACCATGTGGACAAGATTTCTGTATTCACCAAACACGAAGAAAGACCTTTTATGTTATTTTTTCAGATGATTTGTTGTCTTGTTGCAGAAATACTGAACTACAATAAAACTTCTAAACTGTTGGGCCTTGGGTTTAAGAGTGTACACTATATTAATACAGCATTATATTCAAACAACAAAGATGCGCATCAGATTATGTTGCAAAAACATTATGGCGAACTTCCAGTCAGTTCAAGTAGATGGTGCAGCAGCATATGTGAATGGCATTTTGTGGCTGCCAGCTGCATACCTGGAGTCTTGGCAGATTCCTGGACCACCATTGGTATGTCAGTGCTGATGTTTCTCCTCTTTCGGATCAATGACAACAATGAACTACCCGAATGAAAGGAAAAATATATCAAAAATGCATCAAAGTAAAACAGCTTGTCCTAACTGATGCTGTTCACAGTGCAGTGGTTCTGATCAAACCTGAGCGGGTTGGAGGCCAGAGCTGGGGCTGGAGGAGGAGGAAGTGGAGGTGGTGGGGGAGGTGGCGGCGCCGGAACTGGGGGTGGGTTGGTAGCTGCCTGGAGCTTCTTCTGGAGCGCCTCAACTGGCCAGTCAAACACATGCAGTAACAGGACACATCAACAACGACAGCACCAAAAACTGTTAAGACTGAGCTAATGCTCTTCTCAGCTGACAAATGACATGGCATGACAGTCTCATGGTCTTGGGTTTTAAATCAAATGGGGTGTTCTGGGATTCTTGTAGCCTACACACACAATGATCCCTCTATAGTTATGTTACTGTGTTGGCAGTGCAATGCCCTATAGTGCATTCATTTCTCACCTGTAAACCGCAAATCCTTAGCCTCCACTTCAGCCTTAGAGCATCTGTCACTGCACTCCCTCTTCTCCTCCTCCATAAGCTCCAGTTTGCGCCTCAATGCTGTCAGCTCCTTCTGAGCCTCAGAGCTCCTGAGTCTGTCTTCCACCTGCTTCATCTGAGCATGGACGCACCACAACACATACTCACTGTTACAACACCATGTGGGTGTATTTTTCTGCAGTTTGTGCAGTATTGAGCCTGAAGCAGCTTATTGTTAATTCAAATTATGTGTATCTGTTTTTTTCTGTCTTTCCATACATGTACGTATATTCCTTAACAGGACATTCCTTTTTCAATAATACAACAACAATAAACAAAAGGTTTCTATTCCACTTTTCTGCTGCCACTGCATTATTATGGCTGTGGCGGCGACAGCTCCCGTGGTGATGATTTCCCACAAGTAACACTGGGTAGCTGCCAGCTGACATTCAGTCATCCACTCCCCAACCCCAGTTCCTTAACCAGTGTTTTTATTGTTCCTCAAATGAAGGGTATGGCTCACCTCCACCCCGACACCAGGAGAGATCACTGATCCCACTCAGCTCTAATTGTTTTCCATCAGTGCCAGAGGAGGTAGGGGGGAGTTGGAGGAAACACTGCTGCTTTTAATTATTAATCTGGCAGGTCATGGCCCATGATAATTCACCAGGCATATTCCCCTATGTAATTAACCAGCTAAATAATTCCTGTTTTGATGCATATGAATTAGAGGAATTACAGGTGCAAAGAACAGGGATGGCATATGGTGTTTTCCTTATATTTGAACTACTTTTTGTGTTTCTAATAAGTGTGACTGTCATCATAATCTAGTCTTGAAGTCTCCATATTACATACTGGGGATTTGGTGTCAGCGGATGGCCACGGTCTTTGACCAAACAGACTTTCAGGCAACCACGGTAACATCTTGATCATGCTCCAGTAGAGACGTGTGTCATGGATGAATTAAGAAGAACTGGATAGTGGAGTCTAAGATGGCACCCAGCAACTTACAGTAAGTGAAAATTGCTCACCTGGCAAATGATCCCCAAAAAATATCTAGCTTTTCGTTTTGCTTTTACAATTGGACTGCCGCTTTAATGTTAGAAGTCACTATATTCTGATCTTTTCTTAAGGTACCATAAGCTTTAAAGCAGGTTAGCCTCATCCTAGATGTCTACAAGATATCCAAACAGAAAGAAAGAAGCCTGTGTCTATGTGTGATGTTACAATCTATAAATCAGTCTTGTTGTGCATGAGCTGTGTATACACAGACCTGGTTCTGGTGCTCCAGTCTCTGTGTCTCTAGATCCTGAGTCAGTCTGGTGACCTGGCTGAGGGCTTCCTGCAGAGCCTGGCTGCCGATGGAGCTTTGCATCAGGATCTGACTCTTCCTCTGCAGCATCTTTTGCTCAACCACCATCTGAAGAAATGAGAGACGGAAAATAGACATTGCACCACTTGGAAGAGACGCAGGACATAGTGTTGCAAGATATGAAAATCAGCCTGCAAAAAAAACAAAAACAAACAAACAAACAAAACACTCACTGCTCTGGCAAAGTGCTCTGCCTCTGCCCTCAAATCCCGCTCCAGGTCCAGTGTATCCTGTAAGGCCTCATATTCTTCCACTGCAAACTGAGACACTGGACAAAGATTTCCACACTGGGTAATTTGGTAATTTCTATAGGCAAAAGCAGCTTCTTTTTCATTGGAGATTATTAGTTAGATTATTACTGAGCACATTATAGCCCCCTCTAACCTCTGTTATATTTCCCCAGGAGCTTCTTTTGCCGCACCGTCTCAGCAATTAAAGCAGTGTTGTCATGTTTCTCTCTCAGCAGCTGCAAATAGAAGAGACGGTACAAAAAACAATACAGAAAAAAAAAAAAAGTCTGTTTAAGGAGTTCTGCTTCAGCATAATGACAGTCACCATCATAATAAAGACAACATGGAAGGTTCTAATGGTTTTACATTTACAGCCACTATTTTTACTTCGAACAATAAGGATTATGTAGCAAACTACATAATCATACATAACAAACTGTGCTATGTAACACATACATTACTGAGAACTGTCCTTCACTCTTCTAAACAAACAAAAGTATATTCCATTCAGTGTCAGATATCCATGTTTACTACTGCAGGCTACTTGTACCTCCACACGGAGGCTCATTTATAAAACAGAATGTGGTTTTCCAACCATCAAGGCAGCCATCCGTCAGTTTTTAATTCATTTGTCTGCAGTATTATTTACTTTTAGTGATTACATTCATAACTAAACTGCAAGTAACTTATGGAAATATGGAGACACCAAAGCAAAATATAAAGTTCTAATACTGGAGAGAACTTCTTGGTATTCATGCCAATGTAATTGTTGAGTCACAGTGATACAGGGTTAAGATTCTGTCAAAGTGGTAGAATTATTACATTTACCAGCAACAGCTTGGTTTTGGTTTTGACCCTTTCCACCCTGTGGTGTACTAAAGTTACTTATTTTACTGAGTTGGACTTAAGTAAAGTTCAAGTATTACTGTACTTGTTTTATTTATTTATTTTGTAAAGTGACCTTGAGTGTTGTGAAAGGCGCTTATAAATAAAATGTATTATCATCATCATCATTATTATTATTATTATCATTATTACTAATATCAATGTACTAGTAGTACACTTGTGGTGTATTATTTTAAGTATTGGACTAAATTTGTCATGAGGCGGCGGGACTCCCTTCCTGTTTTTATTTCACTCCTACTCCTACCCCCTCCTTTCCTCCAGCCTTTTCCCCTCTCGGGGCTTATTGTTCACAGGTGCGCGAGGTGGGACGACTCTCCAATCAGCAATCACCTTCCCGTCAATAAGAAGCCTGGTTCCCTCCGGTCAGATCGCCAGTTCGTCGTCAAACTTTCCCGGTAGCTTCGCAACCGATTGTTGTTTTGACCGCTTGGCAATTCCTAGCCTAATTACTTACCTCTTCTCCAGGTTCTCAGCCTCGCCTCGCAACCTGTGGAGATCTCCGCCCCGACCGACAGCCTCTCTGGCGACTCATCCGGGGCCACCGCCCCGTTTCAGCTCCTCAGCACAATCCCAATAAACTCTGTTCTGCTTGGCATCTGCTCGTGGGTTTCTGTGTCTCGCTGACGCGCACACACACCGCCTTGACAGAACAAACTGGCCATGATGGACCCAGCGGACACCAAGCCAGAACCATCTTCTCCGGCTCCGGACCTGCAGCAGGCACTCCTGCGCCAGGGCGCGCTTCTGGGCGAACACGACCGGGCATTACGAGCGGTAATGGAGACTAATCATCAGCTCCTTCAACAGATGGCGCAAGTGACGGAACAGATGTGCGTTCTGTCTGCTCGCCTGAACCCCCCAGCCCTCCAGCCAGAAGCCGACACCTCGAGTCCCAGCCAGGCCAGTGCTGCAGTCCTACCGGGCCCCCCGCGGGACACGCCTGTTACAGATCCCTCTCCGTTCTCAGGCGATCCAGATAAGTGCTGCAATTTTATTTTTCAGTGCACGAATGTGTTCAAGGCCCGTCCCACTAGTTTCACCACTGACCAGTCCAAGTTACTCTTCTTTTCTGGGCTATTGAGGGAGGAGGCTCTTACGTGGGCCCAGGCTGAACTTGCCGCTCGCCCCTTAGAGACTCAGACTTTTGAACAATTTTTAACCTCCTTCCGCCATATTTTTGACTACGCTGACCATGCAGGGACAGCGGTTAAGAGACTGCTGGCTCTCCGCCAGGGAGACCGGCGGGTGGTGAAGTACGCTATAGAGTTTAATACTTTGGCTTCGGCTGTGAACTGGGGAAATAGGGAGCTAATGGGGGTTTATATTCATGGACTAAATGGAGACATAAAGGACCTGTTGGTGGGGCGAAGTGAGGAGTCATCCCTCAGTGCTCTGGTGTCCCTTACAGTCACCCTGGACAACCAGCTGCGGGAGCGACAGAGAGAGAGGGAGGCGGAGCCGGGGTGGAGACGGAGACGCACCGTCACTCGCGGCCCCGAGATCCCAGCGGCAGCCACGCCTTCCCGGATAACCTGCCCTGCGGAACCAGAGGAACCTATGCAGCTGGGTCGCGCCAGACTTAGCCGTGCCAAGCGGCAGCGGCGCCTCCGCCAGGGATGTTGTCTGTACTGTGGCTTGGAGGATCACCTCGTCGCCAACTGCCCTAGTTGCCCGGGCGCCCCAAAAGCACCGGCTCGCCAGTAGGCGTGGGGATAATGGCGAGCCCACTTAAGAGCCCCACTTGTAGTTCCCGTTTGCTGTTACCAGCAGTAGTCACGATCGGAACCCAGACTCACTCATCTCGGTCCAGGTAGAGGCGCTGGATGGGCGGCCGTTGGCGCGGATTTTTCACTCACAGAGAGGAGATCAGTTTTAAGCTCATTTCGTCTCCCGTGTCACCACTAGTTTTAGGTCACCCCTGGTTAAAGCAGCATAACCCACACATAGATTGGGAACAAAATAAGATCACGGGGTGGAGCACCCTCTGCCACGCCACCTGCCTCCGCCGGACCCACAGGGGTCGCTAGTGAGCCATCTCCGGACCTCTCCGGCGTACCAGGTTGTTATCACGATCTGGCAGGGGTGTTTAGCAAGGACAGGGCCGTTTCTCTTCCTCCACATCGGCCATATGATTGCGCCATCGACCTTCTCCCGGGGGCTCCCCTGCCTTCGAGCAGATTGTACAGTCTGTCTCACCCCGAGAGAGAGGCGATGGAAAAATATATTCGAGACTTCCTAGCGGTCATCTCCACTCGGTTCCGGGTTTTTCTTTGTTGAAAAGAAAGATAAGACCCTTCGTCCTTGCATAGATTTCCGTAAGGTCAATGAGATAACCATTAAGAACCGCTATCCCCTGCCGCTGCTCTCCTCAGCTTTTGAGGTCCTGCAGGGGGCAGTAGTGTTCTCAAAATTAGATTTGCGAAACGCCTACCATCTGGTCCGAATACGGGAGGGGGATGAATGGAAGACGGCGTTTAAGATACCGCTCGGGCATTTCGAGTACCTTGTTATGCCTTTTGGTTTAACCAACGCCCCGGCCGTTTTTCAATCACTAATTAATGATGTGCTAAGGGTTTACCTGCACCAGTTTGTTTTCGTTTACCTAGATGACATCCTTAATTTTTCCCGTTCTCTGACCGAACAACGTCGCCATGTCTGCCTCGTTCTCCAGCGCCTCCTTCAGAATCGGCTCTTTGTTAGGGCTGAGAAATGTGACTTCCACTGCTCAGAGATCGCATTTCTCGGTTTCATCATCGAGGCAGGAAGGCTCCGCCCAGACCCCTGTAAGATTGCGGCGGTAGTTGTTAACTGGCCGCGACCCAGGAACCGGCGGGAGCTCCAACGCTTCCTGGGGTTCGCTAATTTCTACCGCCGATTCATAAGGAATTACAGCACCCTGGCTCAGCCCCTCACCCTTCTCACCTCCACCAAGATCCCTTTTAACTGGACCCCGCAAGCAGAGACGGCTTTCCATGCCCTTAAGCTCCGCTTTACATCGGCCCCAATCCTGATCCAGCCGGACCCCCGGCGTCAATTCATTGTCGAGGTGGACGCCTCCGATGTGGGGGTCGGGGCGGTCCTCTCCCAACGTTCCGAGGAGGATCACAAGATGTACCCCTGCGCCTTTATGTCCAAACGCTTGTCACCCGCGGAACAGAACTATGATGTGGGCAATCGTGAGCTGCTGGCAATTAAGCTGGCGTTGGAGGAATGGAGACACTGGTTGGAGGGGGCAGAACAACCTTTCCTGGTCTGGACAGACCATAAGAACTTGGAGTACCTTCAGTCTGCCAAGAGGTTCAACTCCCGACAGGCACGCTAGGCCTTATTATTTAGCCGGTTCAATTTCTCGGTTACCTACCGGCCGGGCTCCCACAACCAGAAGCCAGACGCCCTCTTGCGTCAATTACCCCAGGCCCCGAAGGAGGCCCCCGCCGAGACCATCCTCCCGGCTCAGAGAATCGTCTCCGCCTTAACCTGGGATGTGGAGGCCCAGGTTCGGGAGGCGCAGACCCGGGAGCCAGACCCGGGTGGGGGCCCTTCTAACTGTCTTTTTGTTCCGTCCTCTGTGCGTCCGCAGGTGTTGCAGTGGGCCCACTCCTCCAGAATTGCCTGTCACCCAGGGGTGACGCGGACTAGCAACATCCTACGAAGGCGGTTTTGGTGGCCGGCCATGGACGCCGACGTCCGGAGGTTCGTGACATCCTGCTCTACGTACACCCGGAGCAAGACGTCCCACCAGAGGGCGGCGGGTTTGCTGCACCCGCTGCCAGTCCCCTCTCGGCCCTGGTCGCACATTGCCCTGGACTTCGTCACCGGCCTCCCTCCGTCTGAAGGTAACACCACCATCCTCACCATCATTGACCGGTTCTCAAAGGCTGTGCATTTCGTCCCTCTCACCAAGCTCCCTACTGCACTGGAGACGGCACGGCTCCTGACAGATCATGTCTTTCGCCTACACGGAATCCCTCTGGACATAGTCTCCGCCCGGGGTCCCCAGTTCACCTCCAGGGTCTGGACGGCTTTCTGTAAGGCACTGGGAGCTTCGGTGAGCCTTTTTTCCGGCTTCCACCCACAATCCAATGGTCAGTGTGAACGGGCCAACCAGGAGCTCGAGGCTGCACTTCGGTGTCTGGCCGCAACGAACCCATCTTCCTGGTCCTCCTCCCTGTCCTGGATTGAGTATGCCCACAATTCCCAGTGGTCCTCTGCCACTGGGATGGCCCCTTTCGAAGCCTCCATTGGCTTTTTGCCTCCGCTTTTTCCTTCCCAAGAGGCAGAGGTCGCCGTGCCTTCCGTGCAGCACCATCTCCGGCGCTGTTGACGCGTTTGGGCCAGGCGCAGGCAGCACTTCGACGTTCCTCAGCTCAGAATAAACGTCTGGCGGACCGGCGGAGGATTCCTGCCCCAGCCTATCAGGTCGGCCAGTCCGTCTGGTTGTCTACACGGGACATCCCCCTCCGCTCGGACGCCAAGAAGCTGGCTCCTCGGTTCATCGGGCCTTTCCGGATTTCCCATCTGGTCAACCCTGTGGCTGTCCGCCTGGTCCTGCCCCCCACCATGAGGATACACCCGGTGTTCCACGTCTCCCAGGTGAAACCAGTCTCCTCCTGCAACCTACAGGCCCCGGCTGTTGCCCCCCCGCCCCGACTCTCCAGTCTTCACCATCCGCTGGCTCATGGACGTCCGCCGGCGTGGTAGAGGTCTTCAGTTTCTAGTGGACTGGGAGGGTTACGGTCCGGAGGAACGTAGTTGGGTGGCCCGTTCCAACATCCTGGATCGGAACATGGTGCGGGCGTTCCTCCGCCGCCATCCGGTAGGGCCTGGGGGACGCCGGGTGGGGGGGGGGTCCTGTCATGAGGCGCAAGGACTCCCTTCCTGTTTTTATTTCACTCCTATTCCTACCCCCTCCTTTCCTCCAGCCTTTTCCCCTCTCGGGGCTTATTGTTCACAGGTGCGCGAGGTGGGACGACTCTCCAATCACCAATCACCTTCCCGTCAATAAGAAGCCTGGTTCCCTCCGGTCAGATCACCAGTTCGTCGTCAAACTTTCCCGGTAGCTTCGCAACCGATTGTTGTTTTGACCGCTTGGCAATTCCTAGCCTAATTACTTACCTCTTCTCCAGGTTCTCAGCCTTGCCTCGCAACCTGTGGAGATCTCCGCCCCGACCGACAGCCTCTCTGGCGACTCATCCGGGGCCACCGCCCCGTTTCAGCTCCTCAGCACAATCCCAATAAACTCTGTTCTGCTTGGCATCTGCTCGTGGGTTCCTGTGTCTCGCTGACGCGCACACACACCGCCTTGACAAAATTGGCCCACCTTTAGTTAATAAAAGTATACTTTTAGTAAGATTTAGGTGTAAGAATACTACATTTTGATTACCAAATTGTTCATATTAAGTTGATTTTTTTTACTTTTCACTTTTTACTTTAAGAAAGTATAAAGAGCAAATACATTTCTATATGTTTTGTTAGCCACCTAATATTCATAACCATACTTTAGGGATAAAAATAGTAAACTAATTTACTTTAAAGTTGTTGAACTGCAACTACAATACAGCAAGTACTGGCCTGGACAGGAAACTATGAGCACTTCACATTTGAACAGCTTCCTTTGACTTTGATAAGCCCATAGAAAACTCAGGACAATCACAAAGACAGCTCTTCTACACAACAAAAGGACAGGACATGTATCACTTAGGAGGCAGGTAAAACTAACTGGACAAGACTAATTAACTACAACACAGGATAAAATAACCACATACACAGCGACAACCACACAGCAGAAGGACCATAACCAAACAATGTGAACACAAACAATATTAGTGGTCAAACACAGTTTCTATCCTTGGGGCATGCTGGGAAATCTCACTAGTCCAACCCCGACCACACTGTTATGCTGTGTCTACTGTAGGTAGTAGTTAGACCTTTGCCAATCGAGAGAAACGAGACCCAAAGTGCAGATCAGTGCTGTAGCCAGTGATTAATGTTTTACCAGCCTGTCTCCTTTTGTTACTAACCCATGTACTATTTACTCTGAGATATTCCACACAAAACTACAAAACAAATACTCAAATGTTATGTAGAAGGCAGGAATGCTTAATTATATTTAACCATACTAAGTATATCTTCATCAAAAAATAAGTACAGGTATAGACCAGATATGTGTAAGTGTACTTAAGTATAAGTACAGGTACAGGCTGAATATACTTCAAATTTTCTGTATAGTTGCCAGAATAATCCAAGTGCACATGGGTATAATTTTGTGAAGTATATTTCTGATAAGCACATTCAAAGTAAACTGAAAATATTCTATTTTAAGTCTACTAATAACACAGTTGAATAAACTTCTTTTTTGTAAGGGAAGGTCTGAGAACATGACATATTTGGCTCTCCAAAGCTTCCAAATGGCTAAAATTGACAGTCTTGCATTGTTGTGCTTCATTTACAGGTTCAACAGCATCTGTGTCACTGATTATTCTAAGGTTGTTTGTGAGTCTGATTTAAAATTTTGATTAAAAGTAGAAATTGGAGTTTTTGAGTGTTTCAAACCTCACTCTGGCCTGGTGATGGGGACACATATTGTATTTCAACATTCTCCCAAATGTTGGCATTCATAGAGCCCAAGGTTGTTCATTTTGGCCTCACAGTTGTATTACTGGTTGAATTTGGGTTATGTTATTTGATGCAGTAATTCCAACAAAAAAAATGCCTTAGGCTTAAGGGATTAATGGCCCTTCTCTTGGTAACAAGTTTTTAATAATTTGGTAGCCTTGCTGTTGACATAGATTTATTATGGACAAAACGCATTGTACATGGTATCTGAGTGTTTGTGAGAGAGAAAAACTAATAAAAAATGCTTAAACTTACTTCTTCCCTGATTTCTCTCAGCTGTTCTCTTACTGCCTCCAGATCAGTGAGGGCTTGCTTTTTCTCCTTGAGGGTTAACTCCACATTCTTTTGTAGCTCTTAAACAAAGAAAACCCAGGAAGTGTTAAAAAGTATTCTTACACTAAAAACATCAAGTCTTGCACAGCAATAGGCTAAGTTTGTAAACATGAAGGTAAACGAAAATAATATACTGCAGTTTTTTGTCTAATATCTTTACAAAAATAAATATAATGATTATGACAAATGCAATTTAAAAGGCATGAATATACAGAAACACAAAAGCAGAATAAAAGACAGCACTGTTGCACATGTGTGTCAGGTATCCACTTCATGCGGTAACTGATTAATATTTGGGAATTTCTGTTCCCAGGGACTCAAGAAACGGTTTTGTTCTGAAATCTCTTTAACTGCACAAAAATTAAATCTGTTAATACAAGGCGGCTCACAGCAGGACCAGGATGAGACATTTAGCAGGGTACTTAAGCAGAAAAAGGTCAGTGACACATAAAATTGTTTTTGGGAGGGATTGAATGCCCTTTGTTAAGCAGGACTGTAAGGACTTAAGTATTCTGTTGAATAAAATTCTCCAAATCCAAAGAAAATGCTTCAAATATCTCAGCAGTTTTATCGTTGATGTGCTTAGGTCAGAACCATTTGTTTTTTAAAGTAAAAAACATATAGAGTGCACATATCATGTGTGTTCCCTGACAGGATGTTCTTTGACCAGCTATCCATTAACATGTAATTATAAATTTTCACTATATTAAGCCCACAGTCTTTGAGCAAGTCAACTTAATTCTGTATTCAGTCATCTTCTGCATCAGAGTATAGCATTTCCAAATGACATGATTATCTCTCCCTTTTAATGCCAACAGCCTTGAACAACATGATGGGAAAAGCATCATGGAGTATAAATCCATTATCACCGAAGGTATAATTACTGGTTGACTAAAGGAACTGACCATGACATTTCCCACAGACAGCTTGATTGGAAGAAAAGTAGTTCAGTAATACTCCATTTCAAACAGTTTAAGAGTCACTGGACATCTGTAGCTACTAGCTCCTTACTTCATATAAATGAAATGCGTAACTTACGAGTTTATAAATGGGGAGCTCACACTTTTGGCCAACCATATTGGATGATCTTCTTGTCTTTATAGATGGTACATTTAGTATGTACTGCCTTTAATTACACCACTATCAAATGAGGCTACTGTTAAAAGAGCATTCCAATAATTTGGTATTAAACTAAATTAGAGAACAGATTAAAAAGGTACTAAACTTCTTTATTAAGGATGTTTCAGTGCTCACAGTACATCAACAGTCACCATTACTGTTTGTTTTCTTAAAATTGTAAAAATGATTCTTCCTTAGCCTTTCACCCAAAGAGATAATGGATGGATGGATGGATGGATGGATGGATGGATGGATCATTACCTGTTCAAGTCTGGCTCCATGCAGCCATGACATAAAGAGATAGCAATGTTTCTTTGTGCCTAGAATTGTGAATGTAGTGTACAGTACCCTGCTGCACTGGTAAATATGACAGCTGGGGGACTTGGGGACATTGTGTACCTGAAATGGTGGTCTGGCAGTAGGTGGAGAAGCAGACCTTGCTGGCTGCATTTATGTCTTCATCATTCTCTTCTTCTTCATCATCTAGATTGATCTTTTTGATGGTCTCTGGGCTGAGGTGGGAAAGCAAAATCATGCTCTTCCTCTTTAGAGAGCAGTTCTGACGGTTCAGCTACACTCAGGAGGAACATAAAAAGACATACGCGTGTCAGTGCTGTTCATAGTCAATATTATATATAAGATCAATGGCACTCTAATACTATTTAAAGATGCTACATGTGTATATTTTATATTTCTCAAAATTAAAGCATTTTTAAAGTGCTGTTATTTGATATCCGCATTACCTGCAAATGAAAATGATTAATCTTTTGTGCCATAAAGTACCATACAGAGATCCAGCATCATTTATATGGTCAATTATACAAAGTAAGCTATGAAATGTGTTGCTGTGTGGTTCAGTTCAGCAGCTGAATGAGATCAAGGATTTCTGCTCACAACATAAAAAAAATAATTGGTTGGACAAATTTATGCAAGTAATCATTTAAAACTGAGAAATTACAACAACCTTTTTCTGTGATACCTCTATGTAAAATCTATTGGACATAATTAAGCAGCAAAGACGGCACAAACACAAATACTAACCTTTGTAAAAAGAGGACTCTTCACAGATAATCTGCTCAGCACTAGCTGGGCATTCAGCAAAACAAGCCAAGACAATAACCCTTAAGTGTAAATAATTTCACATACCACAATATGAGATGATGCATATATTGATTGGACAATATATTTAGCACATATAAGATGACATGAATTCAACCGAAACTGTGAGAATCTACATCTTACAGCACCTTAATTTTTCAAATCTGCATAGACTGACAAGTGTGTTTTGTATTAAGATAGTGGAAAACAGGTAACGAAATAAGGCAGCAGAGCGACAGATGGGGCAGATGAGATGTTGTTCAGATTTCCTCTTTTCTTTGGCCCTGCAATCAGTCATAATGGCAGGATGCATGCAAACGCAATGATAAGGTGTGAAAAAACAGTCATCATTAGAGGGGCACAAGCAGACGAACGAAGCGTGAAAAGGCAGTGAATATCTCTCCTTTTAGATGTAATCACAGTTTTTTGATATGACATCTATTTGCATCTTGCATTTTTGTGCATCATGTTTCTCTGTTTATCACTTCTAACACATATTCTTATGTGGTGTTTTTCTTTGAAATTCTTCGCAGTTCTATTTGAAGCATACATACTAAACTGCCACAATGGCCTTTCGTTTCTAAAAGTTCAATCATCAGGACAGCCATATGTATCAATTAAGGAGACCATCACTAAGTAAAGCATGAATGAAGCCTATTGGAAGGAGACGAATGCCAATTATGCATGTTTCTTGGTGTCATCTGGAGGACGAAAAGTGTCTGAAGAGGTAAAAAAATAGAAAAGAGAAATAGAAAAGACAAGCCATAAAAGAAACATTTATTAATGGTATCCTGGTGGGAGTGGATTGCAGCAATTCCATCTTTCGATGATGCCCTTCAGGCCGCATCTCTTTTCTGATATGCAATCAACAATGCATAACATGGAATCATATTCTTTTGATAATCATCTACAATTGGTGAGATGCACCTATAAAAATACATACTCAGATAAATCAAGGCTGACACAGCATTGGGCTGGCACTCTTCAGTGGTCACCCTTACAAGGTCACGGACCCTTCATCTTACCTTTGATCACACATCAATGCAAAAACAGTAAGTATCAAAAATACTTTCTGATTTGACTGGTTGTGAATTACTAACACCACTGGGTGTTTTTTAATTCAAAATACTGAAGACTTAAGGACTTGCTCTAAACTTTAGCTTCTTTCAGAGAGGCCTTGAGAATATTTGGTATAAAAAAAAAATTACCATCATTGCATACTAACAAATAAAAACACAGTTCAAATTATCTGTGCTCCTCTGAGAACAACTCCTGTATTTTGATTTAAATGCAAACAAGTACTAAACTGATAACACCTTCAAGAGAAGGTGTAAGAACTATGAATTTATATTTCTAAAATGCTACTGAAAAGGTCAGCATTTTTTTTACAAATGTAACATCTCCTATTCCGATCTGATTTTATTCACAGAATACATGTTGGTTTTGTGAATAGTGAAGAGCGGATGTAAGCATATGTTGTCTGCTATGGCTCAAGGCCTACCGCACACTACCACACACACATACAAACACACAGTGAGTGTTATAGCCTACACACTGCTATATTAGGATGGAAGGCAAAAGGAGAACCTAGCACTGGTCACTGCTTAGTATCAAAAGAGTAGACGAGGGAAGAAGAGAGCCGAGGAGACCAAAGACATCAAATAAAGCTTGACAGAAAGTAGTCACTTAGACTGCCATGAAGAAAGCTTTTAGCCAGTATATTCTTAAGAACAAACAGATTAACTCCTGCTGTTAGACCAGCACTGGGCTAGTTTATTGCTGCCTCTTAGTGGCCCTCTCCAGTGGACATAGCCTGATACATTTTGGCTTTTTTGAAGATAAATCCTGCACTGGGTCAGTAGTAAAAAATACAACAGAATAATTTCTCTTCCATATATTTAAAGGCAATCACAATTCATCCCATTTGGTTCTGTGTCATCAGCTGCTAAATATTCACTTTGTGCATATTTTATCAGCACATCTGCATCCAATAAAATTGTAGAGTATCTGGTAGGCTCTGAAAGTCTCCCATTTTTATATGAAAGGAAGGTCTGTTCCTTTGTGACAATTTGATGATTAAAACATTACTAGACTGGTCAGACAGATTTGCTATTTCTGCTTCTGTACACCCTTCCCCTGTCTCCTACTATTTCTGCATGGCTTGTCTCAGTCATATCATAGAGATTGGGCTTCTGTTTTTTTTTTTTTGTTTTTTTTTTGTAAAGTGCCTTGAGATGATTGTGTTGTGATTTGGTGCTTTACAAATACATTGAATTGAACTGAATTGAAGTGAATCATAAGGCTGTGGCCGAAAGAGGAACAGCATCATACTACAGGTCAATGCTCAGGAGGTGCTTTATCCAGGAAGGACAGACAGAAAACAACTCACACCTTTATCTACTTAGCCTCCCCTCAGTTATGTTAACAATCATTTGTTATGTGGACAGACACATTTTGATTCTTTGATTTGATTCCTGCATTAAATCACTGTATTACTCATAAAGGCTTGTTCCTAAAGCACAACTGTATTTCGATACACTTATTATTGTTATGGAGTTTTTTAAGCATTTGTAAAGTCACTATGTTATCTCAGATGTTACTCACCACACACTATGAGTAAGAAGGAAATGCAACATTAACAGTATAATTTGTCCTCACTACATGTGCACTTCACAGTAAAACAGTTGTGTAAATATATGCAGTGCAGCGGTTCTCAGGCCTGTACTCCACCAGTGAGCCCATCAAGATATTGCAGACTTATCTTAGCATCTGAAAATTATTTCTTTTTTTCATATTTTCTTCATGTTTTCAGATATACAATAGGGGAGCAGGCATTCTGGTTGAAGGTGGGGGGAAAAGTCTCGAACAGACTGACTTAAGTAACAAAGGATATGATATCCCAGCAATTTGGTCCTTTTAACCCTTTTATGGTTGTACTGTAATTGTTGTTTAGAGGTTACGCTTACTATCACAGAAACAGGACATTGTCAAAAATTCAGTCAGTCAGTCAAATAATCTTTGTGCCACTAGTCTTGATCAATAACTTAGTAAGATCCCTTACTGTATCTGAATGAGTAAATATCTTACTTGTCACCCTGGAAGTCAAGGATGAAAAACAAGCTACAGGTAGGAGAAAATGTCAACCTTCACCCTAATTCTCCCAGCCTGACATTTCCCAAAATCTGGTCCCAACAGGTGGACTGCAAGGGCTTTCATCCAGAAATTGAATGAGAAATTATTACAGCACCACTGGGCTACAAAATCACCATGTACCAAGCTTTCCTACTCAGTCACAACTCACATTTTAGCAAGGACTCCAGAAAAATGTGCTCTGAATAAAAAGAATCCAATGCAATTTTAGACACTAAGTCACGGGGACAGCAGTGGGACTGGAGGACCATAATGCTAATGGCAACATACAAACTCAGGGTGTTGAAGTAACCGTTGCTGACCAGAGTGGCATCTTAAATGGCTTATTTGGGGCTGTGGCATCTATTTAGCCAAATGTGCTCTAAATCAACAAATTCTAAATTATTTATTATATTTATTAATTAAATTCTGATTACATTATTGCTATCAGTTTGTTGGTTTTTAGCATGTTTTCTTGGACTTGAATCCAGGTTAGACAATGTCCTTAACATAAGACATAAAAATGGTATGGCAGACCCTAGCTCAATGTCTAAAGATGAACTGTACCTTGGAGGCCAGGGCTTCAGCACTTTCTCTACACATCCTCTCAGTTTCCAGGTTGTCCTGAATGGTACTGACCTCTTCAATGACCATCTGAGACACTAGGAAAAAGAAGATATTTGGAACCCATTACATTAGTGTCACAGACAACATCATTAACCCACAAAGCAACAAATTACAGCAGACTGCATTATAGTTCACACAGGAGGAAATAATCTGTACACACTGACAAGGAAAGAAACCTGAACACTGCAGTATACGGGAAACCTACACGCAGATCAGTAGTTACATGCTGACTCTCGTCAACCACTGGAGCACAAACTGAGGTTTGCAGATGCCTGCACCACTGGGATGAGAATGTATTTACATCAAAATGTATGTACAAGGGCAGAAGTTCTGAAGCACACAAACAGATTAAGAAAGCACTTAAAACCTGTGGCTCCCCCAACTGGGCCTTTATCAAAACCGCAAGTAGATCCAGTGAGAACCCATCTAGAACAAATATGAAAAGGACTACAAATAACACGGCATTGCCAGTCCATAGTATTCTGAAATACAGAATCTATAAAACCCAAGTGAATCTGCAACAAACACTGCCAACCCAGAAACAGTCTAAGGCTAAAGGTTTGCCCACCCTAAGTACACAACATAAGCAGAGCAGTGTTGTATATGTAATACAATGCAGCGAGACATGCCAAGACTTGCAAAATGCAAAAAAAAAAAAAAACAACTGCTCCACAAGTGCATTGCAAACAGGACATGACTCAGGGTTCCAAACACTCGTTTGAAGACAGCAATGTGCACATTCTGGCCAGAGAAGCCAGATGGTTTGAAAGAGGAATGAAAGAAATCATCTGGGTGGGGTAATGACACATGTGACCTTATGGCCCTCAAAACGTTAGTAAGTCCACATAAGTTAAACTGTGCATGTAATTAGAGAACTAGATACAATGCTGTCATTCAACCATTTAGCCAATTTTCCCTATTGTTCACTTGCAGTACGGCAAAGAAATATTCCCATACACCCAAAAAGCATTTTCTTGATAGATCACAATGATAAAGAGAGTTCTGAAAAATTATGATAGAACATTTTGAACTCCACATCAGGTGGTATATTACTCTTTGCATTATGAATTTTGAATACATATACGTAAACCTTTCCCAGAGCTTTTTCTCTGAGAGTTGAAACCCCTTAAAGAACCCTGAAGAAATCCAAATGGCAAAGTTTGGGGTTTTTTTTTACTTTTAATTGTTTTTTTTTTTGCAATTAAGTGTATTTTTGCTTGCTATTCTGGCTGTCATCTGAGTAGCCTCAATGGCGAGTCATTGTGATTTGAATTCAAAAGGAACTGAAATAAATGTTACCAATGTATCTTTTATTCAGATAATTTTCCCTAACTTTGTATTTTTGTCAGCCAAGGTCAATATGTATTTAGTATAGACTGAATACATACAGGAAACAACTATAGGTATACAGTATAGCTCTATGAATAGATTCAGTTCAATTCAATTTTATTTGTATAGCGCCAAATCAAAATACAAATCATCTCAAGGCACTTTACAAAAACTAAAACTAAAAACCCAACAATTCCCTTATGAGCAAGCACTTGGCGACAGTGGAGCTCAGTGCACCGATGGTCCTCGGGCAGTCTAGGCCTATAGCAGCATAACTAAGGGATGGTTCAGGGTTGCCTGAAGCCAGCCCTAACTATATGCTTTGTCAAAGAGGAAGGTTTTAAGTCTAGCCTTAAAAGTACAGAGAGTGTCTGCCACCTGAACCCAGGCTGGGAGCTGGTTCCACAGGAGAGGAGCTTGATAACTAAAGGCTCTGCCACCCAGTCTGCTTTTGGAAACTCTGGGAACCACAAGTAAACCTGCACTCTGACAGCGAAGTGGTCTCTGAGCAGACAGACTTCTGTTTTATCTGATGTCAGTCCACATTGACTCTTAAGACACAGGCAGGGAACCCATGTCCCCCTTAACCTCCACGTTTTTTTAAGCTTCGTGTCTGTATTTCCTCTGTCGTATTTTGTTGTTTTTTGTTTTTAGCTGCTGTGTCTGATAGGCTGACGGTGAAAATGCCACACACGCACGCTCTGCTGTTGTGATGACTGACACAGGTCGGAGTCAGTGTAGATTAAATGTTTCTGTTTTGACATATAAACTCCAGACAATGTCATGACAGTCATGTCCAGAGATAGTCTGGAGTTGTAGTTTTAACACATGCAGCCACAGCTGGAGTCACAAGAGACAGGCAGGTGGACCGCTGCTATGCACTATGATTGATATGCACTATGGTTGATATGCACTATGGTTGCTATTTTTTAAGTGGGAGACACACTTGACTCTTTTGGCACTGCAGCAAGAGTGAACGTCACGCTTGATGCAAGGATTCTGAGAATCTGTCAACTTATCCTGCTGCTATATTATTGCCCCAAAGAGGTTTCACATGCTCATGACAGCTCAGCTCCTGCAGCGCATTCACCAGGCCACTGGTTCATGTTGATAGATCTGAAATTACTTATTTCCATGTTTCTATCATTTCCCAGCACAGAGAATTCTTACGCTTCAGTTACCAGTCCAACTGCCATTCGGCTACTTGCAGGCTCCCCGTACCTTCTCCATGTGTGTCAAGATCGCACTGGAGACTTTGCATGAAGGCCCTGTTTTATCTTGACGACCTGCTTCTGATAGCATGCTCCTGAGAAGAGTTGTCACAGCAGAGGAGCTAGTGACTCATTTGAGAGCTTTAGGCTGTGCAATAAACTGGAAAAAGAGCTCCCCCAGTCCACTCAGACCAAAGGGTACCTAGGCATGGAGCTGACACGAGGGCCCATCTGTTGAAGGAGAGAGCGGTGACCCTCGTCCTTGTGTCACTTCCGCCTCTCGCCGAAAGCAGTGTGGTTTTGAGCTTCAAAGCGTGCAAAGAAATTGTTCAGATTGTTCAGCAGGATGATGTCTCTGTCACAGGTCTGTGGTCAGGGTTTATAGTCTGTGATGCTCTGAATCCCCTGCCACAGGCTCTGCATGTCTCCGCTGTCTCTGAAATGGTGAACTATTTTCCTAGAATACAGCATTTTTGCCTCTCAGGCCAGCTTCATCAGGCAACCTCATCACCTACTCTGAAGACGGAGTTCTGGGCTCTCAGTAACCTGTGACCTTCCCTTGTCAGCCAGGGTTTCTGGCCCTTACTCTGATGGACTCTGTTACATCATTGATGCATTTATTGATATAGGCAGTAACTTTTTCCACGTAGGCTACTCTTGAATGTGGTGTGGTGGTTATAGGTGGCTGCCTGCCTGAACCCAGCTATGATGAGTAGTCCATCTGGATGAGCTGTCTACTGCTCACTAATGCCATTTTAACATTTCACTCAGTGCTTTGTGTGTCATTGCTGATAGTGCTTGGGGGGGGAGGGTGTAAACCGCTACAGGCAAAATGGCTGTAATTTCCCTCAGTAGGTAGAAGGGTTGACACTCCACCAGAGGTGAACAGTGTTTGCAGACAACCACTGTGTCTTGTCTTGATGTTAACACAGACCCCGCCACTGCAGGTCTTTTCTCCTTCGAGCAGAACCCTGTCTGCTCGGTAGCATGCTAGCTGGTCGAGCTGAATGGTGGAGTCTGCGATGCCGTTGTTGAGTCATTTTTATGAAAGTAAATATGGTTCTGATAGCTCCGGAGCACTGAGGTTTCCACTGCTGCGTCGCATGCTGGTATCTCCGCTGTGGAAAATCCCAGGGAGGGAGGATGCTCTCTCATAAGAGGGAAACGATCGTCAGCCCCTTGGTGTTAGGGCAGCCACTGGGTCTGGCCACTGAGAGGGAAAGATTAGAGGGCTTGGGAGTTTCCCCCGGCATCATCACTACCATCCAGGGTTACTACTGGAGAAGAATTTGGTGTTTCGCAAAACGCCTTTTTGTTCTCTACACAGTGTCTGCTGGGCTCCTAGGAGCATCTATTTCGCAGGCTTGCTCTGCGCTCGAAGCTTGTCCTTGCCGGCTCTTCTTCGCGATTTGTCAGTGGACAAACTTGTGGGCCTCTGTGTGTTCCTTTGTGTGTTTCTACTTGCGGGATGATGCTAGTTCATCCCTTTCTCACACTGTACTGGGGGCTTCCCAGTTGTAATCTGACTGGCAAGGCAAGAGTGCATGCACCGTTTGCACGCACCGAATGCTATGAAGGCATCCATCTCTTATCTCTTTAAGAGGCGTGGTTTGGTTGGAGCTAAATTAATTGGTGATTTCTGAGGTTGTACTTGTTTGCTGCAGAGGGAACGCTCGGTCTTCCCTTTCTGGAGTGGTCCTGAGAGCCAGTTTCATCATAGCATTTAATGCTTTTTGTGACTGACTTAAAGAAACTTTCAAAGTGATGGACTGTTGCTATTCTTTACTTAATTGAGTGGTTATAGCAAGGATTACTAGAGTAGGTGCATAGTTGCTTTATACAAACGCTACCTCAGCACAACACAACTGACCTCAAACCACAGGAAATCAAGAAATTTAAGTTATTACCTTTATTAGTCCCACAATGGGGAAATTCCATTACCACCCAAAGTGCGCACACACACACCCGAAGCAGTGGACAGCCAGTGCCGCAGCACCTTGCTCAAGGGTCTTACCTCAATCGTGGTATTGGTGTGGTGGACAGGGCGCTGGCTATTCACAACAATTCAACAATTCAAGCCGGACCTGAGACTCAAACCCGCAATTTTCAGGTTACAAGTCCGACTCCCTATCCATTGGGCTTCAAGTGCTCCCCTCTAGGCCACGACTAAAGCACGATAAAGCACACCTCTTCACAAAACCATTTGCTTCATAAAGCTGGTTAAGATGTTGCTAAGAGTGTGCTAACAGTGGCTACATTGACGATTACCTGTGCAGACACACATTGATGTATTAGCAGTATTATGTACTTGCCCACTTTCTGGTTCTTACTTTTTGGAGTCTGTCATGGTACTTATATACAATATTCTGGTATAATGCGAACATGGTCATATATGGTATTTTATATATTAAATTATTTCCTGTTTAAACACAGCAACATTAGAATTTGTAGTCCCATGACTTGATGAAAGCAAAAACAGTATTCGCTGTCCTTTTTGTCGAGTTTTGGTCTATACCTGTTGAACTGGGCACAAAATATTCACCAGCTATTCTGTAAATTTGTCAGTCTGCTGTTGCTGGGCAGGTAGCATTCAATATGGAAATCTGAGCTTGTCACTAAAAACATGTGAACACAGCTGCTGGAAAAGAGGCAGATGAAAGTGATGTTTATGAGTTGAAAACTTCAACAATAAATAAGCTACAATGCTCTACAGAGCTGAGTGGAAAGGCAAATGAGCAACACCTTTCACATTACAAAGTCATTTGATCCATTGTAGATATGAAAAATATTGATTAGCACAGCTTCAACTAAACCTAACTAGTTCACAGAATCAGGTAAAATTGCACATCGCAAACCATAAAGATTAAGCTGCAATCACACCTCAGTACAAAAAGGATGTCCTTAAGAATGCCTGCCACTTAACTAATTAAACATTGTGGTTGAGCGAGGGAGAAATTAAGCATTGGTGCCATTGCTGTGGGCCATTCCTTCCTCCCAGTGACACCTAATTAAGAACTTGATGAACACCAATACTGGGCGATATCTATGTTCCTCTGGCACCCCCCACATCAGTCATTCAGCAGCACTTAGCTGCTGGTTTCATCCTCAGCCTCTTCTCCGTGCCTCTCTGTCTGTCTCTATAATGCTGTGGCCACACTCAGCAACCTACGAAGGGACGCCTTGAACTAAATGACATGTTAATTATAATTACTGGTAGCCATGGTAAATAAACAGTGGTGGAAGTGTTGAAAGTGTATGAGCACAAGTCGACGGGGGGCTCTGACACGTCAGAATTGGCAGTCTTAATTGTAAGTTTCGGCCTCCCCATCATCATGGCTCCATCTTTTTTCTCTTTCTTTTTTATGCCTGTCTTTTTTATCCTCCTCTCAGGAAAGACAGTGATTACCCCTGTGCCGACGTGCTGCATAATGGTATCAGCGCCGCCAACAGAGCAGTGAATTAAATTGTATCTGCAGGCACTGTGAAGCCTTGATGAGGGGGGCAGATGCCTTTGTGGTGTTATCATTATAACACAATGGTCATGTTGTCATCAACCTTGCCATCCAATTGAAAAGGCATGATTGTGTGTTGGGGGCTTTTTCTCCTGTCCTCCCACTACCCCCTACCCAACAACCCTGCCGCCCCACCCCCAGCTGTTTCGCTGTGAATAGGAGCAATTTTCTAAGAGCTATGAAATCACGTAATAGGTCCTAATATGCAGCTGCTTGGCACAGTGAGGCAGCCTCTATTAACGCGGAAGTCAAACACAATATGTGTTTTGGCTGTAGAATTGCTGAATATACGAGTACGGCCAGATTTATACAGATGAAAATCCACACAACAGTCACCATTACAAAGACAAACCATTTGCTCCATCTTCTGACATGAGGTCCCCTATTATGAATTCTGTCTTCACTAAAGCATTCAACCTGTAAGGAAAATCATTTTGGAAAATTGAATGGTGGGCCAAAACATTCAAAACATATTTGCAGTGTTGAGTAACAGATTCATGATAAAAGCTGCAGCACTGTTTTCCCAGTGACATTGTCTGTGTCCTGGTTTACATATTTGTACAGCTGGCATTTCCAAAACAGAACATATGTTCTCTTCTTAACTATTGTTTTATGCACATTGATAAACAGATGTGCTTTACTGTATGTGCCTAAATTTCTTGGTGTCATTGCACATGTTGACCTCAAAGTTTGATTCCCATAACACAAAGATGTCTGAATGCTTGACAATGCAGCATCTACTAGATAAATGTTAAAACAATAAATTCAAGAGTGCCAGGAAAATTTTAAAAAACTGCTGGGCAAGTCCTTCAATGAGCCTAATTTATACTATATTTCATGCTCCATGCTGTATTGAGATCAGATTTAAATAAAGTTCAGAAAATGTTGAGATAAAAATGATCTTAGTGTTATATAAAATAAAAAAGATGCTATTTTTAAGGTTTCTATGTCACAGCTGTCATACAAAGGCAGCTGATGCATAAACATGGATAAGCCACACTGTGTCTATGACAGTGAGATAGGTGCTTACCATCTAGGGATATCTAGAGGTAGATCGGTATGCCACAGTCCCAGGTGAACTAAATCAGAGGCTACTGACATTTGGATTATCACCTCTATCTTAAATACATTCTTTGCTGTACAATTTTCCATAAGTTTGTAAAATGAAAATTATGCCTTAATCTCACTTTCTGGAAATGCACTGATCAAGTGAGATCAACTTACCTTGATGGAACTCATTGAGCTTCTTGATGGCCTCATCTCTCTCCTCCTCCAGCCGTTTGCACTTACATAAGAGAGACAGAGCAGTTTAAACACAGGATCACTGCTGTTTTAATCAACCTTGGACCTGTCTGCCTGCGCTACATAACAACTCAGACGCTGCCTGGATAAGCAGTTAATTTAATTGGATAAAAATGTGATACAGTCTATTGAAAAGTAAATGACACATAGCACTGAAGAACAGGTAAGGAAATATAATAAATGTCCCCAAAGTGACCCTGATGTTTCCATGTAAAATCCAGTATACACTAAATAACTAGAAAACTCTACACAACTCTTCTACAAAATTACAAGCGCATTTTAAAAAGTCAGTTTCAGTTTTTTTAATGATAGCTTTTAATATGCATCATACATTTTCCATTTCCATGTCATCAATCTCCATTCACACACTGACATTGCTGTCGTTTCTCTTCTGTTAACATTATTTGGTGAACATTGTTCTTTGGCAGGAAGGGCTACAAGATAACATATAGCACACTGAGAGCTTAGAGGAACTGCCAATTCTAGTTCCTACTATTGTAAGACCAATTACTGCTTTTACTGTAACTGCGAGATGATCCTACTGGTGCTACTGTAACTGTTACTGCTGGTGCTGTACCCAAACAATCACCAAACTGGAGGTGGTCAGCACCAGAACAACTATAAATATTTCCAGACATGCAAACTACATCAGTCTAAGCCTGACCAATATTAACACTTACCTCCATGGTCACAGTCTCGTGCTTCCTCTGCAGGTCTTCATACTCCTGTAGAGCTGTAGGGAGCAAAGGATGCCAGTAAGCCATGTACAGCATAAATTACAATCAAACAAATGTCAGTGAAGAACATACTAATCCCATCTTCCCAAATTCAACAAGTGGAAATACGTCCAGCATGTGATAACTTGTCATTCAATGACTATTACAGCTTGTGGCCTCTGTCACCTGACTAGGATGTTAGCTATAGCAAGAATGACTCTTTGCCTTGGGTGTTACTAGAATAGAAATGGGAACTGTGGAACTGCCTTCGATAATAAATGTGTATTAACAGATATGGCAGCGACTACTCACTGCCAAGATAGGATGTCCTAAGTACAGCTAGTAGTCAAAAATACTTTATATGATGCATACTGTAAATCTTCTTTTGCACCCCCATAACTGTCTTACAGTGATAAAAGGAGAGGTTTACCTGTTTACTACTACGATAGCTTTTCCTGCTGTAGCTCTAGCAAATATACATATGACCCTTTTGCTGCTTAATACCAAATGTCCAGAACACTCGACTACATTGCTGAGAGAAGACAGATCAGAGGGGCAATGTTAAACTGTCAAAATGCTACTGTATTATGAATTTAGAGCCAAGGTTTTTTTTTTCCATGAAACAATAAGTGTTAATCAGTAACCAAAGTCAGCCTCAATTTGCTCCTTATGACATCCAGGAAGCTGAATAAGGATGTTGTTTTCTTTCAGTGAGGCTGGCTTTTAAAGAAGGGTTTTGTATGCTTGTTCGAGGGCATATCCTCCAACAGAGGAGAAAACACTGTGTACCCTTTCTTTTTTTGTACTTTAGTCAATCTTACAGTAAATGTGTTGGTTTTAATTAGGGGAAGTTACTAAGTAAAGCAAAGTAAAGTAGAAGTAAAGTAAAAATAGCCACCTTTATTGACACTGATTAGGTGAAGACTGAAACCAAAATTGGTGACTCATACTTTTCCAAATCTTAGTACAGTAGTAGTATAGAAGGTTGACCTACAGTACTTTGATGAAGTTTCAACTAAACTTCCATCTTTTTATTGCAAGTATATATTTCATATGGCATGCACCTGCATTGTGCCTTTTCTTTTTTGGGAGGCAGGAGGTTGTGATCGTGGGGCTGACCACCCTGGTGGACTGAAACACTGGCTAACAGAAGTAAGGAAAACATGGCAATACACTGAAAATTAGCTGAAAAGGAGCTACTACTGTGCATTAAGAGCTTTTGTCTAGGTGTAAAATGGTGCTAACTGCGCGTAATAACTAATAATAACTGCATTAGTAATGCGTCGTACCAGCTGCTATGATAGAGGTCTTCAAGTGGCCCAGCTTTGATTTCCACATGTGAGGCCCTGTCAAGTACAGTTCACTTCAGCTATCCTAGTGGATATGACGCACTGGACTCATTCCACACAATAAGAAAAGAAAGGGATTTGGGGGACCCAGCAACCTGTGAGTCCAGGGGCTGAATACAGCAGGCTATATGATGGACTGCAACCTCCATGTAGCCTCGAACGGGACATGGACTCTGGCCATGAAACCAAAACTCCCTGACGTCTGTTCAAGGACAAACTGAGCTGAAGCTGAAGTTACAGAGCATGTACTCAGCATTGACTTTTTACTCCCTGAGTACATGTGAGTCGTCTAAAGTTCGCTAAAACCAACATTACCTTAGAGCATGACTTTCTTTCAGACTGTAAAAACCGTGTTTTGGCGCAACACAGCGAAACAACAAGACAGTGTACTCACGCACCTTGGTTAGACAGGTCTGTGATGACACTGATTTTACCCAGCTCTCCTGCAGCCATAGCGAGACAGTCCTGGCCCACGGTACTGACCCACGGTCCTGGCTCACGGTCTAACAGGAAGTGCTCCTACGCGACACGCCTAACGAAGGTAAGGAAGGTAACGTGTCTTCGCGCGGAGGAGTTTGAAAAGGGATATCTCAGTTCTCTGAGGACTGTAACATAAAAGTAAAAGTAAGGTGAATGGACTTTCCAAAACGTTTCCAGGTTACTGCACACTGCTGCCTGACGGCTGTGGTGGATTTCTGGTTGAAGAAAGAACTTGTAGTGCAGAGCTGGACAGCTCTGTGACCTTCAGTGAGATGATTTTAGACTAAAAGCTGGACATTCCTTGTTTCCCTTGAACTGTCGTCTTGTCAAAGATTCACAAATTTCTACTGAGCTTTAAACAACATATGAAGGTATTTATAAGGACATGGAACCAACATTAGATCTACATTATCTAAATGAGCTTTGTCAATCACAACTAAGAATCCCCCAACACCTGATGAAGACCAAAAAAAAAAAAAAAAAAAAAAAAACAGCAGGTAGACCTTAATTATGAAGACAGAGCATCCATTCTCAAGTGAATTATCCACTGAAGGGCAAATACATTGTTTTGGGGTTTGCCTCAGAGATCACAGAGAAAGGAGGCAGATGGCCGCCCAAACTGAGCCTGGTTCTGCTGGAGGTTTTTTCTTCCGTTAAAGGGAGTTTTTCCTCTCCACTGTCGCCAAGTGCTTGCTCATAAGGGATTTGTTGGGTTTTTAGTTTTAGTTTTTGTAAAGTGCCTTGAGATGATTTGTATTGTGATTTGGCGCTATACAAATAAAATTGAATTGAATTGAACATAGTCCAGGAAGTATATCCAGTGTTGCAGATGTAAGAAGGAAAAACCAAAGAAAAGAGCCTAATTTTTCATATAATTTAATTTATTCATAGACACATAAACTCACAAAACCATTATTGATGCACAACAAAGTAGTAGTTCCTGGAGATGCATGGGAATGTTTAATAAACCTTTGTATAGGATACCTCTTTTCACAACAAAAATAAAAGCAAACACAAAAATCTACTATATATTCTTTCCAGAGTAGAGGGCCCAACAGAGAAAAACGTTTGGGGTTCAATATAGAGAAAACATCAGCGCTCTATGCTTGTGACGCAGGTTTGTCTGTTATTAAGAATATTGAGAACAATAACATGAGAAGATCTGAACTTGAAGCTACTGACATTAAAAAAAAAATCCAGCACTTTTACTCAACAATATACAAGGACCCCCGGGTAAATACTAATATGATGACATTTATGATGTTTATGTATTGTTCAGTAAATCACACATTTTCCAGTGTGCAAACAGACTGAGCTTCACCCAAATGGTGCTGATAGAAGGACTACTGCATTTTACAGCATTTGTCATGTTATTGACCCTCATATCTGAACTCATCTTTCTTCTGATGGAAACCTTTTGTGTTAAACAGAGGATGGATGTAACATAGCATTAATTAAAAAACAAAAAGAAACTGAAGAGAAAGATCCAGCAATAACACACCCCAATAACTTAGGATATGTTTGCAATCAAGAGTAGATATTACAATCACAGACACTTTCTACACACAGCTTCTGGACACAGATACACACAGTACATCTAGAGAAAGGGGAATTCTTGCCCTGTTCTAATTCAAGATAGGGAAGATTTGGGCGTGGTATTGGCATAAGTTGATTCATGGGAAAGAGACAAATAAAATAAATAAGAACAGTGGAGAAAGGAGATTAGGTCTGGTATGGGCAAAAACTCAACAAAATTGGGCTTGGACTCCCCGAAAGTATAGGGTGAGGTGAAGGAAAGGAATGAAGGGACAATGAGGATGGTGGGTACAAAGGTGAGGGGAGCTAGAACCAGAGCATCCCTTAGTTGTGCCTTAGTGACGGGCGGCGGACTCCCTGGGGTAAAACTCAGCCAGAGTGCTCTGAGGAATCCTCTTGAGCATCTCCTTGGGGAAGATTCGCAGCAGCTGCCAACCAATGTCCAAGGTTTCATACACAGTCCTGTTGTCGTAGGGCCCTTAGGGACACAGAGCGGTGTTGGTTAGCGTCTAAAGATTCTCTACTGTGCATCAAATCACGTAAAAAAAGGTTCTCAAACAACAAATATCATAAGGAAAGACATCAAGAAATGTAGTGTAGTAAAGGATTTTTTGACTGTATAGATATTTACATATTTTCACATACAAGCCTTGTGACAAATGTATCATGTGCTTATATAAAAAGGCAACTGACAAGGAAAAACATCATCTTTGCATTATTATTTGTCCACCTGATGGCTATAAGGTTAACATTCATTCTCCTTGAGTCTGTTTTGTTCTTGACCAAGCCCTGAGAAAAGCATCTGGCTCTTTAGCTGCTAAATGCGCCACCAGCTAGTTTATCTGAGCTTTTCCACTAAAACAGCTGCCTGGAAATGGCTTTAACAACAGAGGCTGCAGGACATATAGGATCTTTTGTTTGCTTTTCAGGGGCAACATCCCAAGAGCTTTAGCTGAAATGACTAAAATCTTGTTTGTGACATGATGTCCCCAGTTTGTGATCCAAAATATACTTTTCAATATTTCATCTTGTTTTCTTTGTCAGTGTCAGGTTACCGTCTAGCAAGATGCTGTGCAAACCCTAGATATCTTGAATATAATGCTGTATAGAAGAGGACTTGAATGTCAAAGGAAGGAAATCTTGATGCATGTAAACATACTTGGAAAAAGCTTTAAAAGAAACAATGCACAATAACTGCCTCATTTAGGTCATTTTAAAGTCAAAATGGTAATTTCCAGTTTTGATAGTCCCTAGCGGACATATAAAAAAAGCCAGACTGGCAGACAGACTGCAGCTGCTGCTCAGTGACCATGTTTTCATTTTATTGAGATTGGCAGGTTCAGCCAATCTCAAATGAATTCATTCATATATATTTCCAAAGAGTGGAGTCCCAAATGTGTTTTCTCAACAAATATTTCAAATTCAACTACAAAAGAATCCTTTTTGTGCTCTGTTTCTTTCCAGAGGTGTCTTAAAGAGCTACCTTCAACATTTGGCTTAGCTGAACTATAACAAATTTTTGTCTTTTTGTATTTTTTTATTTCAGATTCAGTTTTTTGAAACTCTCATGCCATTCCATAATTTGCTGGGTTTTGTATTCTCTTGTTTTCACTTTTGTCATAAAGTTTTTTGCTTTAAAAAAAAGCTTTTAAAAAGGATACAGAATAACCTTAGGTTTAAAAATGAACTTCACAAATGTAGTTGCTTTGTCTGACAATCCAGGGTGGGGACCGGGATGCAGAGACTCAGTCTAAAACGCTTCTCTGCAGTTTCCTTAGAGCCGCCGCCCCCTTCAAACCACATAGAGACTGTGTCTGCCCCTCGAACATATAAATCAAACAAATCAGAAGTTAACAGAAGAGGAGTTATTCATAAAAACTTAATAAAAATTAAGACCACTCCTCTTATTGAACAGAAAAACAGAACTGTCAAATGTGGATTATTAAATATTAGGTCCCTTTCTTCTAAATCTCTGTTAGTAAATGATTTGATAACTGATCACCAAATTGACCTACTTTATCTTACTGAAACCTGGTTACAGCAGGATGAATATGTCAGTCTGAATGAATCAACCCCCCTCAGTCATAAAAATTATCATGTTCCTCGAAGCACAGGTCGAGGTGGAGGAGTAGCTGCAATCTTCCAGTCAAACTTATTATTAAACTTTCATCCTCAGAACAGTTATAACTCATTTGAGAGCCTCACTCTTAGTCTCTCACATACAAACTGGAAAACACAAAAACCAGTTCTACTTGTCATTTTGTACCGTCCACCTGTTCCTTACTCAGAGTTTTTAACTGAATTCCCTAACTTCCTGTCTGATTTAGTGCTTAGATCAGATAAAGTCATTATAGTGGGAGATTTTAACATTCATGTAGATGTTGAAAATAACAGCCTCAGCATTGCATTTAATTCTATATTAGATTCAATTGGTTTCATTCAAAACGTTAATAAACCCACCCACTGTTTTAATCACACCCTTGATCTTGTTCTGACCTATGGCATCGAAATTGAACATCTAATAATTTTTCCCCCAAATCCTGTTTTGTCAGATCATTCTTTAATAACTTTCGAATTTAAAATGATGGATCATGCAGCGTCTGGAAGAAAATTCCACTACAGCAGATGTTTATCCGACAACGCTGTTAATAAATTTAAGAAAATGATTCCATCTTTATTTGCATCTATGCCAAGTATAAACATAATGGAGGGCAGCTGCCTGAATCCCACTCCCTACCAAATTGATCATGTTGTTGACAGCGCTGTAACCTCACTGCGTGAAACGCTTGATTCTGTAGCCCCTCTGAAAAAGAAGTTAGTGATTCAGAGAAGACTAGCCCCATGGTATAATTTACATGTTCGTACCTTAAAGCAGGCATCACGAAGGCTGGAAAGGAAGTGGCGTTCCACAAACTTAGAGGAAATTTTTCTAGCCTGGAAAAACAGTCTACTAACATATAAAAAAGCTCTCCGTAAAGCCAGAACTGCATACTATTCATCACTAATAGAGGAAAATAAGAACAATCCCAGGTTTCTTTTCAGCACTGTAGCCAGGCTGACAAAAAGTCACAGCTCCGTTGAGCCCAGTGTTCCCTTAGCTCTCAGCAGTGATGAATTTATGAGTTTCTTTACAAATAAAATCACAACTATTAGAGATAAAATTCAGCAGATGCTTCCTATACCTGCAATAAATGAATCTTTTACTACAGTAGCTCTTGAATCATCTGTAGGACCTCAGTTATGTTTAGACTGCTTCTCTCCTATAGATCTCTCTGAATTTACATCAGTAGTTGCTTCATCGAAATCATCAACGTGTCTCTTGGACCCCATCCCGACTAGACTGCTTAAAGGCACCCTGCCATTAATGAACTCATCTTTATTGGACTTGGTAAATTTATCTCTAGTATCAGGCTACGTACCACAGGCCTTTAAGACTGCAGTAATCAAACCTTTACTCAAAAAGCCTAGTCTTGATCCAGGTGTCTTGGCTAATTATAGACCAATATCCAACCTGCCATTTATTTCTAAAATCCTAGAAAAAGCTGTTGCTAAGCAGCTATCAGACCACTTACACAGGAATGAACTATTTGAAGATTTCCAATCAGGATTTAGAGCACATCATAGTACAGAAACAGCACTGTTGAAAGTTACCAACGATCTTCTCTTAGCCTCAGATAATGGACTTGTTTCGATACTTGTCCTCCTAGACCTTAGTGCAGCATTCGACACCATTGACCACAACATCTTATTACAGAGACTGGAGCATGTGATTGGTATCAGAGGAACAGCGTTAAAGTGGTTCCAATCCTATTTATCGGACAGATTCCAGTTTGTTCATGTCCATGATGAACCTTCCACACGAACAAAAGTTAGTTATGGAGTTCCACAAGGTTCTGTGCTAGGACCGATTCTGTTCACCCTGTACATGCTTCCTTTAGGATATATCATTAGGAAGCACTCTATTAATTACCACTGCTATGCGGATGACACTCAGTTATATCTATCTATTAAACCTGTTAACACAAACCAGTTAACCAGACTTCAAGCCTGTCTAACTGACATAAAGGCTTGGATGACCAGTAACTTTTTACTTTTAAACTCGGAGAAAACAGAAGTCATTATATTTGGGCCTAAAAATCTCAGAAATAACTTTCCTAAAATTATAGCTACTCTAGATGGCATAGCCCTGGCCTCCAGCACTACTGTAAAAAACCTTGGAGTTATTTTTGACCAGGACATGTCCTTTAACTCACACATAAAACAAATTTCTAGAACTGCATTCTTTCACCTGCGCAACATTTCCAAAATTAGGAACATCCTGTCTCAAAATGATGCAGAAAAACTAGTCCATGCGTTTGTTTCCTCAAGGCTAGATTACTGTAACTCATTACTATCTGGATGTCCTAATATCTTAATAAAAAGCCTCCAATTAATCCAGAATGCCGCAGCCAGAGTCCTGACAGGAACTAGCAAGAGAAATCATATTTCTCCTATATTGGCTTCTCTTCATTGGCTCCCTGTAAAATATAGAATAGAATTTAAAATCCTTCTTCTCACATACAAATCCCTTCATAATCAAGCTCCTTCATACCTTAAAGACCTCATAGTACCATATTATCCCAATAGACCACTTCGCTCTCAGAGTGCAGGCCTACTTGTGGTTCCCAGAGTTCTCAAAAGCAGAATGGGAGGCAGAGCCTTTAGCTATCAAGCTCCTCTCCTGTGGAACCAGCTCTCAGCCTGGGTTCAGGAGGCAGACACTCTCTGTACTTTTAAGGCTAGACTTAAAACCTTCCTCTTTGACAAAGCATATAGTTAGGGCTGGCTTCAGGCAACCCTGAACCATCCCTTAGTTAGTTATGCTGCTATAGGCCTAGACTGACCGAGGACCATCGGTGCACTGAGCTCCCCTACCCTAACCCCCCCCCCCCCCCTTCTCTCCCACCTCATGTATATTCCACCATTGAATGTTACTAACCTTGTGCTCTCTCTCTCCCCTAGTTTGTGCTCTCTCCCTCCCTCTCTCTCTCTGTCTCTCTGTACCTTCTGCAGGTGTCCCTGGTCCTGGAGCTGTTTATCGCTGATGTGCAGTTACTGGCCCCACCAACTTGCAGTGTCTATTTGTTGTTTATTGTTGCGGTTCTTTTCTCTCTGCTCTATCCACTCACCCCAACCGGTCGAGGCAGATGGCCGCCCAAACTGAGCCCGGTTCTGCTGGAGGTTTTTTTCTTCCGTTAAAGGGAGTTTTTTCCTCTCCACTGTCGCCAAGTGCTTGCTCATAAGGGAATTGTTGGGTTTTTAGTTTTAGTTTTTGTAAAGTGACTTGAGATGATTTGTATTGTGATTTGGCGCTATACAAATAAAATTGAATTGAATTGAATTGAATTTGTACAAAGTCTGATAGAAAATGGAGCTTAAACTAATGATGTTCTGATTCCAGGTCTGTACTTAGCAGCAGTTCTTTAAAGTGAACTCAATGAAAGCTGCGAAATACAGTAATGCTTGATCAAAATCAAATGTTTTAAAGCCAATGCCCTCCACCTAAGGTACATACTGTGGCTGCTATTGAAACAGGCTTATTTCTAATGGATGCATTGTTGTTGTAAGCTGGATGGGGAAAAAAGGCTAAACATTTTTCTCTCAACTTCCCCATCCAATCTTGCTGTGATGACTGATGAGTCCTGTGGAATCCTGCATGTACAGTATCTACCAAGATGATTAAACTGTCTCAACGCCAAGCTTTGTTTAGTCACTCATCTAAAAAGAAGGCATAGAAGAAATGGTAAAGTATGCCAGAGCACCAGAGCCTATACAGATACATTTTCTCCCAGGAACAAATGTAATCTTACAATATAATGTGAATGCCACTTCAAACACCATTTTCAAAGCAATACCTTAATAGATGAGCAGAAACCACTCAACCTGACATATGCCACTACTGTTGGGTGGTTGCTCTTTATTTCAGACCATGAGTTTATATCTGGGACAGTGACAGATGTACAGACCTATGTGGTTTGGTGATTTTGTTTTATGTATTTGTTATTTTTAATAAATCCTATCCAGAGACCGATAGCAACAATGATTGTGGTGTATTCACCATAATGTGTGTAAAACCAGAACCTGGTTTAGCTTGTTGATCTGTGCCACAGACCTCCAATGTTTACCAAAAATATGTCTCATAACACCATCACACTAACAATATGAGAAGTTAGGCAGGGGTCAGAGGTCACGGCATGTGCACAGACTCTGACTAAAACATAATAGCTTTTCTTAGCACTTTTGTTTTTGAAATAAGACACTTGGTACATTAGTGTGTTTTTAGACATCAGTGGAGGACTAAATTGTGGATTCACATACACCAATCTACACCTTTAGCTTTGCTTGGCAGGCCAAAGCCTAGACTTTGCAATAGGGCTGGACAGGAAAAATCAATTTTCTGATCACAAGAATACATAGATATTACCACACAAAAGGATGGAAATTTGTGAATTATTCCATTAGCATCTTACCCTGTGCAATGAAGTTTTTCTCAAACTTTTGTAGGAACTCAAGGTAGAGTAAATCATCAGAGGTGAGGGCCTCCTCTCCCACAACAGCCTTCATAGCCTGGACGTCTTTACCAATGGCGTAACAGGCATACTGGACACAAAGAGAGGAAATAATATTAATAATGAATGACTGTACCAAATATCATTGCTGTCTCCATAAATTATCTTTGTCAGTGCTTGTGATAATTTATAGCTTCAGAACCACAAAGTATTTAAATGCACTTTAGTAACCAGATTACTCAGAAAGAAATCAAGTTATGTGGGTAATCAACAAATCAGTAAACAGATTTCTCTTCTGATCTCTCTATCCCATCCCACCACCGCTACTCTCCTGAGGTCTAGCTCACAGGATACTTTATTTAGGTACAATAGGAAGAATTTGTTACCAGTTGGTTAGAGACATCAGCATGGTCCTTCCTGGTCATGCCCTCGCCAATAGCGGACTTCATCAGACGGGACAGTGAGGGCAGTACATTGATTGGTGGGTAGATCTGAAAAATGATAATGAAATTGTCTGATTACATGAATTGTTAATTGTTTTTGCAATGCAGTTACAGAACAGCTTTTGAAGGCTCTCGCAGGACTTGATTCTTGGACCACTGCTATTAAACCTATATATGCTTCCTCTAGGTCAGATCATACATGATAATGTTTCCTATCATAGTTATGCAGATGACACTCAGATTTGCTTAGCTCCGTCACAAGTGACTATAGTCCCTTAGACTCTCTCTCCCAATGTTTAGAGCAAATAAATGCCTGGATATAATCAAACTTCCTTCCGTTAAATAAAGATAAGACTGAAGTTATTGTCTTTGGCATCAATAAAGAAAGTCAAAAGGTTGTTTATCAGCTTGCTAATAGTAATAATAAGCTAATAATAATAAAGACTAAAACTCATGTTAGAAATCTTGGTGTCATAATAGATTCAGACCTTACTTTCACCAGTCACATTAAAGCCGTCACTAAATCAGTATTCTATCACCTTAAGCAAATAGCAAGACTTAGAGGTCTCATGTCCAGACAAGATTTAGAGAAACTCATCATCTCCAGCAGGGTGGACCACTGTAATGGTCTTTTGTCTGGCCTTCCAAAAAAAGATGGTTAGACATCTTCAGCTCATTCAGAACGCTGCTGCCAGAGTTCTGACAAGAACCAAGAGAACTGAGCACATCACTCCTGTTCTAAAATCCTTAACACTGACTACCTGTCACATATAGAATAGATTTCAAAGTGTTACTGCTAGTTTATAAATCCCTAAATGGTTTGATCTCCTTGAAGATTACAGACCCAGCAGGGCTCTCAGATCCTTAGATAGCAGTCAGCTGGAAGTACCTCGGGTCAGAACCAAACAGGGCGAAGCTGCTTTTAGCTACTATACGGCACAAAAATTACCTTAAACGTGCCCCAATTCTAGCCGCTTTCAAGTCTAAGCTGAAAACTCTGCTGTTTTCCTGCACCTTTAACTGACTGTTTTTTTTTTTTTTTTTTTACAGTTTTTTACCGTTCTACCTTTATTCTGTTTATTTTATTTCCCTTTAATTTTTCACTTTAACGTCTGGTTTTAATTTTAATTTTATGTATTTCAGTTTATTTTAATTTTGCTGTGGTTTTTAATGATTTTTTTATGCTGTTACTGTCTCTTTGCCTATGTAAAGCAACTTGAATTGCCTTTGTGTATGAAAAGTGCTATATACAGTGGTGTGAAAAAGTGTTGGCCTCCGTTCTGATTTCTTATTTTTTTTGCATGTTTGTCACACTTTAATGTTTCAGATCATCAAACAAATTTAAATATTAGTCAAAGATAACACAAGTAAACACATCATGCAGTTTTTAAATGAAGGTTTTTACTATTAAGGGAAAACAAAGGGGGTCAACACTTTTTCACACCACTGTAAATAAAGCTGCCTTGCCTTGCCTGCCAGAGTACTCTATTCTAAACTCTGACTCCACTAACTTGATTTAGAGTATAATGAAACATTTTGACCAAAGGTTAAACTTTCCAGCTTGTGCAAAATATTACTTAGTAGCAGGTTGCTCCAACAGGCCTGAACAAAGAGAGGACCCATTCATAGAAAAATAGTTCCACAGGTCTAAACTACACCAAAAAAAAAAAAAAAAAACTTATATAGTGTAACTCACTGGTTTATCAGTGAAGTATATGAAACTATGTTGCTGACTGCAGTCTCTACTACTGGGCCCAACCAGAGATCAATCAGTGACAACAGTTCGATATTTATTAATGGATCCCCACAAGCCAACCACATGTTAGAAGAACCACATCATATGCATTAAATACTTTTACAATGCAGAAGCTTTATGCATACAGAATTCTAGTCTTGGTTGTCAAAGGACGATGGACAGTGGTCTATTTGTGTTTATCAAAACAGAAAATAACCAATAGAGCTTGTGGCATTTTGGGACCATCAACGCCAAGAATGTCAACCTCGTTTTAGACCCCAGGTGTGATGAATATTGCCTCAAAGAAATGGCTTCAAAAAAGGACTGATGAATACCTGTCTGTTGTGCAGCTGTCTGTCAACGTACACCTGGCCCTCTGTGATATATCCAGTCAGATCAGGAATAGGGTGGGTGATATCTGTTAGAGACAAAATACAACGAGTCACAGCATATCCAACAAGTAAGTCCTGTATTCAGTAAATACCTAAGTATAAACACTAAAAATAAAAATAATGCCTCAGTTGATTTCACATTCACAGTGAAGGACATCTAAAATTGAGGCACTATTCAAATCATCACCTGATTTGTAGATAATAAAACAGTGTCACACACACAACAGAAGACAGAATTTGTGCTAGCTTCCCAGTTTAAAGACCTTTACTCTAAATCAAAAGCCCGAGAGCCATCAGGAACACCAGCAGTGTTTAGTAAGAGCCGACACAATCACCTCCCTGTGATGCTGTAATGGGGGACTCCTGTTCAACTAGATAGGAGTAGGCTCTTCATACCTGTTGCTATGGTAACTGCAGGCATCAAAAATGTCTCCTCTGTCCATTTCACATTGCCTACTCCAGTAATTCAAACAATGACTTCCATGAGAGTTAGGCATTTAAGGACAGAAAAGAGAAGTATAATCTGTACAATCACACTGATATCTAACAGATACACTAGAACAGAAAAACTATGACAATGTTTTGAAATCATAAATACATGTGTTCATTATGCACATCCAGGCCCACCACACAGCTGTTATTATTATTCAGTTTAAAGCAAAGAAAGCCTTTATTCTGTTGCTGCTGCTCTCACCATCATTGGGCATGGTGAGAATGGGGATCTGGGTAATGGAACCATTTCTGCCCTCCACACGGCCAGCACGTTCATAGATGGTGGCTAGATCGGTATACATGTAGCCAGGAAAGCCTCGACGGCCTGGTACTTCCTCTCGGGCAGCAGAGACCTTGGATGGGGTAGTGGGGGTGGGTGTGTGACAGGAATGATGAGAACAAGGTCAAGGACATAGGCTGGTTAACATTTATTTCCCTTTTGTGATAGTATGTAAGGGTAGAAAAGGCTTAGTGAAGGGTTGTTTCTATATGGGTCAATCACTACCACACCTTTCTGAAAACAAACAAAAATAAATAAATAAACCAATAAACCCATTTACTGTTGGAGAATCAAGTGATGCTAACTCCTTCAATACCTTTCATAAGAGGCAAACAGCTGGTTGGAAATGTTGCCATTCTGTTTTCAGGCCCTCTACAAAAATGACCAAAAGCAAATTGTTGTTCCCAAAGTCAAGTGAATTTAGAGCAAGCAAGAAAGAAAATACATCCCATTCATCCTCAGATTCAAAGGTTGATGGGCAGGCTAAACACTTGTGAACTGTAGATTCAATGCAAAGTTAAACCTTCACATACATGAATGGGAACAGAAGTTAAACGTTAATGTCCTCCCAGCTCTTTGTATGTACTGAAATACCCATCAAGCTGCATGAATCTTATCTGACAATTCATACAGTGTGCATATGCCAAGGTTATGGATAGCAAATGCAAGAAGGGAAAACACACACGCACCATTTTAAAAGCTACATTTTGCTGCCAGCATATTGAGCCAGCAAACTGTACAGCATAAAAGGATTATTACTGAGACGCAAAAGTATGAGTCAAGAAGGCCTTACTCCCCACCACGAGAAAAAAGGAGGGCAGCAAGTGGAGGAGGAGGGAAGGGGCCCATTTCCTTTTAAAAGCCAAACAGATAATAACGAAGTTAAGGTATTTCCTACAAGAATGAAGGACACATTATCCTCCCTTTCAGTAGGACTTTAGTGAGTCTATCACTGCTGTATTACATTGACACACTGTTGCATGGTTCGTTGCTTCAACTTCTGCTGCAGTTGAGAGGATTTAGTATGTACTATACTGAATGTGCTGGACATGTAGTAAGAGCACAGCATTTAAAAATAAGTGACAGTAAGGCAGATACAGGGATAGCTGTATGCAAAACGTCACTGCTCACTGGGTTGCAGTGAAATGCCACATTTTCATGTCTTATACATTTTTTTGACTTCACAGTGCACTTTCTTCTGCTATGGGTTAATTGCAACTGGAAGGTTAGCACCACCAATCGTTTCTCAACAAACTAATTCCTGCAATTTGCATAGATGGAAACAGACATTTAGTTCCATTTTGTTGAACCTATGTGTCAGCATAAAATTCAGGTAGAAATTGATAAGCAAAGGACTGTGGAAAATTGAGTCCATGTGGAGACGTGAAAGCAGCTGCAAGTTTATTTTGAGTCCCAAACACACTATACACCGAGACGCAGAGAGACAGTCTAAAACGCCTCTCTGCAGTTTCCTTAGAGCTGTCGCCCCCCTCAAACCACATAGAGACTGTGTCTTCCCCACTAACATATAAATCAAATAAATCAGAAGTTAACAGAAGAGGAGTTATTCATAAAAACCCAATAAAAATTAAGACCACTCCTCTTATTGAACAGAAAAACAGAACTGTCAAATGTGGACTATTAAATATTAGGTCTCTTTCATCTAAATCTCTGTTAGTAAATGATTTGATAACTGATCACCAAATTGACCTACTTTATCTTAGTGAAACCTGGCTGCAGCAGGAGGAATATGTCAGTCTGAAAGAATCAACCCCCCTCAGTCATAAAAATTATCATGTTCCTCGAAGCACAGGTCGAGGTGGAGGAGTAGCTGCAATCTTCCACTCAAACTTATTATTAAACTTTCATCCTCAGAACAGTTATAACTCATTTGAGAGCCTCACTCTGAGCCTCTCACATCCAAACTGGAAAACACAAAAACCAGTTCAACCTGTGTACCGTCCACCTGTCCCTTACTCAGTTTTTAACTGAATTTCCAGACTTCCTGTCTGATTTAGTGCTTAGATCAGATAAAGTCATTATAGTGGGAGATTTTAACATTCATGTAGATGTTGAAAATAATAGTGTCAGCACTGCATTTAATTCAATATTAGATTCAATTGGTTTCACTCAAAATGTTAACAAACCCACCTACTGTCTCAATCATGCTATAGGCCAATGCTATAGGCCTAGACTGCCCGAGGACCATCAGTGCACTGAGCTCCCCTACCATAACCCCCCCCCCCCCCCCCCGCTCCTCCCCCCTGTCATGTACAGTGGGTACGGAAAGTATTCAGACCCCTTTAAATTTTTCACTCTTTGTGTCATTGCAGCCATTTGCCAAAATCAAAAAAGTTCATTTTATTTCTCATTAATGTACACTCAGCACCCCATCTTGACAGAAAAAAACAGAAATGTAGAAATTTTTGCAAATTTATTAAAAAAGAAAAACTGAAATATCACATGGTCATAAGTATTCAGACCCTGTGCTCAGTATTGAGTAGAAGCACCCTTTTGAGCTAATACAGCCATGAGTCTTCTTGGGAATGATGCAACAAGTTTTTCACACCTGGATTTGGGGATCCTCTGCCATTCTTCCTTGCAGATCCTCTCCAGTTCTGTCAGATTGGATGGTGAACGTTGGTGGACAGCCATTTTCAGGTCTCTCCAGAGATGCTCAATTGGGTTTAGGTCAGGGCTCTGGCTGGGCCAGTCAAGAACGGTCACAGAGTTGTTCCGAAGCCACTCCTTTGTTATTTTAGCTGTGTGCTTAGGGTCATTGTCCTGTTGAAAGGTGAACCTTCGGCCCAGTCTGAGGTTCTGAGCACTCTGGAAGAGGTTTTCTTCCAGGATATCTCTGTACTTGGCTGCATTCATCTTTCCTTCAATTGCAACCAGTCGTCCTGTCCCTGCAGCTGAAAAACACCCCCACAACATGATGCTCCCACCACCATGTTTCACTGTAGAGATGTATTGGGCATGTTATGAGCAGTGCCTGGTTTTCTCCACACATACAGCTTAGAATTAACGCAAAAAGTTCAATCTTGGTCTCATCAGACCAGAGAATCTTATTTCTCATGGTCTGGGAGTCCTTCATGTGTCTTTTGGCAAACTCTATGTGGGCTTTCATGTGTCTTGCACTGAGGAGAGGCTTCCGTCAGGCCACTCTGCCATAAAGCCCCAACTGGTGGAGGGCTGCAGTGATAGTTGACTTTGTGGAACTTTCTCCCATCTCCCTACTGCATCTCTGGGGCTCAGCCACAGTGATCTTTGGGTTCTTCTTTACCTCTCTCACCAAGGCTCTTCTCCCACGATTGCTCAGTTTGGCTGGACGGCCAGGTCTAGGAAGAGTTCTGGTCGTCCCAAACTTTTTCCATTTGAGGATTATGGAGGCCACTGTGCTCTTAGGAACCTTGAGTGCTGCAGAAATTCTTTTGTAACCTTGGCCAGATTTGTGCCTTGCCACAATTCTGTCTCTGAGCTCCTTGGGCAGTTCTTTCGACCTCATGATTCTCATTTGCTCTGACATGCACTGTGAGCTGTAAGGTCTTATATAGACAGGTGTGTGCCTTTCCTAATCAAGTCCAATCAGTTTAATTAAACACAGCTGGACTCCAATGAAGGAGCAGAACCATCTCAAGGAGGATCAGAAGAAATGGACAGCATGTGAGTTAAATATGAGTGTCACTGCAAAGGGTCTGAATACTTATGACCATGTGATATTTCAGTTTTTCTTTTTTAATAAATTTGCAAAAATTTCTACATTTCTGTTTTTTTCTGTCAAGATGGGGTGCTGAGTGTACATTAATGAGAAATAAAATGAACTTTTTTGATTTTGGCAAATGGCTGCAATGACAGAAAGAGTGAAAAATTTAAAGGGGTCTGAATACTTTCTGTACCCACTGTATATACCACCATTGAATGTCACTAACCTTGTGCTCTCTCTCTCTCCCCTAGTTTGTGCTCTCTCCCTCTCTCTCTCTGTACCTTCTGCAGGTGTCCCTGGTCCTGGAGCTGTATATCGCTGATGTGCAGTTACTGGCCCCACCAACCTGCAGTGTCTATTTGTTGTTTATTGTTGATGTTCTTTTCTCTCTGCTCTATCCACTCACCCCAACCGGTCAAGGCAGATGGCCGCCCAAACTGAGCCTGGTTCTGCTGGACGTTTGTTCAGTTTGGTCCAGCGGGGAAATTGTTGGTGGCATGTAGTGAACAGCCAGCGCCCCGTCCACCTTCAATACCACGACTGAGGTGAGACCCTTGAGCAAGGCACCGGACCCTCGGGCGTTGCAGCATTGGCTGCCCACTGCCCCGGGTGTGTGTGTTCACTTACTGTGTGTGCGCACTTGGGATTGGGTTAAAAAGCAGAGCACAAATTCTGAGTATGGGTCACCATACTAGGCCAGTTAAGTCACTTTCACTTTTTCGGCAAGTGCTTGCTCATAATGGATTTGTTGGGTTTTTAGTTTTTGTAAAGTGCCTTGAGATGATTTGTATTGTCATTTGGCGCTATACAAATAAAATTGAATTGAACTGAATTGAACTGACGTACTCACTGGAGCACCAAATGTGCATTAACCTGCTGATGAATATAGCATTACAAATGCACTTTTTTCGACTTTGTGTTTGATCATAATTACAGTGACTGGTACTTTTAGCAAATTACTGCAACAATTTTTTATGCAACTATTTAAGTACAAGTAGGGCTGGGGAATAGGGCCAAATTTGGGGTAGAAAAGGCAAAAGATACGCAGACAGACAAATTCTGGTGTTTTCCACATTTGTAGACATTGAAAAACATTTTTAAAAAAAATAGAACAAAAATATTTTTCAAAGACACAATAGTTATGTGAGGACAGAACAGCTCAGACTTTGATGTATGTCAAAGTACTCCTATAAATTCCTTAATGGGAAAGAAAAATAATTTTCTGCTGACAGAAGCACAGAACACTTAATATACATACTAAGAACAGGTTTTGTCATCACCACTTACTACCTCTAAGCAAAGTGGTACCTTCAGTCTGTAGCAGGGGGTGTCTTAACCAGACCATGCCATAAACTGAAATATACTTAATATTTATGAAATTTTTTTACTGTTTATACATTCAGACTTTTCCAATCAGGAACTCAGACAAAAGCATCAGATGGTTCATGTGAAAATGTGAGGTGGTAGTCATACCTCTCTTAGAGCCTCAGCATAGGAGCTCATGTCAGTCAGGATGACCAAGACATGCTTCTCACACTGGTAGGCCAGGTACTCTGCTGTAGTCAGCGCCAGGCGAGGGGTGATGATACGCTCAATGCTGATTAGTTACAGGAAAAACAAAAACAACTTATCTTGATGAACACATCAAAACTTCTGTCAAATGTCAGCTGTTTGCTAGTTTACTAGTTCTTAGCAACAAAGCAAAAAATGATTTGGGAAACAGGGAGATCATTTTTTATTTGTGGATATCTTGCCAGTAAACTTCTATTGTGCATAGCAGACATTACACATCATCTCTGACATCCATCACTAGAACATCCTTCAGAATCAATGAATGGGAGGAGCTGGTGTACAATTACAGCTTTCACACACATGTACTGAGATCAGTCTTACGTGGGGTCGTTGGCCAGGTTTAGGAAAAGGCAGACATTGTCCATGGAGCCATTTTCCTCAAAATCAGACTTAAAGAAGCGAGCAGTTTCCATGTTGACCTAAGAGACAAATGTTACAAGTTAAAGACAGAAAGGAACCTTCGGTGGAAGATCGTGAATCATTTTGATAAAAGATTAAATATAAGCCTTTTCAGACAGAGCAGCAGACATGAGTCAAAGAAACAGTGTAAAGTGAATAGAATAGCTGGATGCTAGGGTGCTGACAACAGTCAGCAACAGTTGCAGTACAGACTGTAGATTGTAGAGACATTTAAGGTATTTTAACCTAATTAATATAATTGATGCAATGTGAGAATTTACAATTTGTGCTCCCTCCTTAGTTCAACTGAAGTGTTATATAAAAGCAACTCAGGCGCTAAGATATGAGACTAACATGTAAAACTCAACATATTTAGGTCATGTCTCACTTATAAGCAGTAAACCACGACAGTCAAGATGCTAGGGCTGAGAAACATCTGGCATTTGTCTTTAAAAATTATTACAGATAGACAACATTGCTCATGGTTTCCTTTGACAGAGATGACTCCAACTTTTCCACAACCAAAAAGATAATTCACATCAATTTTCAATCTCAGGATAAAGATGAAAAGATAAAAACTATAAATAAGGACAATTTCTCTACATCAAGAGGCATACAATGAGCTCCGTAACACAAAACATTCTGAAGTCTTGCACTTGCATTGCATTTTTTTGAAAAGCATTCATTAAAAATAATTGCTGTTATTTTGCCCTTTTAAAAAGTCCTATCCATGTGCAGATATCCCTATTAACACTGCTTTGGAATGCTTCTGCTAGACTTACCACAATGGGATGTGAACTGGTGAAGTAGAAGAGGGAAGCATTTAGCAAGTAAAGCAAATGTGTGTGTGCATGTTTGGTATGGTCCAGCCTATCACAATCAGGGTATTACAGCAGGAGAGCAGGCAGTGAGGTGAGAATTTGATACTGTGGAGCTGACACTGTTAAAGGACCTGTTGAATTAGTAACCTGTCCACATAGCCTGGGGATATGCTCAGAGGTGCAGAAATAACAAGAGAGCTTAAAGGTTAAATCACCTGGTGAATATAAGATAGAAAGCAGGGTGGGACAGAGGGGACAAAGTGTCACATCAGGGTTAAGAGGGGGATTAGAGTCACAGATGGGTGAAAACAAAGATGTCCACTGAATGCTGCAGTCTATCAGCTTACACCCATGGCTGCGAAGACAATGGCAAAGTTGTCAGCACTGTAGTCCATCACATCCTTCGACTTCTGTACTAGGCCAGCCTGACGACAGATCTGGGCAGCAATCTGAAAGAAATATAATATGCAGAAGGATTTAGACAGTTAAGAGGTCTGAAGCCAGTCAGACAGGTCTTTATTTTCAAGATTGCTCATTCACTTGTGGTCTTGCAAACACAAAAACACAAATTCTTCTTAGCCACATTAAACAGCCATTTCTCAACACCCATTAGTCACATTTTTACTGTCAGAAGCTGTGGTTATCACGACACAAATGGAAAGTTTTATAGTTTAAAGAAAAGGTGTGATTACCAAAAAAAAGGTTCACAGAAATTGGATAGTGTTGGGATTTTATCAAATCAGAAGAAGTTGTCAGTAATTTATTAATTAAATGGGTAATACATTTTCTCTGAAAATACACAAATAGAATTCTATTGCTACCTGACAATATTTTCATATTGGGAGAAGGTAAAAAGATTACCGCAGACATATAAAGGAAAAAGAAGAAAGGTCAACACAGGTTTCTAAATTCTCTTTTAGATAGAGCATCAAAAACCAAAAACGGCCAATGGCCTGTCACTCAGGAAACCTCAATTGTGCTGGAGTGCTTCAGTAGATTAAAATCAATCAATACTGTTTTGCTCAGTACAATGAGTTAGTGTTGTGGCCACTGCTTATTTCATTTTTGAAAGAATGAAACACCCTATGCATTACTCTTTAGATTTCAGCAAATATTTTTATTTTAAGGAAAATATATACAAATATAGCAAATATAGTCACTTAGCCTGAGAATGCTCCAAAAATTGTTAGTCAATGTTTACTGTGGTTTCTACACATTATGTCACACATATGTAGATTTAAAGTATTGCTTCTCATGGACCAGTAGGAAGTGGGATGGGAGCTGGAGGTGCAAGCTGTTGAGGATCCTCACAGCTTGAAGAAAGAATCTGTTGCAAATCTGGCAGAGGAAGCCTTGAGGATCTCATGCCTTCCTGCTTCAAGGTGAAGAGGTTTTGGATCAGGTCCTTTATAATGCTGAGGGCTTTATGGTGCATCATGTTTTATGTTGGTGTATGAAGTACAGACATACAAATGATTTTTTCTGTGGTATTCACCATTCATTGTAAAGTTTTACAGCCAGCTATCTCTGTTCCAAAAGCAAGGTACTAGTGTAACTGTGAAGCAGAAGGTCCACTCTTTCATTTGATACCTGTTTAATACAATAACAACTTTGTAATTAAAAAAAAGTAAAAAAAAAAAAAAGTAATTAAAAAAAGATTGAGTGTGTGGAGATGCAGAAATGGAAGTAGTACAAGACTGAAATTTCATGTGATTTCAAAACCAGATTACTTCAAGATACTATTTTTTTGCACAGACTATCACATATCATCATTGGAAACGGCTAGTCCTGATGCTATTTTTAGGCACCACATATTTAAATGTTTCTTGTTCTTGATAAAGCAGTATTTCTGTTATTTTCAGAGCAATGCAAATCACAGAATAGAGAAGTATGGCAGAACAAAGGGCAAGTGTTACACAGCCAGTGTTTAATACACTGTTCAGATGATGACTCTAACCTTGTGGCACCTACGAATATAGATTCATGGAACACACTACTCAGAGCAGCTAAAATAAGAGGATAGAGCCCATCCTTGATCTTGCTAAAGACCTACCTGAAGGTAGCATACCATCAGTATTGTATCACGGGAAATGATTTACAGAAGCCCAGGATAGAGAAGGATATGACAGATGTAAATGCCTTTGTAGAACTTATGGAGAGGAGCTGGGTAAACCCTTTAGGTCCAGATCAGTCTGATATCATTAGTCTTTCCACAGGAATGGCTGTGTCACCAGACATAGCCAGTGATCTGCTGCAAGCTAACAAGACTGGAGAGCAGGCATATCAGATGTTCAGAAGTGAACGTTTAGAGAAAGAGTCACCTGCAACCAAATTCCATGACAAAATGAGAAAACAGAATCTGAAGACATTCTCAAGCATCAAGACAAGTGCTAGAGTAAAGAAGCACAGAAGAAAGACGTGGTCTTAAAAGCTGACAGAAATCTCTTTGGGCATATGATCATTGCTTCACAAAGTAGAGAACTTCACATAAAAGATGTCCTGGCTCATCCACTTGGTCCACTGCCTTGGGCACTCTCAAATCCAGATGGCTCACTGCGGAAAACTAATAAGGCTGCTCTTGCAAGAGAGTTAGAGAAATCAGCATCATCAGTTGAAGATATTGGAGAACACTGCATGCATCATTGATGGAATGAGCCTTGTTCAGAAACTAAAAGGTGATGGCAAGACTTTTGGAGAGATTGCTGGTTCTGTGCTGAACCTAGCATTCCTTGATAATATTCATTGTGGACCAGTGGAAGCTAGCAGTGAACCGAGTAAAGCTTCAGGACAAGCAGTTATTTGCAACTTGTGGAGAGAGATGCTATTGTCTTACCAAAAAAGACTGGAATATTGTTGAAGAGCTGAAATCTTCCCATGAGGAGGCGGATACCCGTATGCTCCTATATGCAAATCAAGCTAGCCCGTATGGCTATCAAACCATAGTTATTGCGAGTGAGGACACGGATGTCATGATCCTTTGTCTTGGATGTTGTAAGAAGATAAACTGCCCCCTTTGTCAGAAATCTGGCACTCAGAATCGAACAAGGTACATCAACATCAGCAACCTTGCTCAGCTCCTCAGAGATGACCTATGTGATGCTCTTATAGGGGTACATGCCTTTACGAGTTGTGATAGTGTACGTGCTTTTGCAGGATGAGGAAAAAACTTCAAATCCCTGGGAACATCCTGGGATGTATCAGAGGAACTATACAGCAACATGGAATCGTTTGTCTGCAGGATGTATGCATGTTTGTCTAGTGTATGTGATGTCAATGATCTACGTTACCTGCTATTCTGTACCAAAAGGGGTGAAGTGGAATCCAGCCTACTTCCCCCTTGCAGGGACTGCTTAAAGCTGCATAGGCTATACAGCGTGCCAATTACCAGGCAGCTGTCTGGAGGCTCAGTCTGGAAGGACAGCCAGACATACCCGAACCAAAAGGACATGGATGGACAACTGATGACAAAGGTATGCTTATAATAAATACAATAATTACATGTTCTAATAACTAATAATAAAATAGTATATATGTATAGGTAATTTCTAGATGAGAAATATCTTATTTCTTATTTGTACAGGTATGTTGATGTTAGACTGGATGCGGGGACCCCCAGCACCAATGGCTGTTTTGGAGCCTATGGCCTGCAAGTGTTCACGGACCTGCAAACTTCCCGACTGTTCCCGTCTTGCCAACAAATTAAAGTGCACAGAAATGTGCAAGCTACAAACCTGCAGCAATCAGAGGGAGGAGGAGGAGGAGGAGGATACTGATGTTATGAAACTAGTTGAATATGATGATGAAATAAACAGAAAGTTTACAATGATTAAAAAAATAAGTTGATGAACAAGGTAGAATTATGTTGTTTTTCTTTGTATGACATGTTCTTTTCAAATAAAGTTACAAGATATTTTCATTCAATTGGGTCAACGGTTATTGACATTGAAGTCTGATTTCTGTGACAAAGCTACCACTAACAAAAGGTTATCATGTTGTAATATCATCTAGAGATATGGTCTTTGAAGAAAAAAAAAAAAAAAAAAAAAAAAAAGCTTTCCAGGTTATTATTACACGATGTAAAATATAAAATATGACTCCCCTCCCCCCTCTAGCTTCGTCCGCTGCGTGCCCACCGTTGTCACGGCAACTTACTGTAGTGGTGGGGACCGTTTAAATCCCTCTTACCCTTTGTCAGCTATAAAGTGTGATACATTGCTGGAAAGGGCTTTTTGTTGGCTACAAGATACGTCAGTCATCATTGACAAACAATGCGACTTGCTGGTTCTACTTCCATTAGAAGTTGTCCTATCCCCCTGACTGGGATTTGCTCTCAGTGTTGATTCTTATTGGTTTTATGCTTAGTTACGCTGTAAAACGTAACAAGTAAGTTTCATTGAGGTCTGATGTGATTCACAGAAGCTTGCTATGTCAATCTTTATTGAATAAACAGCAAAATCAACCGTAAAACGAACCGGATTAAAACGTTTCATGAGGAGGACGATGGTTTTATGGATTTACTCGGATGATACGTCTTTTGGACTAAAACATGAATGCACTATGTTCCCTGGATATTAACGAAAAATCTTGTAATAAATCTGGAAATACAATTTTTGTTTAGAACCGCCTTCTTTCACTTGTACAATATTGCCAAAATTAGGAACATCCTGTCTCAAAATGATGCAGAAAAACTAGTTCATGCATTTGTTACTTCAAGACTAGATTGTCATCAGGATATTTCGATAATTGCCTATAGGCTATAATGTCAGTCCTAGATTATAGGCCTAGACTGCTGGGAGACTTCACCGAGATTCTCTTCTCTCTCCACCATCAAGTGCTCGCTCAGGGAGGGATTTGTTGGGTTTATATATGAAGTGCTTTTAGATAGTAGTTTATTGTGATTTGGTGCCGTACAAATAAAACTGAATTGAATGCATGTAATCAGACATTAGTGTACTTTTTTCTGTCTCTGTTGTAGTAATTGGCTTCTTGGCCTCACCTCGTTGTGTGGCAGTCCAGCAGCTGAAAAAATCGGGATCTTTTGCCCTCTGGCTATGCTGTTCATGGCATCAATGGCTGAGATGCCAGTTTGGATCATCTCCTCAGGGTAGATACGGCACTGAGGATTGATGGGCTGACCTGTAAAACACAGAAAGACTGCTTCAGCTAGAGACCACGCTCCCAAAAAAAAAAAAAAAAAAAAAAAAAAAACAATGCTCAGAGTAAAGGTAAAGTCAACTAGATGACAGACGCCCCTTCGAAAAGATGACACGCAAATTCGTGAAGCGTTTCCACATTTTAAAAATTGCAGGGTTGAGTCTCAGGTCCGGCGGGGAAATTGTCGGTGGCACGTAGCGAACAGCCAGCGCCCCATCCACCTTCAATAACACAACTGAGGTGAGACCCTTGAGCAAGGCACCGGATCCCCAAATGCTCCCCGGGCGCCGCAGCATTGGCTGCCCACTGCCCCGGGTATGTGTGCACGATGTGTGTGTGTTCACTTGGGATTGGGTTAAAAAGCAGAGCACAAATTCTGAGTATGGGTCACCATACTTGGCCAGTTAAGTCACTTTCACTTCACTTTCACTTAAGTTACTGCCTTTACTCCTAAAACCTGGCACCAAAATTAATCATCGATGCATGTTTACCTCTGTAGAAAGCATTCAGATCCCTAAAGGCACAGTAATGCAATATACAATTCCATTAACTATAAAATCTTAATTCAGACAAGTCTCCCATGTGACTACTGAAACTACTACTAAGTTATTATTACTACCAGTACATTAATGTGCAAACACCACATTTGGAGCATTAGAGCTAGTTTTAACTGTTTGATATACTGTTGGACAGTATATGCTATATATATATATATTTTCTTAGTAAAAGAAAATACTAAGTGTATATACAGTGGGTACGGAAAGTATTCAGACCCCTTTAAATTTTTCACTCTTTGTGTCATTGCAGCCATTTGCCAAAATCAAAAAAAGTTCCTTTTATTTCTCATTAATGTACACTCAGCACCCCATCTTGACAAAAAAAACAGAAATGTAGAAATTTTTGCAAATTTATTAAAAAAGAAAAACTGAAATATCACATGGTCATAAGTATTCAGACCCTTTGCAGTGACACTGCAAAGGGTCTGCTCCTTCATTGGAGTCCAGCTGTGTTTAATTAAACTGATTGGACTTGATTAGGAAAGGCACACACCTGTCTATATAACACCTTAAAGCTCACAGTGCATGTCAGAGCAAATGAGAATCATGAGGTCGAAGGAACTGCCCAAGGAGCTCAGAGACAGAATTGTGGCAAGGCACAGATCTGGCCAAGGTTACAAAAGAATTTCTGCAGCACTCAAGGTTCCTAAGAGCACAGTGGCCTCCATAATCCTCAAATGGAAAAAGTTTGGGACGACCAGAACTCTTCCTAGACCTGGCCGTCCAGCCAAACTGAGCAATCGTGGGAGAAGAGCCTTGGTGAGAGAGGTAAAGAAGAACCCAAAGATCACTGTGGCTGAGCTCCAGAGATGCAGTAGGGAGATGTCAACTATCACTGCAGCCCTCCACCAGTCGGGGCTTTATGGCAGAGTGGCCCGACGGAAGCCTCTCCTCAGTGCAAGACACATGAAAGCCCACATAGAGTTTGCCAGAAAACACATGAAGGACTCCCAGACTATGAGAAATAAGATTATCTGAGAAGCAAGAGCAAGATTGAACTTTTTGGCATTAATTCTAAGCGGTATGTGTGGAGAAAACCAGGCACTGCTCATCACCTGTCCAATACAATCCCTGCAGTGAAACATGGTGGTGGGAGCATCATGTTGTGGGGGTGTTTTTCAGTTGCAGGGACAGGACGACTGGTTGCAATTGAAGGAAAGATGAATGCGGCCAAGTACAGAGATATCCTGGTAGAAAACCTCTTCCAGAGTTCTCAGGACCTCAGACTGGGCTGAAGGTTCACCTTTCAACAGGACAATGACCCTAAGCACACAGCTAAAATAACAAAGGAGTGGCTTCGGAACAACTCTGTGACCGTTCTTGACTGGCCCAGCCAGAGCCCTGACCTAAACCCAATTGAGCATCTCTGGAGAGACCTGAAAATGGCTGTCCACCAACGTTCACCATCCAATCTGACAGAACTGGAGAGGATCTGCAAGGAAGAATGGCAGAGGATCCCCAAATCCAGGTGTGAAAAACTTGTTGCATCATTCCCAAGAAGACTCATGGCTGTATTAGCTCAAAAGGGTGCTTCTACTCAATACTGAGCACAGGGTCTGAATACTTATGACCATGTGATATTTCAGTTTTTCTTTTTTAATAAATTTGCAAAAATTTCTACATTTCTGTTTTTTTCTGTCAAGATGGGGTGCTGAGTGTACATTAATGAGAAATAAAATGAACTTTTTTGATTTTGGCAAATGGCTGCAATGACACAAAGAGTGAAAAATTTAAAGGGGTCTGAATACTTTCCGTACCCACTGTATATATATATATGAAATAAGATACAGTACATCTTGTGAGCAAAGACATTTAGGTTACAAACATACAGCCCAACATCCAACATCATCATCAGGTTAGTGATGTCATACCCATGATGTCCAAGTAGTCCTCAGCCAGAACAGTGGGCCCTCGGTCGATGGGTTTGCCTGAACCGTTGAACACACGCCCTAAAAGAGGAACATTTTCTCCCTTAAGCCAAACAGAATTTAGTTTCTAATTAATAAATATTTGATTTATTTGGAACTTGAATGAAAAAATAATTACTAAGAAACACTAATAAAATAACATTCATTAGATGACACTTCCAACCACATCTGATCCATTCTGTTTTGTGCCAGACTCTAAACAGATAAGAGTGGCTCTGATGGCTCTTGTCGAGCCTACAAGTAACAAGTACAAGTAATTAGAAATTCATGGACATGATTAATGATACTTCAAAAACAAAAGCAGGTTTACTTTCCTCTGCTGTTCAAATATATATATAACCTTGTGCTGTACTGAGATAATCGCACTGATTGAGACATTCAAGAACATTCAGAAAAAGGTTTCATTCAGTGTTGTTTCACTTTTACCATTTACTGAGTAGACTGAAAATGTAAGTAAAATCAGCACATTGAAGGAAAATACAGTACAACACATAAAGCATCATTCAGTATACTTTAAAGTGTTTCAAAGACTGAAATATGAAAGGAGGACTATGCAGCTACTACCAAAACCTAAACTGTGGACTAATCAGTTTCATTATTTACTTACTATTTTGTAGGGCGTTATCACTAAATTTGAATTAAATATGCAGTCTGAAATCATGTTCATCATACCCAGCATGTCCTCTGACACTGGGGTACGCAGGATATCACCGGTGAACTCACAGGCCGTTTTCTTGGCATCAATGCCTGATGTTCCCTCAAACACCTGAACACACAGACACAACAAGCTGTAAAAAAAGAACACTCTGAAGACAGTTACATGAGTAGTATACATTTTTGTTCAGCATGGATGCAAAAACAGGACGGAGTCCATAGCCACGCTCTTTGCTGCTGCACTAACGCTGGAAGCTAACATGCTAATATTTTGTGGTATAACACAGATATACTAGTATGACCACTGAATGGGCAAGATGAGCTTTTGCTGGGTTAGATGTGGGGCCTTATAATTTCTAAATTTTTACTATTGCTTAACTGTTTTGGTTCTTCCTTTGTCATGACTGTTGTTCTGTTTTAATCTCTTTCTATTTTTAAATATTAGATTATTTTCTTATACATAAAATGTTATCTTTTTTATGTGCATTAGTCTCAAATACTCTTACTGTTTAGTCTTTACTGTCAATCATCTGTAAAGCATTTGAATTGCATAACCTGTATGTGTAACCTGCATAATGTGCTATATAAATAAAGTTTGACTGATATTCTATAATGAGTGTCAACTATAGGACTCTTTAACGAGAGGTCTGATAGATGCTAGGTCATCCATTACACATTCTTTATCTTACCTGAACAACAGCCTTGCTACCAATCACCTCCAGGACCTGCCCACTCCTCTTGGTGCCATCCGGCAGTGTCAGGTGAACAATCTCAGCATATCTGGGGAACTAAATCAAAGAGATTCAACACAGCTGTCCAAAAACTACATTTATATCATTAATACAAGTGGCGTCTGGAAATATGAGTGGTGAGTTATACTGGCTTTTTACAGTTTGTTGAGCAGCTGTGTTGCCAAGTCTGACCTCATTTAAAAATGTATTAGCATAGGTAAGTATAAATAAATAAGAACACAATATTAGTAGTAGTAATAGGAGAATTCATTTAGTGATAAAAAGGTGAGCACCAACAGAACATCTTAGCAGCCTCACCTTCACATTATCCAGGATCACTAAAGGTCCATTTACACCCGACACAGTAGAATAGGCTGAAAGAGAGGAGAGTTACATGGTCCACTCAGTTCTATATTTTAATAGACCACAGGACAGGAAAATAATCCTGGCAATAATGACAATATTCCAATTTCCTTATGCAGCTGAAAGCCACCAATCAACATGAAGAACAAGTACACTTTCTTTCAGCCAACACTGTTAATAATCACAAGCTGACCTTTCATGGTGAGATTTAAACAGCTTTCAAGCACTTCTAGGCCCAAATGTCAAAGGCAAGCAAATGTCACGAAAAAATGCATGAAATTTACTTGCTCACATATGGCGAGTACAATTACAAGCACATGTGGTTAGTTCTGAGCCTCACAATAACAGACTACTAAATGAAAGGTCATCAATGAAGAAGGTTAGTGGAAATAGCCTGTGGCCTTCCGCAGCATTAAACTGTGGGGACTGCAGCACAATATACTGAAAGAACACACTAGAGCTCAGTGGAAAAACCAGCATCAAATGCAGTTTAGAGAAGTATTTGGACAGTTGCACCATTTTTCTTATTCCCTCTCTGTGCTTGAGCTTATTCAGTTTAATGTAATAATGGATACTACATTATAAGTGCTAGGTCTCAGCTTTAATTTAAACAGGTTTTGTTGAGAGACAGAGCCTTTTCACACATACTGCCCAAAGTGAAAGGGTTCAAAGGTAATTGGACATACGATTACTACATTTCTTCATTATTGTGTGTTGTTTCAACATCACTTCATGCACAAAAGAGCACATACCTAGCTCAGAGTTGATTGAGAGTTAACAACTCAATTGTGGTGGGTTGTCTGTCAATACGAGGATATATCAGACAGATATAAAAAATAGGTGGTTTGCCAAAAATGAACACTCGGGGTTTATTCTAAAAAATGTAAAAACAAAAAATAAATAAATAAATAAATAAATAAAGGCAAACGGCCTGGCAAACTGAGGAGCACAGGTCTTGTGGATGACATGGTGAAGAAAAGCCCTTAATAACAGCAAGTGTTCTCCATGTGTCGGAATAAAATGGCTTCAGAAAATATTTGAATGCTTTCATGCTTTCACTTTTTGCCGACTTCATATGCACATAAAATTTATAAATGGATACAACTCAATCAACACTCAATAATCCTTAATGATGAAGTGTAAATGCAGAAATTTTTGCAAATTTGTCAAAAACCCTAAAATGAAATCTCTCATTGCTGTGGATGCAAACTCTGGCCATTTGCATCCTGTTTGATTTATTCTCCTTGAGATGAGTCTAGAACTACTACAGCACGCCTGGGGTAAAATGAACTTATATGACAAGGCACATACACTGTCTGTCCTATCAGTTCAGTTTACCACAGGGGGACTCCGGTCAAGGATGATTTAAGCACACATGATATACTTGACGTTTGGGAACACCTCAGCAAAGGTCTAATACTTTTGTAAATGACAGATCTCAGTTCATGGATTTTTAAATAATTTAATCAAAAAGTTATGCAAAAATAAAATGATAAAAACCATAAACAAAGCCCATTGTTAGACTCCATCACAGGGCTTCTTGAGCTCTGAAACACAACTGACCCAGACACATAATGTGTATATGAATGCAGTACACTAGATTTTCGTGAACTATGTGAACCTAACTGCCTTTGCTGCCTTAATTTGCATAAAATGGATTGTTTAAGCCACAACAGTAGACAAACAATGTGATTAGGCTGATAACACACAATTCTAATTTTGTCTTTATTGAACACACCCATTAAGCATTCATAGTGCTAAAGGAAAAAGTAAGTGAACCCATAGACTAATTACTTCAAAGAAATGTGGAGTGGAGTGAAAAGTGGAGTCAGTAGTTTGGTCCCCTAGAGTCCTGTTGATGAAAAGAGTCTTGAGGTGTGGTTTAGAGCTTTGAATAATAAAAGGCACTTTTTAAGTTTGCTCTTCATAAGAGGCATCTGCTGATGTGAACTATGCCTCACAAAAAGGAGATCTCTGAAGACATACAATCAGGAGTAGTTGATTTGCATAAGGCTGGGAAGGGATACTAAGGTGTCTTAAAGTCTTTAGCCATCCATCAGTCGACATTTAGACAAACTGTCTATAAATGGAAACAGTTTAGTGCTGTGGCTACTCTTCCTAGAAGATGACCTCCAAGGTACAAAGCAGAATCTTCAATAACATAAAGCAGAACCCACAGCTAAAGGCTTAAAGGCATCACTGGAAATGGCAAACATCTCTGTTCATGAGTTTATCATACATGGGTCTGGACAGGCAGGGTGTCCATGACAGGATACCACACAGGAAACTGATCCTCTCCAAAAAAAAACATTGCTGTGTGCCAGAGGTTTGCCAAAACACCTTGGCCAATCTGCAACACTACTCGGAAAATGTTTTGTGGACTGATGAAACAAAAGACATCAAAAACATCAAAACATCCCCCCAATGGTGAATTGTGGTGGATGGAGCATCATGATTTGGGGCTGCTTTGTTGCCTCAGGGCCTGTTCAGTGATGCAGCAGGACAATGAACTTCGCATCCTTGTGGAGGCTCAGAACGCAGACATAACACCCATGGAATTACCTCCAGAGAGCTGTTCACAGCAGACATTTTACATCTAGCACTGTGAATGTTCAATTGGTCTGTTCAATAAAGACAAGTGAAATTTCTTTGTATGTTATCAGCTTGAGTATATTGTGTTTTGTCATGACTTGAATGAAGCTCACATTTTATGGTAAATTAATGCAGAAAATCAGTTAATTCCAAGAGGTTCACATATTTTTACCTTATGCTACGTTTGCAAGAAATCCCTAATATCCAGTCCCTTTGCACATCTGCAGGGCTCTGGGGTGGAGGGAACTGCAAAGACAAGGTACTGGAGGAGGTGAGCGCCTGAAGGTGGCAGTATTGTTTCCACTGAGTTCTCTATCATGGTCGGGTGTCCTCTTTATGTGCGAACCATCAGTCTCAGGACTGATATCAAAGGGGAAAGGAAAATAGAGGAGACTGGTGCGAACATAAAGCACTAAAGCTTAGCAGGGTGCATCCACTATGCCACTAATTAGGCATAGGCCAACAAAATAACTTGTCAGTATTGCAGCCATTTCCCACACACACACCTGCATTTCACCCTCTATTAGCCAGACAGGGTGTGTGTGCGCGTATATATATATATATATATATATATATATATATATATATATATACACACACACACACACACACATACATACATACACACACACACACACACACACACACACACACACACACCCCCCCTCGGGGCTGTGACCCCCAAACTGGGAGAGTGGCTCCAACAGACCCCAGGAACAACATCAGAGATCTCAGTCCAGAAGAGCGCAGTGCTAGGAACAGCTAAGATACTGCGAAGAACCCTCAAACTCCCAAGCCTCTGGTAGAGGACCCGAGATTGAGGAAGACACAAAGGGCAGAGACTGGGCAAGACAAAAGCTGGCTCAAGTGTGATAATAAAAACCAATGGCACCACGGGTAGAAAAAAAATATATATACATTTTCTCCTGAAAAATAAATCATTAAACAGCTTTATCTCACTTCTTGCCTCAGAGCTCAGATTCTGGTGAATGACTCTCATTCTTTTCATTTCTCTGTTTGTTGGGCAACCTTGCAAAACCAGCGAATAGGTCTCCTTTACAGCAATATTCTGATCAGTGTTAATTTGCTGGATATACTGCATACAACATATACTGATGCTGCGACATAAAAATCACACACCACGATGTTGAAATAGAGCAACAGATGATGGGAAAATTACTGGATGGTACAAATGCAGATCTTAACTATGTCGGCAGACAGGAAAACAAATAAAAGTAGACAAGCTGCATGAGTTGCACATTAAGATGTAATAAAGACCTCCAAAGACCTTCCAATAAGCAAAGCTTACTTGTCCCAGAATACACAGTCAGAGCACTGCTTCAAAACTGCTCCAAATATTAAATATTGGTATTAATACAATGACTGGCATCATAATATATTAAATCCAGCCAGTTCTCTACAGCTAAACATTCCCTTTGCATTAAAAAAAAAAACAAACAAAAAAAAACAACATACCTACATACAATTCCATCATTTTCATGGCTACCTCTTTTCCCCTCACAAATGGCAAATGTTGGCTATGTTTATAAAATGGACTTAATAACTACACTTAACCTACAATTTGCCCACAGGTCTCAAAAGAGACAAATATGGCTATTTACACAAGGGTGGTAATAGTAATGATGCAGGGAAAATCGGGCTACATAATTATACAAGAACCTCTTACAAATCCACAAGTCTACTGCATCTTAATGGTCGAAACGGTGCAAAAAAGTGTTGGCCCCCTTCCTGACTTCTTATTTTTCTGCATGTTTGTCACACTTTGTTTCAGATCATTAAACAAATTAAAATATTAGTCAAAAATAACACAAACACATCAAGCAGTTTTTAAATGTAGGTTTTCATTATTAAGGGAAAACAAAATCCAAAACTACATGGCCCTGTGTGAAAAAGTGTTTGCCCCCTAAACCTAATAACTGGTTGGGCCACCCTTAGCAGCAACAACTGCAATCAAGCGTTTGCAATAACTTGCAATGAGTCTGTTACAGCGCTGTGGAGGAATTTTGGCCCCAGAATTGTTGTAATTCAGCTACATTGGAGGGTTTTCGAGCATGAACCGCCTTTTTAAGGTCATGCCACAGCATCTCAATCGGATTGAGGTCAGGACTTTGACTAGGCCACTCCAAAGTCTTCATTTTGTTTTTCTTCAGCCATTCAGAGGTGGACTTGCTGGTGTGTTTTGGATTATTGTCCTGCTGCAGAACCCAAGTTTGCTTCAGGTCACGAACAGGATTTTTTGGTAGACAGCAGAATTCATGGTTCCATTTATGACACCAAGTCTTCCAGGTCCTGAAGCAGCAAAACAGTCTCAGACCATATGACACTACCACCACCATATTTTACTGTTGGTATGATGTTATTTTTCTGAAATGCGGTGTTACTTTTACACCATACATAATGGGACACACACCTTCCAAAAAGTTAAACTTTTGTCTCGTCAGTCCACAGAGTATTTTCCCAAAAGTCTTAGGGATCATCAAGATGTTTTCTGGCAAAACTGAGACGAGCCTTTATGTTCTTTTTGCTCAGCAGCGCTTTTTGTCTTGGAACTCTGCCATGGAGACCATTTTTGCAAAGTCTCTTTCTTATGGTGGAGTCATAAACAGTGACCTTAACTGAGGCAAGTGAGGCCTGCAGTTCTTTGGATGTTGTTGTGGGATCTCTTGTGACCTCTTGGATGAATCGCCGCTGCGCTCTTGGGGTAATTTTGGTCGGCCGGCCACTCCTGGAAAGGTTCTCCACCGTTCTATGTTTTCACCATTTGTAGATAATGGCTCTCACTGTGGCTCGCTGCAGTCCCAAAGCTTTAGAAATGGCTTTATAACCTTTTCCAGGCTGATAGATCTCAATCTCGGCATGATGTATAGCTTATGAGGATCTTTTGGACTACTTCACTTTGCCAGGCAGGTCCTATTTAAGTGATTTCTTGATTGCGAACAGGTGTGGCAGTAAGCCAGCCTGGGTGTGGCTAGAGGAATTGAACTCAGGTGTGATAAACCACAGTTGTTTTAACACAGGGGGGCAAACACTTTTTCACACAGGGCCATGTAGTTTTGGATTTTGTTTTCCCTTAATAATAAAAACCATTTAAAAACTGCATGATGTGCTTACTTGTGTTATCTTTGACTAATATTTAAATTTGTTTGATGATTTGAAACAAAGTGTGACAAACATGCAAAAAATAAGAAATCAAGAAGGGGGCCAACACTTTTTCACATCGCTGTATTTGTTTACAGTGATGGGAGAAAGACTTTTCTTTCCATCATTCCCTGAAATCATCAAAATATGCTTTTTGATCATACAGTTTAATCTTTACTTCAACTGTAGTATTTAAATGTACTAACATATATTTACTAATCTGGCCAATTAATAAATATATAAAATTTAGTACATCATCATTTGCAAGGTCCAAATAGTTTTAAAAGGGTTTTTAAGATTGACTCTTAAAGCAAATGTAGCATCTTTTTAGTGCCTAAAGGGCAAATAATCTCTGAATAAGGAGTTTCAGCTGGATTAAAGGCACTACATCATAGCCTCTCATTAAAGGAAAAAAAACAAACAAAACAACAAAAAAAAAAAAACAGGACAGCTCAGGGTGTCCTCTTATGTATAACTGTGATGACTAAAAAAGTGGTTTGCTCTCTTATTTCACAAGATAACGACTGCTCAATGGACTATACCTTCATGAGGTGTGAAGTAGCAACATTTCCCATTAGGCTTGGAAAACTTTCTCCACCCCTCTTGCTACTTCAGCTCAAGTGCAGTGGTCCCCCAGCTTGGCATGCAACGGCAGTGTGGGTCACCCTGCAGTCTGTTCAGCTGCCACAGCCCTTTGTGTACAAAGATGTTAATTGGTCCTAATCCACCACTAGAAGCTGTTTTGGTAGCCTGACCTCGCACCCTGAAGGACATCTTGGTGTGAAATACTAAAGAGCCCATTGAAGTGCCAGAGAAAAGAGGCACAGAGCATTCCAACACAATTCAATTTCCCAGCTGAAAGAGAGGGGAGCAGAAGGGGCGGAGAGGGGTTGAGGCTGGGATGGCGATGGGGGCGCATCATCATTCGGACAATAAATGAGCGCTACAAAGCAGTGGCTGCTGTGATGTGCAGCCTCACAATCGCGTCTTAGGCTCTACTTCAAGGGATTCCCACAGCCCCATGGGAATGCTAATTACCTCAAACCTAAAACTAGCCCTCACCCACACCTCACCTCACACACAGCCAAAAAACATGCAACAGTGAGTCAATAAACCACCATGATAAAATTACTTGTAGTCTTCACACTAATTCTACAGCCTGTGTTTCTCTGCTGTCAAGTGACAATGTTGTTACACATTCATGGCTGAAGGTAGCAGAACCTTAATATCAAGATGTACTTGTCCAAAATAACAACACAGTCATCCACAGCACCACAAGCAAATGTGTGGAGCTGTGCTGCTGGCTCCTGCACCTGGTTACAATATAAGCCACAGGTACAAGATAAATACAATAATGGCTGTGGTAAAAGAGGTAATGTGAAGATGTAGAAGTGCAGTCATTCCAAGGGTAGGTCTGGTCTACCATAACAACAGTTACCAGGAAAACTGCCAAGTCCTCCAATTTTCTATGAAGTCAGCAAATGGCCATCTAACAGTCTTAACCCCAAAAAACATCCTTACACCACTTTCAGATGCTTTGTTGTGATTATCCAATCAGCATGGCATTTTTCACTGGTGTCTATTGTCCTATGTTTTGATATATTAGCTTAGATTGGTGATTAGGGCCTTGACTAGGTCACACTATTAAGAGCACCCCCTCCTGGACCAGAAGGACAACTACTTGAAATGGTCTGTTGCACTTAGAGATTGCAACTTTTGATTAACAATATGTTCATACAGTCAGATTATAAGATTCTTCTCCATGTTTGAACACATACCTAAATCTGGACTGCATAGAGTTACTGAAGCACCTCATCTTGTCTATATTCCTTTCAATCAAGGTTTAATGTCCAACCATTGCTGAACAATGTTCTTACTAACTAAAGCAGGCAGTTACCCCAGTCCCTCAGGGCTCTTACAAATAACAGGGCCATGTCATAAACTGGTTATTTCATTTACTGATATATTTTCAGAGAATATATACCACTAAAGCACAGTGGCAATCATAAGGATAGGTCCTGAATGATAGATTTTTTTATGAAGGGCTTTTACGTTGAAAACCTAGGGACTGGTAGCATTTCAGCATAGGAGAAGTATTGGTATTGCAGAAGAGAACTAGTTTCTAGATTACAAGGCAACTGTTGTTGCCAAGGAAAGCAATAAGTCAGAGTAATAGCATTCAGTGTTCTCCTTTTTAACACTGTGGTTGTATTAGTGACTCAGTCAATTAAGGCTTTCCCAATTTAAAAAGCATACATTAGTATGTATTTCCATGAACACAAGCTGTTCTTACATTATGAGGGTGTGTTCAGTCTTGGTCAGTGTTCGTGTCAGCATAAAGCTATTAAATCTGTACCCTGCGCACAGGATGAGCACTGTCAATTGCCACCATGTGTTTTGCAGACTGATGAATATCAAGGCAGAATAATCTATTCTCTACTTTTTGTGTCTATTATCTCAACAGCTCCAGGTTAAATTAAACAGTTGCAACCTTCAGAAGAAAACAACAACACCAAGGTCAAGAAGTACAATCATGAAAGAAAAAAGCCAAACAAAAGTGTCAAATTAATACCTCTGATTTATGCACTAAGTTTTAAACCTGCTGAAAGTGCTTTGTGCTTTTAGTGTAACAGAAGTCCAAAAAAAAAAGACTGACAAAAATGAACTAAAAACACAGATGAACACCCACACCCACCCCACCCTCACCCTCAAACCATTTGAGGGTGAGGGTGGGGGTGGGTGTGGGTGTGTGTGTGTGGAGGGGGGTGGGGGTCATAAACTCATCAGGGTCCGTCAAGATGCACACACCTTTTTCCACCCAGCTGCCGCCCAATGTTTTGACAACATTACAAAATGAGGTGCACAGGTCCTGCATATCAAGGGGACTCCTACCTCACTGCAGCGATTGTGAGGATATCAGGCTCAAACCAGAAGCACATTTGCTAGCAGAGTGGGGTCTCTGGCTGCAGAGTAGTATAGTGAAGGAACAACGCTGTCTATACAGAGAGGCAGCTGGTTAATACACACATAACACCTTCATTACAAAGATGGAAAGTGCTTTGGTTACAATAGCTAGAACCATGAGCTTGACAGAAAAACAGGCAGCAAAACATCCTTCTCATACAGATACAATATTCAAACTACAACCAAGAAAAACAGCTTCAGTGTCAGCAGACACAGAAAAATTCTATCTGTACTGCATTATATGTTTTTATGTGTCCTGGTAAAAGGCTAAACCACTTCCCAGTCCTGTGCTCACTGCATGTACATTTAACCTTCACTATTGCTATTTCAGTGGACAGAGTCATGCTACTGTAGGCCCTGACATCTGAGGGAAGTTAAGCAATGGAATGGGGAATTTCTTGTATTTGAAAATACACATTTACTTCCACTTGCTAAACAAATGTCAGGAGCAGTTGGGGAAACAAGTGTGTTGCTCACATGGACGGGTTTCTGTTCATGCAACAGACAGGAATGGTGTCAAAATCCTTAGCCTACATTTTAATGTTCTTTCATGAAATGAATGGCAAACACCCACAGGAGAGTCTTTTTTTCCTACTGACAAGCTAGCTGATTAAGCCTAATTAGAATGTGGATTATAGAACTGTTACAAAAATAACATTGATTTTATAGAAATTACTTCCATAGTGACAGATGAGACATTTGTTTATCTTGACTACATTATTACCATTAATTAAATCTTTACAAAGAAGTATAGTGCCTTGCTCCATGTCTTTTCATAGCACTAAATGACAGAATGTAGCACTAAAACAAAGACAAGCCATTTTCTGGGCTAATGGCTTTTGTCGCATTTGACATGAGAGAGACAAAGGCCTCTTAAAAGAAAAGACTTGGTCTGATGAGAAATCTCTGTATTTGTTTATTTTCTTGCTCTGTCTTGGAGTGGCTTTCCAATAGTTGCTGTGCTTAGAGCTCTGTCAAATCAATAAGGTAGTGAAAAGCTATCTGAACATTGTGATCTTATAGATGCCTGGCAACTAGCTATACTGAACAAAGTCTCAGATTTTCTACACTCCACACTGAAGTTATAGTTAACTTTAATGTGACGGCGGGTGGCTCATTCTGAGGCCATCTTATCTTCATTCTGACATACACTATACTACAACAGATAACACCAAGTGTGAGGATACAGACCCATACTAAATGGGGTCAATGACTATGACAAAATATTTGACAAAGCCACTCCCCTCGATCTGTTTATGACACTCGTTAAATTCCCAAATTTTATTCTTTCAAGAAAAACAGCTTCAGTGTCAGCAGACACAGAAAAATTCTATCTGTACTGCATTGTAATGATAAATAATAATATAATGCTACATTATATATATGTGTCCTGGTAAAAGGCTAAAACACTTCCCAGTCCTGTGCTCACTGCATGTATATTTAATCTTTACTATTGCTATTTCAGTGGACAGAATCATAGTACTGTAGGCCCCGACATCTGAGGGAAGTTAAGCAATGGAATGGGGAATTTCTTGTATTTGAAAATACACAAAGGACTTCAATAGGAGCCAAATATTGAGTTTCCAGGTAAGTGAACTTCCTATTGCAAACGTGTCGTGCTTTGTGTGCTGTACAGTTCGTCTACAGATTAGCAACAGACTCGTTGTGATCTTATAGATGCCTGGTTAGCTTAGCTAGCTAGTAGCATGGCCTCTCCCTCTCTCTCTCTTTCTTGCTCGGTGTGCCACATGTTTAGTTATTCCTCTGCCTCCTTTAGCGATAATGATACCTGCAATAAGTGTAAGGTTCTGTTAGCCTTGGAGGCGAGGATCACTGATTTGGAAGCGCGGCTCTGCACCTTTGAACAAAAGCCAGCTAGCCTAGCCCCGTTAGCTGGTGTGGAGCCACCGAGCTCAGGGTCTGTTAGCGGTCCAAGGGCAGCTCCGGAGCAGCCCGGAGAATTAGCCTGGGCGACGGTCCGACGGAAACGTACTCCTAAGCAGAAGCCCACGGCTCATCACCTGCCTGTTCACGTTTCTAATAGATTTTCCCCGCTCAGCGACACACCCGCTGAGAAACCGACTGATAATTGGCGATTCCATAGTCAGGAACGTGAAAATAGAGACGCCAGCGACCATAGTCAAATGTTTCCTGGGGCCAGAGCGGGCGACATCGAGTCAAATCTGAAGCTGCTGGCTAAGGCTAAGCGTAAATATGGAAAAATCATTATTCACGTCGGCAGCAATGACACCAGATTACGCCAATCGGAGGTCACTAAAATTAATGTTGAGTCGGTGTGTAACTTTGCCAAATTAATGTCGGACTCCGTAGTTTTCTCTGGACCCCTCCCCAATCTGACCAGCGATGACATGTTTAGCCGCATGTCGTCGTTCCGTCGCTGGCTGTCTAGGTGGTGTCCAGCAAACGATGTGAGCTTCATAGACAATTGGGCCACTTTGGATGGTGCGGCTCTCATCTCTAGAAATTTGGCCGAGTTTATTAGCCAACCTAAAGTTTGACAATCCAGAGTGGGGACCAGGACGCAGAGACTCAGTCTAAAACGCCTCTCTGCAGTTTCCTTAGAGCCGTCACCCCCCTCAAACCACATAGAGATTGTGTCTGCCCCTCGAACATAAATATCAGGTATGAGTCCACTAAACATTTTATTTAGACCAGGGGTATTCAACTAAAATTTAAAGAGGTCCAGTTAGAGAAAATTTCTTGAAGCAAAGGTCCGGAAGATCATAATGTCTAACTAGTTAGTGTGATATATATTTAAGTAACCTAGTAGATTTATCAACATCTGCGTGTAATCAATACCTGACTGTCAAATCAAATGCATTCATAATCTTTATGTTGTGTCTCATAATGGTGTTTCACATTGGCACTTAAAATAATTGCCATGGTTTCTGAACATATGAGACACACTGGTTTAGTGTTCCCAGTGGGAAGAATGACCAGAAATGAGTCTGTCCATTCCGGATTAAATGCTCTATTTTCGCTGTCCACATTTCTTTTTTTGGAGGGCGCCATTTGTTCCGTATTTTTCTCCCTTTCTGTGTCTCACTCGCGTGTTTCTCTCCCTTTGTTTCCTACATGTATTGCCTTTTTTCTTTGTAACCATCTTTTCATGTGTAACTTGCCTCTACCTCTGTTTACACTGTAGAGTCGTAATGATTACCGCCTGGAATGCACAGACTTGATTCGCTGAGTGGTATCATGTGGGATGGCTCAACTGCAATTGGTCTGTGTGTTTCCACTACCGTGAAATTTACAAAAGCTGGTGGAAATAAAAGCGCCCCATTAGGTTTTAAATCATAACCTTCTCTTTTGGCTGTAGGTACGGGTCCATATGGGGCAGCTTTTGGGTCGGCAACCGGACCGCAGTCTACCTGTTAGTGACCGAGGATATAAATCAAATAAATCAGAAGTTAACAAATAAAAATGAAAACCACTCATTTTATTGAACAGAAAAACAGAACTGTCAAATGTGGACTATTAAATATTAGGTCTCTTTCATCTAAATCTCTGTTAGTATATGATTTGATAACTGATCACCAAATTTACTTACTCTGTCTCACTGAAACCTGGCTACAGCAGGATGAATATGTCAGTCTGAATGAATCAACCCCCCTCAGTCATAAAAATTATCATGTTCCTCGAAGCACAGGTCGAGGTGGAGGAGTAGCTGCAATCTTCCACTCAAACTTATTATTAAACTTTCATCCTCAGAACAGTTATAACTCATTTGAGAGCCTCACTCTGAGCCTCTCACATCCAAACTGGAAAACACAAAAACCAGTTCTACTTGTCATTGTGTACCGTCCACCTGTCCCTTACTCAGAGGTTTTAACTGAATTTCCAGACTTCCTGTCTGATTTAGTGCTTGGTTCAGATAAAGTCATTATAGTGTGAGATTTTAACATTCATGTAGATGTTGAAAATAATAGTCTCAGCACTGCATTTAATTCAATATTAGATTCAATTGGTTTCACTCAAAATGTTAACAAACCCATCCACTGTCTCAATCACACCCTTGATCTTGTTCTGACCTATGGCATCGAAATTGAACATTTAATAGATTTCCCCCAAAATCCTATTTTGTCAGATCATTCTTTAATAACTTTTCAATTTAAGATAATGGATCTTGCAGCATTTGGAAGAAAATTCCACTACAGCAGATGTTTATCTGACAACGCTGTTAATAAATTGAAGAAAATGATTCCATGCCCACTGAATGATTATTTATATCTATACCAAGTACCAAAACAGTGGACGGCAGCTGCCTCAATCCTACTCCCTACCAAATTGATCATATTGTTGACAGTGCTGTAACCTCACTGCGTGAAACGCTTGATACCGTGGTCCCTCTGAAAAAGAAGTTAGTGAATCAGAGAAGATTAGCCCCATGGTATAATTTACATATTCGTACCTTAAAGCAGGCATCACGAAGGCTGGAAAGGAAGTGGCGTTCCACAAACTTAGAGGAAATTTTTCTAGCCTGGAAAAACAGTCTACTAAAAGGCAAAGGCAAATTTATTTGTATAGCACCTTTCATACACTACGCAATTCAAAGTGCTTTACAAGGCATATACAGTGGGTACTGAAAGTATTCAGACCCCGTTAAGTTTTTCACTCTTTGTGCCATTGCAACCATTTGCCAAAATCAAAAAAGTTCATTTTATTTCTCATTAATGTACACTCAGCACCCCATCTTGACAGAAAAAAACAGAAATGTAGAAATTTTTGCAAACTTATTAAAAAAGAAAAACTGAAATATCACATGGTCATAAGTATTCAGACCCTGTGCTCAGTATTGAGTAGAAGCACCCTTTTGAGCTAGTACAGCCATGAGTCTTCTTGGGAATGATGCAACAAGTTTTTCACACCTGGATTTGGGGATCCTCTGCCATTCTTCCTTGCAGATCCTCTCCAGTTCTGTCAGATTGGATGGTGAACGTTGGTGGACAGCCATTTTCAGGTCTCTCCAGAGATGCTCAGTTGGGTTTAGGTCAGGGCTCTTGCTGGGCCAGTCAAGAAGGGTCACAGAGTTGTTCCGAAGCCACTCCTTTGTTATTTTAGCTGTGTGCTTAGGGTCATTATCCTGTTGAAAGGTGAACCTTTGGCCCAGTCTGAGGTCCTGAGCACTCTGGAAGAGGTTTTCTTCCAGGATATCTCTGTACTTGGCCGCATTCATCTTTCCTTCAATTGCAACCAGTCGTCCTGTCCCTGCAGCTGAAAAACACCCCCACAACATGATGCTCCCACCACCATGTTTCACTGTAGGGATTGTATTGGGCAGGTGATGAGCAGTGCCTGGTTTTCTCCACACATACCGCTTAGAATTAACGCCAAAAAGTTCAATCTTGGTCTCATCAGACCCGAGAATCTTATTTCTCATGGTCTGGGAGTCCTTCATGTGTTTTTTGGCAAACTCTATGCGGGCTTTCATGTGTCTTGCACTGAGGAGAGGCTTCCGTCGGGCCACTCTGCCATAAAGCCCCGACTGGTGGAGGGCTGCAGTGATAGTTGACTTTGTGGAACTTTCTCCCACCTCCCTACTGCATCTCTGGAGCTCAGCCACAGTGATCTTTGGGTTCTTCTTTACCTCTCTCACCAAGGCTCTTCTCCCACGATTGCTCAGTTTGGCTGGACGGCCAGGTCTAGGAAGAGTTCTGGTCGTCCCAAACTTTTTCCATTTGACGATTATGGAGGCCACTGTGCTCTTAGGAACCTTGAGTGCTGCAGAAATTCTTTTGTAACCTTGGCCAGATCTGTGCCTTGCCACAATTCTGTCTCTGAGCTCCTTGGGCAGTTCCTTCGACCTCATGATTCTCATTTGCTCTGACATGCACTGTGAGCTGTAAGGTCTTATATAGACAGGTGTGTGCCTTTCCTAATCAAGTCCAATCAGTTTAATTAAACACAGCTGGACTCCAATGAAGGAGCAGAACCATCTCAAGGAGGATCAGAAGAAATGGACAGCATGTGAGTTAAATATGAGTGTCACTGCAAAGGGTCTGAATACTTATGACCATGTGATATTTCAGTTTTTCTTTTTTAATAAATTTGCAAAAATTTTTACATTTCTGTTTTTTTCTGTCAAGATGGGGTGCTGAGTGTACATTAATGAGAAATAAAATGAACTTTTTTGATTTTGGCCAATGGCTGCAATGACACAAAGAGTGAAAATTTTAAAGGGGTCTGAATACTTTCCGTACCCACTGTAATTGCATTAAAAGCATTAAAAGCATTGAAAAGAGCATTTAAAAATAAAGACATTTAACATAAAATAAATTTAAATCAAGTAAAGTAAATTAAAATAAAACAAAAGCACATTAAGAAAACAAAGATAACAATTATTCGAAGGCAGCAGTAAACAACAGAGTTTTCAGTCCAGATTTGAATGAGCTGACAGTTTGAGCAGACCTCAGGTGTTCAGGAAGATCTCTCTGAAGATCTATGGAGAAGCAGTCTAAACATAACTGAGGTCCTACAGATGATTCAAGAGCTACTGTAGTAGAAGATTCATTTATTGTATGATCTGACAAAACAGGATTTGGGGGGAAAACTATTAGATGTTCAATTTCGATGCCATAGGTCAGAACAAGATCAAGGGTGTGATTGAGACAGTGGATGGGTTTGTTAACATTTTGAGTGAAACCAATTGAATCTAATATTGAATTAAATGCAGTGCTGACACTATTATTTTCAACATCTACATGAATGTTAAAATCTCACACTATAATGACTTTATCTGAACCAAGCACTAAATCAGACAGGAAGTCTGGAAATTCAGTTAAAACCTCTGAGTAAGGGACAGGTGGACGGTACACAGTGACAAGTAGAACTGGTTTTTGTGTTTTCCAGTTTGGATGTGAGAGACTAAGAGTGAGGCTCTCAAATGAGTTAAAATTGTTCTGAGGATGAAAGTTTAATAATAAGTTTGAGTGGAAGATTGTAGCTGCTACTCCACCTCCACCTGTGCTTCGAGGAACATGATAATTTTTATGACTGAGGGGGGTTGATTCATTCAGACTGACATATTCATCCTGCTGTAACCAGGTTTCAGTAAGATAAAGTAGGTCAATTTGGTGATCAGTTATCAAATCATTTACTAACAGAGATTTAGATGAAAGAGACCTGATATTTAATAGTCCACATTTGACAGTTCTGTTTTTCTGTTCAATAAGAGGAGTGGTCTTAATTTTTATTAAGTTTTTATGAATATGCAGATGACACTCAGCTGTATCTATCTATGAAACCTGTTAACACAAACCACTTAACCAGACTTCAAGCGTGTCTAACTGACATAAAGGCCTGGATGACCAGTAACTTTCTACTTTTAAATTCAGAGGAAACAGAAGTTATTGTATTTGGGCCTTAAAACCTCAGAAATAATTTTTCTAAAATTATAGCTAATTTAGATGGCATAGCACTGGCCTCCAGCACTACTGTGAAAAACCTTGGAGTGATTTTTAACCAGGACATGTCCTTTAACTGACACATAAAACAAATGTCTAGAACTGCATTCTTTCACCTGCGCAACCTTTCCAAAATTAGGAACATCCTGTCTCAAAATGACGCAGGAAAACTAGTCCATGCATTTGTTACCTCAAGGCTAGATTACTGTAACTCATTACTATCTGGATGTCCCAATATCTCCATAAAAAGCCTCCAGTTAATCCAGAATGCTGCAGCCAGAGTCCTGACAGGACCTAGCAAGGGAGATCATATTTCTCCCATATTAGCTTCTCTTCATTGGCTCCCTGTAAAATACAGAATAGAATTTTAAATCCTCCTTCTCTCATACAAATCCCTTCATGATCAAGCTCATTCCTACCTTAAAGACCTCATAGTACCATATTATCCCAATAGACCACTTCGCTCTCAGAGTGCAGGTCTACTTGTGGTTCCCAGAGTTTCCAAAAGTTAGTTATGCTGCTATAGGCCTAGACTGCCCGAGAACCATTGGTGCTCTGAGCTCCCCTACCCCTCTCCTCCCCCCTCACATGTATATTCCACCATTGAATGTCACTAACCTTGTGCTCTCTCTCTCCCCTAGTTTGTGCTCACTCCCTCTCTCTCTGTTCTCTCTCTGTACCTTCTGCAGGTGTCCCTGGTCCTGTATATTGCTGATGTGCAGTTACTGGCCCCACCAACCTGCAGTGCCTATTTGTTGTTTATTGTTGCTTTTCTTTTCTCTCTCCTCTATCCACTCACCCCAACTGGTCGAGGCAGATGGCAGCCCAAACTGAGCCTGGTTCTGCTGGAGGTTTTTTCTTCTGTTAAAGGGGAGTTTTTACTCTCTACTGTCGCCAAGTGCTTGCTCATAAGAGATTTGTTGGGTTTTTAGTTTTTGTAAAGTGCCTTGAGATGATTTGTATTGTCATTTGGCACAATACAAATAAAATTGAATTGAACTGAATTGAATTCTGCTGACTGCTGAGGGTCTTTAGATGGGCATTTTGCTGATTTTGCTGAATCTCAGTTTAGTTGTTGTGACAATGACATGATTCTATTTCTGTACTGATGGAATTAGTCATGTGGAAATGTGTAATGTACTCAAATTACAATGGGTGCTTATGCTCCCTTCCACCCCCAGTCCTTCATCCTCTGGCCCATGATGTGAAAACTGCAACAGGCTTTATGGGGGATTTAAAAAAACCCATTACTGTATTCCCTAAGGCAGATATAATTTTTTTTTTTTTTAAATGTGATTAATATCACACAGTGGGTTATGCATCTGCTGTCATCTGTCTCATACCACCTTAAGGCCGACGTGGACCTGGTCATGTAGTCTTTTCATTTTTTCTTACAACCATGTGAAAGTATCTTTTAAAAATGCTTAATTTTATAGTCAGTTTAGTTTTACATCAATGAATAAAGTTATAAATGTAGCCAAATACATTTTATATTTGATTCCACTATACTACTGCCTGCTAAGAGGAGTTTTTGTACAAATTTTGTCACATGTTCAGAGAAGGCTGGACATCTAAAAATGGGCATTAGCTGTCGGATGTAACTGAGTATTTCATTATCTTGGAATCATTAAGAAACACAGAACATATTAAGCAAATAAAAAGTGCATTACTGTATCTAAAAGAGTGACATTAAAAGAGAAACTAGTTTAGCATGATGGATTTGTGGCGCACATAGTGTAAGGGAGGAGACTAACACTGCTGTTATTTATAGTTTGGTTAAATAATTAGGATGATATCATTTGTTGCATCTCTTGACAGCACTCCTTGACACTGAAGATATTCTGATGTTGTATTGTGTCTACTGTGTGGAGGCTCCTGCAGGAGCATGAGATTTTTTTTTTTTTTCCACAGCCATAGTATTAATAATATTGCATGACTGTAGTTGTGTAGATTAGGAAAATAAAGAGTGGAAGCAGTGGCAGATTTTTCCTCTGAAGTTCATCTGTCTAATTTAGAAAAATTATAGGTTCTAAAGTGTTATATAACTGCAGGGTCACAGATAACTCCTGAACCTGAAGAAGACATCTGCCTTACTGCACCTCAAACTTTCCATAGAGTAAGCAAAGTTACAACTAAAAGCGGAACAGGATGACCTTGTTTTGTTAAGCAAAACTGTGTAGAAGTTATTTCACACAGAAGCACCAGCAACTGTAAGAAAGTAACTCTCTACATTTCTACTATCTGCAGTCCATAGTGGTTGGCAGTCTGTCTACAACAGGTATTATCTCATAGGCTGTACACCTGGGAGTACTAAACAGGCATTTCTGCAAACAGTGTTTTTCCTGTATAAATGTTTTTCAGTCAAAGAGAAACCTCATCTGGAAACCTGGGCCTGACCTATAGAAAAGCAGTACAAAGCCAAAAAAATTATCTTTTTGCCACCAGAATGGGCTGAATATATGTAACACATGCGGTAAACACAGCAAACACAAAGTTTTTGTCATTTGAGATTATCATTTGCCTCTAAAATTGTTACCTCATCATCAGAATGGGCTATTTGATGTGTCTGAAGAAAGAAAAAACACAAGCCATTCTGCTACAACAAAATGAGAGAATTTTAGAAGTAAGGTGGTTGGGTGTTTTTAGGACAAGGGTTTTATCACACATGACATCCTCTCTGCTTAACTATCAAATGGTCCGAGCTCCATTAAGTAATTTCCTTCCAGTTTGCTAAAAGGCTTTTAGTCCATGCTTGCTTCTCTGACATGTGTACAAAAGAAAACCATCACCTTGTAGGCTTCTACAACACAATCAAAGTCATGATAAATGCTCAACTTCAGGTACACAGAGCAAGGTGCCAAACACCATTACCTTTGTCAAACTCCCTGTGTTGATTCAAATCATGCCACCAGCACGACCAAAACATTACCAATAAGTCCACCACATAAACACATCTAACCACTGTGGGAACCAAGCTAGACTGCTATACATAAAATGGATTTGTTTTATTTGAGGGGGAAAACAGCAGAAGAATCACTTGCACCTTTTCGTTACAGAATATCTTTTAAGCATTCCCAAAAGAGAATACTCGTCTAAAACTCTGAAAGCTTTGATTCATTGAATGAATCAAAAACATGTGTGAACTTTCATCCAATCCCAGTTTTGTTCTAAGGGAAAACTGTTAACTTAAACTATCATGGTGATTATCAGTTCAGTCAGAGCACTCAATGGTGCATAAGTGCCATCTCCCCCTATCCAAAACGCATACTTATCAAGCTGGTGGTAATAATGTTGAACAAGTATTCAGACCATAAGAGGATACTAACATACTTGGTTCAGATAATACACACTAATGAAATTATTCTAAGGCTAGCTCTGTGAGACAGATCAACATGCTGCATTCAATTTTAGGTGATCTTTGGATAAGGAATTTATTTGTTTAAAAAAGAAATTAATACAGAAAATAGACTTGGGTTTTTTTACATTAAGAGTTAAATAACTTGTTTTAGGCTGTGTTCAGGTCAACAGGAGTAAATCTACAATAGGCTTGAATGGTAAATACAGTGTCTTTGACTGTTACATTGCTGCTTAAAACTGCAATAGGCACGCACTGTTGAGACATTTTATAGACCACATGGTGAAGACAATAATCACCACATGTAGTGATAATAAAAGTAATCACCATTTGCAGCTCTGCAATACAGTAAAGGCAATAGCTATTTGCTGTTCCACCCCTGCATTTCCCAGCTTTTAATAAATATAACACCTGGACACTGAATTGATCATGAATGTTACCAGCACTGCAATGTTCTACTAAAAATTGCCAAGCTCTATGTTTCCCAATTCCCACAAGAACTTGTGAGTTTTTCGAGTCATGTGAGTCTTGTGTGTCATGTGACTCGATCACGAGAGCTCATCATGCTGCTGTTCAACCTTTTGAAGGGGGACGTTTATTCTAAGGCTGCATAGTAACTTTACGACAGGACAGCACAACTACCTAATGAATAAATATCTTGATCACAACTCAAAGAACAAGCAAACAAATCACATCTCATTCACTGGTGTATCTGACTCCATTGCTGGTGGCTGTAGCTGTGTAGTGAGTTTGTGAGCAGGTTGCGGTCAGCTGATTGATGTTGGACACGAAAACAGTTTTATGAATACAGCCGTGAGTTCTTACGTACCACCATCAAACCACTGCTCGCTCTGTAAAACGTCGGTGTGCTGTAATGGTTGATGTGCCTCAGTCGGCGCTAAAGTGTGTCCATATGCTTTGTTATCCTGCACGGTCACACTGCGCTCATCTCTAACAAGGCATTCGCAACGAACTACTCAAGAAACCAGGTCAGAATGCAAACTTTCCTGAAAGTAAACACAGCTACAACTCTGTCTGCCTTCAGGGCGTCTCTAAAATCAAATGTGCTGCTCTAACACTGGGGTCCCTGGACCTGGACCGTCATTCTCCGTGTAATACAAAGGCTTACTATTCCAGGCCCAGGTTCTTACAGTGCGTTTTAAAGCTGAAAGGCAACAGAGACTTCCTCAGGCCGGCAGCCTTTTGCTCCTTAAACTCACATTAACGATACCCCCACCGATGTCACTGAATGTGGCACAACAACCGTGCTCGCCATTATCCATTAGCTGCTAGTCTTTCGTACTTAGCCGGGGCTGAGAGATGTAGTTCCTGGTCACAGCCTGGGTGTGCGTCCTCGCAGCTGCTGCCAAGCCGTTGATGTCCATCCCCCGGTTTGCCACCAAAGTTGCCATCGCGGAAAAAGCCAAAGAACCTGAGAAAGCTAAGGCTGGTTATGTCCTTGGCTAGCTGGAGCTGAGTAACGTAAAAGGCAGCACAGCGTAGGTCATGTGACGCACAGGAACCGGAAGGAGCCGCGGCGCATGGTCTGTGCGCGCATGAGCGAAATACAACAAGTTGGGCCTTTAATGATAAGCCTCCGCCAAAATACAGTCTGCAGTATAATACATAAATATTCAAATAGTCCTATATGAAGAGAAAGCAGAAAACTATAATCGGGTCCTGCTGCATTCTGCCAGTTATGCTTCAGTGGATTTTTGGGGAACTATAATGTGTCATTTTGTTTCTTATTTTGTTCTCTCCATTTTCCACAGTGGCTACAGACAAACGTTGGGACAAGGATTCAGACACAGACAACCTTAGCCTGGGCTTCATTTTAACCCTAATCTTAACCCCAGTTGTAAACCTGACCTTAAATCTGCCAAGGTTAACAACCTCCAGCTTTTACCAACTTCCTGCCTTCCTGTCACTCATTAGTAGTGTCTTTCTCCTGCATATTATTTGAATGCTGCACCTACTACAATTAATGAAAAGTAGCTCATGCAGTAAAGTGTGAGACTGAGTTAATAAAAAAAACAGGAAGGCTTTTATTGTGAAACATCAGTAGGTAGTGTTGACAGAGAAAGAAGAAGGAATTAATGGGAAGGATTAGTGAGAAGGGTCCTGTGATGGACTGGTGACCTGTCCAGGGTGTACCCCTGCCTTTCACCAAAAGAGAGCTGGGATAGGCTCCAGCAGATCCCTGTCACCCTGGTTAAGGAATAAGGGGATATAGATGATGGATGGATGGATGGATGGATGGATGGATGAGTAGTGAGTGTAGTGTTGCTGTTCAAAAGGGGAAGTGTGAACAGTTGATAAGCCAGTGGGCCATGATCCTGTTGCTCTTCTTATAGAAATAATAGTTTAAAAATGTACACATCTCTGACTTCAGTGTAACAAGTAAACACAGAAAACGCACATTAACTACAGGCAGCATCGACAGCAGATAAGAAAACAAGAAGGCTTCTAACTAAAATGTAACATGAGAAAACTGAAAATTTACAATAATGACATTTATCATAAGGTATTCAAATTCTGACTGAAATGACCCAGAAATGCTATTTGATAGTTATGGTAATGATATTGTTCATAAGCAAGACTATTTGTTTAAGCTGTTGCATGATTTGTATCTTGAAGAACTAAATAGCTCTGCTGTATCTAATGTAGCCTATATGTGTTTTTTCTGTATGCCTCCTTTTAGTGCCACAGTGTTCTGGTGAGAGAACTGTTGAGTGACAGGTAGAATGACATGATTGCACACATTTTGCCCCTAAAACTCTCGGTTTGCTGTTTTCTCATTTTTGAAGCCCTGATCCATTCTAATTTGACGCAGCATGTTCTGTACAATAGCTTGTAAGCGACTGTTTGAAGATGATTTTGAACCATGACCCCTGCACAACCAACACATTGGCATTCACACATCCCATCCAGACACGCACAGCTCTCTGATGGTAAAAAAGCACTACAGATTGAAGTGGTAAGCACTGCCATGGTGAGGCTGATGGCAACCCCTAGAGAGCTCATCCAAACGTTTCAGGCCACATGCAAAAAATGGCAAATTAATGCAAGTGAAGGGCTTCTCCCTACAGGAGCAGTGCCCTCATTTTAGAAATACCAGTTTTTCTCCTGAGTCCTTTATGATGAGTTCAGAGGGATATGATTTCCCTCAAACTCCTTAGATCCACCAATCTAGGAAAATAGATGCCATAATAATCATGCTTTCATTCTGTATGCCTGCTGCTCTGGCTGTTAACAGGCTCACAGTGTCCTGATGTACAAAGCTTAACTTCAATTAAACCCAGTAGCAAAAGGAGCTACATTTATGTTGGGTGATTCTGCAATGCACAATGTACAGTACTGTGCAAAAGTTTTAGGCACATTAGATGTTTTAGATTCTTATCACACAACCATCAGGTGTTTGATTGATCCCAGGTTCATTGTGCAGCCCACTATGTAGTACAACTAGCCCATAAAGAACCCATTCGAGTTCATAAAGTACTATTTTCTGAGGCATGAAGTATAAGGAGTCCTGCAGCAGATGGTCTGACCCCCACAGAGCCCTGATCTGGGCAGTGTGGAGTCAGTCTGGGATCATATGAAGAGACAGAAACACTGGGACAGTCTGAATGTACAGAAGAACTGTAGCAGCTTCTCCACGGTGTGCAAAGTACCAGGAGAAACTGTGTGCAGGTCCAACCAGAGAGAACTACTGCCGATTTAAGGGTAAAGGGAAGTGCTGCAGATACTGATTAGATTTAGGTTTGGTAACATTTACTGCAGTTGGTATGAAGGTAATTTATAAATGAAATGTCATTTATATTAAAAGCATATCCTGTGTATTTTTTGTGCCTAAAACATTTGCACAGTACTGTACATCCATCCTTTACTGAAGCAAAGCTGAAAGACATGGTGTTACTTCAACTATAACCACAGTCCTTCCTTTAAGCTGCACAAATCAATATATTTTTTAATAAGAACAATGAAAATCATTATAAATAATGTGAAATTCACAGTATTATCACTCAACTCTGCAGTCCTACTCAGATCTCCAGAGCTTTTACCTACTTTCATCTATTGTGTTGCTTTTCTTACCCTGAAATGACTGTTTTGGTTCAGACTCACTACCCTCATCAACCATGTTTCCGGCATAAACAAGCCTCTGTTGCCAGTAAAAATGTTCTCATAATGTCAATAACATTTTTGTCATGCCTTTTCCATTTTTGTCAACTTTATATAGCCATAATATATCAAACGTGTGTGTTTTCAGTTTGTTATGGTGACCAAGAAAAACATATTATTGCAGCTTTAGATATTTAAACCTCTGATATTAAACATTCAAAATAACATGCAATTGGGGTTTTGCAGAAGCATCCTGAAAAATCATTCAAGTATTCACTATACTGTATTGTCCTGTTGGTCTGTGTACCATAAAAGGATAAAAAAGATATAAATTTAAAAAATCTGCTTTTGTCTCCTAAATAGTAAGTTATTCTTTTGGTACTCCATGGCAAAATATTAGCAAATTGGTTGGTTCATTGATCTGTAATCTTTGGATGCTGAAAATACCATTTAACATAGCACTGAGACTGAGCTGAGCTGAGCTGAGACTACAAACTACAGGCAAATCTGTAAACGTGACACACGTACGTACGTTCGTACATCCCAGTTCACCTATCTGATGGTTCCATGCTCCTCGATCCTTGCTTGACGCAAGTGGGCGACATGCCCATTTATTGGAAATCAGGTGGTGATTGGATACTTCAGGTGACAGATCAATGGAAAGGATTTCTCATGTCACCAGAAACATTCTCAATTCTTCACCCCTTGTATCTCCTCATTACATTTTACTGCACATCTTTGGGGGATGGGAGTAAGAGGCACGGAAAACTCGGATGCAATTAAGGGAACTGAGATGAACTGTTTTGAAAGAACTAGCACATTGTTCCACTTAAAAGTGAAAGTTGAATTCAAGCAATAAAGCCTGCGTTATTGGCCGCCTGAAAAATAATAATGAAAATGATGAATATGTCTGTTTGTTTCAAGACAGCTCAGATAATTACAGCAGTTCATTTCTAAATAGAGCAGTTGAATATTGGAAACATAGTGCATGCTGGTCAGGTCTGTTGGCTAATAAACAGTTTCTGTTATTTTCTGTTAGTTTCTTGGGCGCATGGAAAACATGCCAGTGGTTAATATCTTGACATTGAAGACTTTAATATGAAAAGTCAATACATCTCCATGAGAAAAGAATGATTTCTATTCCCTACATAATTAACTATTATATACTTTCTAGTGAGCAGATAATAGAGATCCTTGACACCTTTGAATCATTGTAATCTTTGCCTCTGTCACCTCAAGAGCAAAGGCATTGTCAGTGTGATCTTTACAAGTAAACTCTCCAACTATAAACATACCCTCTGTTTTACGTTTGTCTTTACAGGTTCCTACATTTGTGAGAAATCACCTACAGACTACTTTTAAAGTCAGGTTTGGTTTTAAACCTTATGGTTGTGACATTCGGGGGATTGGTTTCCTGTTCCGGTGTGTAATTGTGAAGGGACAACGGGAAATGAATGTTCTGCAGTTACGTGAGCTTTGTGTGATTGGTGATGAGTCTCACCTGTGGATTTTGAAAGGCTTGTAGTTATATAGCAGGGATCGAGCTGACACAAGTCGCCGGGTTGTCTGCATCCATACCCTGAGAAGGACGATTGGTTTCTTGGATTTATGGTTTCATTTGTTCACGGCCGCTGGAAGGATTGGATGGGTCTCCAGCTCATAGCAAGGTTTGAACTTTTTCATGTTGACAATTGGGATCAATTTGAATCAAGGACTTCTTTCATGTACTGCGTATCCCGCGAGGAGGAAAAAGACTCGACGAGGGAGACGTTTTTCTACGAGGATTTTGTCATGAACTGAAACAGACTATTTCACTTCAATTTCATTCAATTTCAATTTTATTTGTATAGCGCCAAATCACAATACAAATCATCTCAAGGCACTTTACAAAAACTAAAACTAAAAACCCAACAATTCCCTTATGAGCAAGCACTTGGCGACAGTGGAGAGGAAAAACTCCCTTTAACGGAAGAAAAAAACCTCCAGCAGAACCGGGCTCAGTTTGGGCGGCCATCTGCCTCGACCGGTTGGGGTGAGTGGATAGAGCAGAGAGAAAAGAACCGCAACAATAAACAACAAATAGACACTGCAAGTTGGTGGGGCCAGTAACTGCACATCAGCGATAAACAGCTCCAGGACCAGGGACACCTGCAGAAGGTACAGAGAGAGAGAGAGAGGGAGGGAGAGAGCACAAACTAGGGGAGAGAGAGAGCACAAGGTTAGTAACATTCAATGGTGGAATATACATGAGGTGGGAGAGAAGGGGGGGGGGGGGTTAGGGTAGGGGAGCTCAGTGCACCGATGGTCCTCGGTCAGTCTAGGCCTATAGCAGCATAACTAAGGGATGGTTCAGGGTTGCCTGAAGCCAGCCCTAACTATATGCTTTGTCAAAGAGGAAGGTTTTAAGTCTAGCCTTAAAAGTATAGAGAGTGTCAGCCTCCTGAACCCAGGCTGAGAGCTGGTTCCACAGGAGAGGAGCTTGATAGCTAAAGGCTCTGCCTCCCATTCTGCTTTTGGAAACTCTGGGAACCACAAGGAGACCTGCACTCTGAGAGCGAAGTGGTTTATTGGGATAATATGGTACTATGAGATCTTTAAGGTATGAAGGAGCTTGATTATGAAAGGATTTGTATGTGAGAAGAAGGATTTTAAATTTTATTCTGTATTTTACAGGGAGCCAATGAAGAGAAGCCAATATAGGAGAAATATGATCTCTCTTGCTACAGGTGTTTAACATTTTAGTGGGCAGTTTAAAGATGATGGCTGACCTCTTTCACCAAGGTGTTAATATGACCATGAAGGTTTCTGCATGATGTGAACACCCAGGTACCCAAAACTGACTGTCTCCACTAAGATCCCAATGACCTTAAGAGTTGGTAGCTTTTTTTTTTAAACATACATTTTTAAGTTTTGGAACTTTTGTTATATTTAACATGACAGATAGAGGGTGGGGTCTGTAAGAGCAGGAACTAACAAACAGAAAGGAGTTCATAGCAAAACCCAACAACACTCTTTTTCTCTAATCAAATCTCTTTTCATTGCACAAGTCTTCTATATGAAAACCCTAAAACAGAAAATCAAAATAAAAGTTCATATAGTCCACAGTAACTAAGGATCTCTTCAATAACTTGGCAACACTTCAACTTAAATTTACAAAACGGAGTCCATACACTTAACTCCTTAAATCTTGGGCAGAGTAAGGTTTTAACCAGTCAAGTCAAGTTAGAGAAATCGGATCCATGGGAATTACAGATACAGGTAATGAGTAGGCCATAAGACCACAGGTCAGGTCACATGTTCAGGTCAGAACATCAGGAATCATGTGACATTGTCAGGAGTTGGATTCAGCCTTCAGGAATTGGGTGATCAGGTGAGGCCTTCAGGACATTTAGTGCTCAGGTTAGGCCTTTATGAATTAGATCAGGTCCTCAGAGATCAGGTTAGGCCATCAGGAGTCAGGTCAGGTTAGGTCTTCAAGAATCAGGTGTTGTCTTCGGAAGCCAGATTCAGTTCTCCGGAGTCAGGTTAGGTTCTCACGAGACAGGTACTAGCTTATGGAGTCAGATGAGCTCTCAGGTACCAGGTTAGCTCACCAGAGGTTAGGCTATGTTTTAAGAAACAGGTAAGGCTTCCGAGAAACAGATTTAGTCATTAAGAGTCACGTAATGCTTTCAGGAATCAGGTTAAGCCTTCAGGAGACAGGTAAGGTATTCGGGGATCAGATTTGGCCACCAGGAGTCAGGTAACGCCTTCAAGAATCAGGTTAGGCTTTCAGGAAACAGGTAAGGCCATTGAGAATTAGATAATGCTGTCAAGGATCAGGTGAGGCCTCAGAGATCAAGTTTTGGTCTTCAGGCATCAGGTTTTGGTCAGGCAAAATATCATGTCAGACAGGACTGGATGGTGAGCTTCGTAATGTAACATCACAATCTGGCAAAGGGCATATGGAAAATATCAGCTTAATCTTAAAATGAGCCTTTTAAAGCTACATAGGGAGCGGGTCTCCTTTCACAGAAGAAGCCATGTTGGGCAGCGATGATTCTACCAAACCAAATTGTCATGATCCATGTTCTTGGACTTCCTGGGTGTGGATTTTTATTTTGGTTTTTATTTCCTGTCACCTGGTCTCATGCCAGGTAGCTTTATGTTCATCTGTGTTTATTGATTCCACCTGCTTCTGCTCTGCCCTGTGGTTTTCTCCACCTTGTCTCTCTCCTAGTGTGTATATGTGATTAGGCAATGAGGTGGTGAGCTACACCTGTTCCTCATTTGACACAAATCCTGGTTCTAGGCAGGGAATCATGTTTTGTTTTTAAGGTGATCTGAAATACCTTTTTGTAGCATGACAAAATCACTCCTGTGAGGTCCTAAGTCTTTTGTGAAATGCTTTTGTAAAAACCCGACCAGATTCATCCACCACAGGCCACTTCTCAACCTGTCTACAGCAGGCCATCCAGAGTGACATGTCTGGCGGCATGTAAGGATGAGCTAAAGGCTAAGCTAAGTAGCTGAAGCACAACATTACAACTAACAATAATTGACCTGGAGTCTGACCCAGAGTGAGAAAAGCGGTCATCTCAGCCATCTCAGAGTTGGGCCATCTGAGCCTCAACAGGATGTTTTTGCAAGGTTAGTTCTAAATGTTGTCACCTACATTTATTTTGTTTTGTACGAGGCTTCATTAGCCAGTGACGATGCTGTTTTTATGTTGTTGGAACAAGGACAGTAGTGTATTAGCAGGAACATGACAATAAAGTTAAACATATTATCCCTGACAGTGTAAGTAAGGGAGGTTTCATTGTGTTTGCACTGCAAATACAATGTCAAACTTTTCATGTCATTAGTCAGAAGTTGTTTGAAATTACAGAAAACATTGACTTCAAAATTGCTGCTGAACTGCAGCAGAACTTTTCTGACCACTACATAAGTATATTAATAATGCAGCTTTTAGTTGTACTGTGCTGTTAACTTTACCACACCACAGTATAGATGGCAATATGTTTATTTTTTTCCTCAGGATGTGTAACTGTTTAGATGTAATATCATATGGTCAACTAGATTAGGTTTTATTACACACAGTAGACATTTTTTTTTAAAAAGCAATTTTTTGTTTAGTAAGCTTTGACCTTTGTAGTGATTCTGTTCATCTCTTTGCTGGCACAGGTGTACATGTGGACATTGTGCCACTGTGCCTACAGAGGTCATGAATGGCTGCTGCTAACTAATATATAAACATCAGACTATTTACAGTCACATCATCATTGCCTTTAGTAAACTTCACTTTGCAAGTTTGCCTATACTAGGTCACCAGAAGAGTCCAGCAGCATGAGGAGCCACCATTATATATGGCAGTAAGTACAATAATAAAATCTAAAAACAATGTGAGCTTCGTAGATAATTGGGTCACTTTCTGGGGAAAACCTGGTCTGGTAGCGAGGGACGGCATCCATCCCACTTTGGATGGTGCCGCTCTCATCTCTACAAATTTTGCTGAGTTTATTATCCAACCTAAACTTTGACAATCCAGAGTGGGGACCGGGATGCAGAGACTCAGTCGAAAACGCCTCTCTGAATAGTCAACAGAATAGTCAGATGTGGATTATTAAATATTAGGTCTCTTTCATCTAAATCTCTGTTAGTAAATGATTTGATAACTGATCACCAAATTGATTTACTCTGTCTTTCTGAAACCTGACTGCAGCAGGATGAATATGTCAGTCTGAATGAATCAACCCCCCTCAGTCATAAAAATTGTCATGTTCCTCGAAGCACAGGTCGAGGTGGAGGAGTAGCTGCAATCTTCCACTCAAACTTAATATTAAACTTTCATCCTCAGAACAATTATAACTAATTTGAGAGCCTCACTCTTAGTCTCTCACATCCAAACTGGAAAACACAAAAACCAGTTCTACTTGTCATTGTGTACCGTACCGTAACAATCCCAGGTTTCTTTTCAGCACTGTAGCCAGGCTGGCAAAAACTCACAGCTCTGTTGAGCCCAGTGTTCCTCTTAGCTCTCAGCAGTGATGACTTTGAGTTTCTTTACAGATAAAATCACAACTATTAGAGATAAAATTCAGCAGATGCTTCATATAACTACAATAAATGAATCTTCTACTACAGTAGCTCTTGAATCATCTGTAAGACCTCAGTTATGCTTAGACTGTTTCTCTCCCACAGATCTCTCTGAATTCACATCAGTAGTTGCTTCATCTAAATCATCAACGTGTTTCTTAGACCCCATCCCGACTAGACTGCTTAAAGGCACCCTGCCATTAATTAACTCATCTTTATTAGACTTAGTAAATTTATCTCTAGTATCAGGCTATGTACCACAGGACTTTAAGACTGCAGTAATCAAACCCTTACTCAAAAAGCCTAGTCGATCCAGGAGTCTTGGCTAATTATAGACCAATATCTAACCTGCCATTTATTTCTAAAATCCTAGAAAAAACTGTTGCTAAGCAGCTATCAGACTTACACAGGAATGAACTATTTGAAGATTTTCAATCAGGATTTAGAGCACATCATAATACATAAACAGCACTATTAAAAGTCACCAACAATCTTCTCTTAGCCTCAGATAATGGACTTGTTTCTATACTCGTCCTCCTAGACCTTAGTGCTGCATTCGACACTATTGACCACAACATCTTATTACAGAGATTGGAGCATGTGACTGGTATCAGAGGAACAGCGTTAAAATGGTTCCAATCCTATTTATCGGACAGATTCCAGTTTGCTCATGTCCATGATGAACCTTCCACACGCACAAAAGTTAGTTATGGAGTTCCACAAGGCTCTGTGCTAGGACCGATTCTGTTCACCCTGTACATGCTTCCTTTAGGATATGTCATTAGAAAGCACTCTATTAATTACCACTGCTATGCAGACGACACTCAGCTGTATCTATCTATGAAATCTGTTAACACAAACCAGTTAACCAGACTTCAAGTGTGTCTAACTGACATAAAGGCCTGGATGACCAGTAACTTTCTACGTTTAAATTCAGAGAAAAAAGAAGTTATTGTATTTGGGCCTAAAAACCTCAGAAATAACTTTTCTAAAATTATAGCTACTTTAGATGGCATAGCCCTGGCCTCCAGCACTGACAGGATGTGTCCCTTAACTCACACATAAAACAAATCTCTAGAACTACCTGCACAACATTGCCATGGAACATCCTGTCTCAAAATGACGCAGGAAAACTAGTCCATGCATTTGTTACCTCAAGGCTAGATTACTGTAACTCATTATTATCTGGATGGTCCAGTATCTTCATAAAAGGTCTCCAGTTAATCCAGAAGGTTCATCTTCTGTTATTATTTGCAGTACTGTGCAGAAGGTTTAGGCAGTTTAGATGTTTTAGATCCTGATGCCACAACAGCATCAGGTGTCTGATTGATCCCAGTTTCACTGTGCAGTCCATGAAGAACTATTTTCTGAGGCATGAAGAACCAGGAGTCCTGCAGCAGATGGTCTGACCCCCACAGAGCCCTGATCTGGGCAGTTTGGAGTCAGTCTGGGATCATATGAAGAGACAGTAACACTGGGAGTGTGAATGTACAGAAGACCTGCAGCAGCTTCTCCAAGGTGCTGCAAAGTACCAGGAGAAACTGTATGCAGGTCAAACCAGAGAGAACCACTGCTGGTTTAAGGGTAAAGGGAAGTGCTGCAGATACTGATTAGATTTAGGTTTGGTAACATTTACTGCATTTGGTATGAAGTTAAGAGATAAATGAAAGTCTTTGACATAAAAAAGCATGCATATGCAATAATTTATCTAAAGATACTGTACTTTTTGGCCACCTATAATCTGTGTTTCCTTAAAATGTACTAGACTCATTCTAAAATAAATGTGCATAAACAGAAAGTAAATGAAATACTATTGACCAGGATTTCATCCTTAGGGGGGGCTTAGCTTAGCCCTCAGTATTGTTGCTGATAACACTACCTACCTATATCAGTGATTTGTGATATGCAGCCACATCCTAAGCTGCTTCCTTCCTGTATTTATTGTGCCAATGAGTCTAGCAATGTGCTGTTATGCAGCACTAGGTGGAGAGCTAATTCAGCTAACATTAGCTCCTTTGCTGTTGGCAGGTCTTTGAGGAGACACACTGAAGGGGCCTGACTATGTTAATGAGCTGCATTGTGACGTATGAAGGTGATCAAATTTGAATCAAGCTGTTCTGACCATCGGTTTTTAACAAAGCTAGCTTACAGAAACAACACTGGGTTGTTTGCTGACACTGACATTGGGGATCACTAGGCCCAGGTAAAAACAAAATACATGTGAAAAACATTAAAAGTCAGTTTAGCATCTTATATCCCCTTTAAAGGTGACAGCCACCATATTCTCTACATTATTGTACAATAGCAAGACTGCTTGAGTTGCAATTAAACACTGAAGTGTTGCAGCACATTTGGAAGTTATGTTTATTCCATAACTAAACCCTTGCTTTCTCTTTTATTACCTAATGGGATTAATTATCCTGCAAGGAAGCAGAGTGACTAAGCTATGCAGTTTTTCACAGGCTTAGTCTGTCTAGAGGTAAATCCTTTTAGATTTGTTGCACTGCAGAGCTTGAACTTGTTGGATTTATTGAGGGTTGCTTCTTTAGTAAGGCTTGTTACCATGTTAACCCCCACATCCACTGTAGGGCACATAAAGAACAAGGCCAAAAAAACATACTAAAAACAAGACAGGATGTAGCCTTTCTTTCACCTCCTAAGACCTGAGCATAAAAGAGACTACCATGTGACTGAGGAAAATGTGTTGGTGGTCTGCAGCAATGACAGCTCTGCATCTGCATGCACACACTGTCACACACACACACACTCTCTCTCTGAAACACCCCACTTACAAAACCTCCCTGACCTTCCGTCTAATTGGACTTTAGGGTGAAGGGAGAGAATGGGTAGGGGTGGCTGTGGGAGTTGGAGCAGGGGTAGGTGGAGTAAGTGTGACCTTTTTTCCTAAGAGAAGATTCTCAAGACTTAGTGGGGACGATTGGTTTCTTTGGCTCTGCTCACAATTAGTTTTCTGTTACTGGATGGTCCCGGCATTTCTAGTGGGATTATTCTGTCAGAATAAGTGTAATTGAACTCAGACTAGAACACTGAATATTGGAAACATGCTTAGCCTTGCAGACTACTACATGCAGTATTGCTGTCTTCTATCTTTTACTTAAGTAAAGGTTACAGTAACACATTGTACAAGTAAACACCCTTTTACTAACGTTTACTGTAGTAAAGCTGCACTACTGTTTCACACTTTAATATACTGCATTATAGCAGTTTCAGATAGTGCTAAATTACATTATAGCGTATTACAACAGTTTGTAAATAACATTTTATTGTTATAGCTGGTCACAGTGGTGGTAATTTTAACTACTTTAAATATTGAAGTTTTATGTGTAAAGTTTGCATATTAAGTACAGCTGCCAAATAAATGTAATGTATGAAAAGTGAAAAATTTGCCTTGGAAATGTTGTGGTATAGAGGTTTGAAATGGCATACACTGGAAATACACATAGCTCTGTTTTGTACTAAAGTACAGTGCTTAAGTAAAGTCATAAAGTATAATTACTTTCCATCATTGGCAGGTACACACAGTACTGCTATTTAGCTTGGCACAATGTTAATACTTGTCAAACTAGTTGTTAGTTGGCTGTAATTTAACACTGCAAACTTCTCAAAATTTGTTTTTGGGCTATTTGTAGAGACAATCTCTTTAATGTCTGTTTGAACCAGATGGACTTGGGGCTCTTCACGGTCCAGGAGAGGTATTGTGTTTGCTGCACACCTCAGTACCACACATGGGGGTTCACCCAGGACCTTTCCTGACACATCAATAGGGATCGTCCTGTTGCAGACTCAGTCCAATTAAGTGTACAGATTAAGTGTGCACAGTAAACTAATCCTCCAGTGTGTCAAAGAAGCAGTTCTGCTTTCAGAAGTGAGGGGGACAGTGAAGTTTAATTTTCTTTATCCCCAACAAAAAGAGCGAGGGCAAGCCTCATTTCAGAGAAATATGAAATCTAGAGCTGCCATTAAATTGATAGGGAACTATTTTGATAATCAGTTAATTAGTTGGGTTATTTTTTAAGGAAGAAATGCTAATCATTCTCTGATTCCAGCTTCTCCAGTCTGAGAATTTGGTGAATTATTTTTTTAAAAAAACGGAATCTCTTTGGGGTTTGGACTGTTGGAGAGACAAAACAAGACATTAGAAGATCTCATTTTTCACTTTTTTTTTTAACATTTTATAGACTGCACAATTAAGTTGATTAATATAAAGAAATAGGCAGATTAACTGATCAAAATATCAAAATATTTACTCGCTGTCCTAATGTAGTTTAAAACTTTGCTGTGATCACAATGTCATGACTTCTAGTACTCCTGTAATTGCTTTTTGAAACCTCTCAACCTCTCATAACAAGTTTCACTACTAACCAGAGTCAGGCTGAATGGTAATAACATCAGCAGCTCACATTACCAAAAATAGTGTAAAAAAACTTTTAGGAGCATACACATCAGGTCATTGTGTATAAGAGGTATAACAGTCATGACATTTATCATAACTTGATTCATAGCAACATATACTGTATGAAAGGAAAATGAAAACACCTTGTCTTTGTCTGTAGCCATATACATAATATATACGCACATTTGTACCACACATTTCACAAATTGCAAGATATTTCACAACAACAGCACCAAAGAGAACTGATTCTTCAACCTCGCTAATACATTCATTCATTCATAGTTTTCCAGATACTAATAATCTATTAATTACAGAAGTCAATAATTTACAATAAAATAACAATTTTAAGGTACATTTCTAATTTCTCGTACTTTTATACTACAATAATTCAATTTAGCCTTCACATGCATCTGTCTGCCTAAATATTTTATAAAGGCTGTTAAATTTAAAATTTTCGCACACATCTCCATGATTGAAAAACCTGTTACTTTGTAGTGTTCCACAAAGCAAGTGGCCTTACTGATGCTGAAAAGCCTTTCAGCAGCTCATTCCTGTGCTTAGCTGCAGCACGGAATAGAAACTGTACACAGAAATTATGAGAACTCACAGTGGTATTAAAAATCACCAAAAAAAAAAAAACCCTTAGGAACTGCATTTTGAGAACGAAAATGCCACAAAGTGAAGACTTTTGTTGTAAAATGTTAAAATCCTCACCAAACTATAGAGAAAACAACACTGAACAATTGAGCCATCGTACTGTATGACAACACGTTCTCTGGATTACATTTTGGTTTAGTCCAAAATTAATACAAACAGATATACAAAAGATCTTTTTGTAAGCTGAATTTTTGCATCTGCATAAGCAAATTGCATTCACACATCGAATAGATTGGGTTTGGTGCTGACACTGGCCTTGCAGTGACCTTCAAACAGAGGCACTTTTTTCTTTCCTCGGTCCTGTGTTGAAGAAATCGGCCTTGCTTGTTCATTCATAATGCTGCGTTTTAAACATTCTTCTTTGCTAATTGGATCTCACAAACTGCTGCTGCTGGTGTTTGACAGCTTGCGTTCTTTTTATTAATCTACTCATTATAATAACATGCATCTACACAATCAAATAATAAGACACAATTCAGGAAGGTACCTTACTTTACACATTCTGTCACCAATCATATACCTCCTACTATACACTATGTACCACTTGTCTTGCAGCAGTATAGTTTTTGTCATATGAAGCTATTTTCTTTGTGCCCCCTGTGTGGATTTTTTTTCTTTTTTTTCTTTTTTTTTTTTGGACTAATAGGGAAACCTGAACGATCCCTCAGTAATCTCTGCAGAGTGTGTCTTTTTAAATATCAGTCATTTATGAACATTTTGTGCAAAATTCTTTCATGTCTTTGTTAGGTGAGCTTGTACAGGTCTTTGTACAAGGTGCCAGATGTGCAACTGGAATACATGAACTGCTACATGATGACACAGACAATTGAAAGAGGCTGAGCAAAACCAAACAAAGACAGTGAAAGCCAAGAAAACAACAAGTGTGTCCAGAGGAAACAGGATTCCATCTCTATCTAAAACATACATCATTCCAGAATTTTCTTGTCCATGGATTCCTTGCCATTGGTCCGCGAGTAAGGCTCAAAAGCAGAGGAGCTCAGGTAACGGGCGGAAAGTTCCTGCAGGTTGCCAGCCAGCGAGCCGGCCATGGACAGGGGATTGGAGGAAATGCGTGTAGCAACACTGCTGAGTAAGGAGGGCATGGGGAAGCTGAAGAGGCTGTGAGCTGCTGGTGAGCTCTGTAGGCCTGTCCCTGAGCTGGTGACGGCGGGTAGAGGAGGACTGCCACCCGCCGTGCCAGTGCTGCCACCGCTGCCACTACTACTGTTGCCACTGCTGGCTATGGACATGGAGGAGGGCCTTAGGGCAGAGCCCAGAGTGCCACTGCCGCAGTGGGGTAGGAGGCCCGGCAGGCCCGGAGGAGTCAGCAGCCGTCCCTGCTCCAGCAGTCTGAGAACACTGCAGGTTGCTGCTGTTTCTGAGACCACTGAACGCAGCTCAGAGTCCTTCCCTTGGTCCTTCTTCTGTTTAGTGCGCCGGTTCTGGAACCAGACTTTCACCTAGAGATGAACATAGATGCGAGTAAGATAATACATAGGTGAAATATTAATATATATTGCCTTTATGAGAGAGGTTATACAGAGAAAAAAGTTTAAGTTTGAACCTTTTCTATGCAATAATTTATATGTAGTGAACATGTACCAATTATCTGATTATCTCAATACTTGGAAAAAATTGCATCATGAACTATACAACTTTCTCTTTTACCCAAAGGTTTTGATCACTCAGCTAAACTGCACCACAGCACCTGTCCATCCTGAACCACATGCACTGGCTCACTAATGTAGAATAATTATATATGCAGGGATGCTTCCACACATACATAAATGTGCTCCAACAGTTAATGACTTTAGATTTTTACTGATCAAAAGACGCTGAAATTTTATTCAGGCATGTAAAATTGGACTGTTGTTGGATACTAACAGACAGGAAGGTAATTCAATCCAAACTTCCTCTCATCCTCTCATATTTAAACCACTGCTTAACTTTGTCAGCTTCATTCACTACAAAAGGTTCAAGCATGAGCACAGATCCGAAGACTTAGTTTGTCTTTAAAAACCAGCACAAAACTGATGATTGAAAAAAACAATAATTTTATTGTTTAGTGGTTTTATTCCTTATTGATAATTATGTTGCATAACTTAAGGCACGTTGTTAGTTAATTAAATCCTGAATGTATTATGTGTTTAATGTATGTGTATTTATTAATTATTGTTGGATTGTTTAAGCCAGTTATCAAGCAAGAAATCGAAATATCTGCTTGCGTCATATGAGAATTGTATTAACTGTAAGTTGAATATATTTGGATTGTGAGAAAACAACCAGTGTTAGATTGACAGTTTTTCACTGTTTTCTGTCACTAGCCTAAACAATTAATCTGAATGACATATTACCTGATCAGAAAAATAACTGTTAGTTGCAGCCCGGGTTCATTTAGAATAAATGTTCCAAGTTAAAATCACATTTATATCTCAAGGCACAAACCTGAATGACACATATAGGGTAATCATTGCCTTTCAGTGACCTGTTAATTACCACTATGTGATTTTCTGGTTGTGAATATAAAGGTGCATTACATAGGACAGAAGACTGCTTATTCTGGTTGTTTTGGAAAATTTAAAAGAGATGCAAATTTTCTCTTCATTCAAATGAAAGCCATTATCACCTCTACCAAAAAGTCCCAGTGCGCTATTTGTTTCAGACATGTTGCAAGTATTTTTTGCAGTGCATGTAGAGTACATCCAGTGAAATATCAAGATAGAAACAACCTCAGTCACTCTATCCCAGTGTATACAATGTCCAAAATAATGCATGGACTCAATTGTAGCATGACTACCACAACAGGTCAACATGTTCAATGTTGGTGGAGGTTACATTCTCAGTACAAAGAAAACAAAGTAAATCTGGTAGCTCAAACCAAGCTGATTAGGTGTGCACACAGCAAATGGCTGTCATTTTTACTGAAACAACCCATGAGTGCCAGGGAACAAAATGTTAATTTCACCACGTTGTCATTAAAAGGCAGATTAGGGTTAGACATTTCATTAGGAAAGAAGTAGAGACTGGAAGAAAATCATCAAGCCTTTGTCCTACTTAAATAGGGAGCGAAGGTTGCTTTTTTAATATTACATTCATGTGAGCAAAATAACATTTTCAGACACGTAATTGACTTGTTTGCTTTAATGTGGAAAAGAAAAGCGGGACCTGTGTGAAAAAGAGAATTTTACATTTAAAATGTGAAAAGTTAAAACTTTTTACACCTGTCGCTAAAAGGAACAGCAACAGATACAAGCTGTTGGTTATACTGTTCATTTTGTGAGAAAATGTTGGCCTGATGCAGATAAGGTCAAGGCTCTTTGAGCCGCATTGAAACTGCAACACATTAAATCCAAAGACCAAGCTGAAGGGGCTGCTAGCCGCTTCACACATTTTTGAAACTAAATATATAGATGACTGAAGCTTAAGCTAAAAAAATACCATAGTTTTGAAGCAGATGACCTGGGTCCAGTTCACAATGTACCTGGGTGACTTGCTTTGGAATCTGGTGCCAAACACAAAGTGCAAATGCAGTTCACCCACAGCAGACTGCATCACCCACTACTAAACCAAACATATGGCATGACCAGAAAATCTGTGCTTTTTCTATTGGCAGCTTTCATTTACAGCAAACATTTACACCAAACACTGCACAAGCTCTATTGACGCTACATTGAATTTATCAAGAAGAACAACTGATTATTTTGAAAAAATATGTTCACAGGGGAAATCCTTAAAGGTGCAATCTAAATGTCAACCAGAGCGCATATTCAAAACACTGAACTCAAATCTCTTAGCATTATGGACAGTAACTACATACTTTTAGTCATTGTTACAGAAATTTGTCTGTCTCTGTTTTTAACTATGATCAGCTGTGAAAGACAAAATTTGTGTTTCCTTTCTTTGACTCAAAACACTGTAATTATGCATGAGTATGCTACTTTAAATTATGTGGGCAAAAAGGTTTGAACCTTAACAGTAAACAAACTGCATGATTGTCTGACTTATCTACTGTCAGGCTTACAAAAGAAATGGTCCTTATACACATGATTATCTGAGGTCAAAATAGATGGTGGTAGTAGATGTCAAAAGGACATGACAGTAAACTAGTTAAAAAAATAAAAGCATATGTCTCCCTATTTACGTGGAACAAATTTATAATTTTTAAACCTTGTAGACACGACACGTGTATGACACTCACATACCTGCGTTTCAGACAGATTGAGCTGGCGTGCCAGTTCAGTCCGTTCCCTCCCAACCACATACTGGCACCTCTGAAACTCCATCTCTAACCGGTAGAGCTGCTCTGCAGTGAAGGAGGTGCGGGTTCGCTTGGGCCGGTCCAAATCCAAACCCTTCGGCAGAATAATCTCTCGGATAGAGCCTTTAGCATCTGCAACAATAAGCCCTCTGAGTTAACGCTAGGGAGACAAAGACCAACGAAGTGACAGGAAAAAAAAAAAAAAAACATCAAATATATGTCATTAAAATTTTTAATTTCTATGTATAGCCAGATTTTGTAGTCTTAATTATCAGAAGCATTATTATTATTATCAGCAGTAGTAGTAGTAATAGTAATAGTACTATATGGGCGCATGATATTCAGAATTCATAACTAAAAACTGCTTTTAGTTAACTAAATTTAAGTGCATGATGGATAACTTGATGTACTTTAAGACAAGTGCTGCTTGTTTAAATTATGTATTACAATGTAGTGACATCAGCCGACATTTTAAATTATTAGGTCAGAATACACTATCAGTCCAAAAATAAATAAATACCATGGACAGAAAACTCCAAAATACTGTCTTCTGTAAAAATTTCAGTAATGTATAAAGATATATTTTCTTATTTATACCAAGTGCTGACATATGTGTGTCCCTAACAAGTAAAGGTTACATAAAAACAAATTCATAAAAATAAATCAAATATGATGTGGTTCCAGTTTAAGTCACTCATGTAATCCATACCTGTATTACCACAAAACAGAAATTACATGTGTTGTCAAATTATAGTAAAGTAATAGCCTGCTGAACAAATAGATGCAGCATTTATTAAATGATAAATACAACTGTGCTGCAAGAAATTAATAATTTATTAATTATTATAATTTTAACAGTAAATACATACACAAAATAAATGTCCCAAAATAGCTAATCCTTTGTTGTTTTTGTGGTTTGTTTTAATATGCTCTCAGTGTTGGCCCAACAGTTATTAAAGGAAATTACATAAATGACACACGAGGCACCTAACATTCATACACAGAATTCCTCATATGATTTGTGGACAATAAATAGTGATTTTAAAAAACTCTTTCTTTGTCCTGTGTTTAAATATTTCCAATAATTCCAATAATTTCACCATGAAAATGTAATGGGATGCATACAGTATAAAATCCTGTAAGCATTTTTCCTTAAATTGAGGAGCTTTCACTTACACACACAGGTAAATATAAGTAAATTGCTCATTTGATTATTTAACATGAAACATAATGCACATAATAATTATTAATTATGTACACACATGAACTATAAAGGAAGACTGAACTCATTGCAGAAAGGTTGGTCTAATATCAAAGATAGATTTCCTTCTTTAACAATTAGCTTATTTTCATGAAAAATTACATTTTTATGTCACTCAAATAGAAAAAAAATCCAGAGGTTTCTGAACTTTAAACAGGGTCTTTAAATGGCAAATTTTTGATTTAGGGAGATTTTTGCTATAGTAATAAAGTAAAATCTTTCTAATTAAAAACAAATATTCAGCTTTTTCTCTATGTATCAATCACTTTCTTTTCAATAAAAAGGCTTAATTTTATAGCTTTGTTCCTGAATGTTTTCCTGATTCTAAAATGCATGTGAATGTAACAGCACTTTAGACTATATTACAGATATAGATTCATCTGATCTCTGTAGAGCTAAACTGAAAGTGTATTTAAAAAAAAGCCGAACCCCCCCCCAAAAAACACAAGTCTTACCTCGGACTAGTATTCTCCGACAGTAGTCTGGGTCCCCAGTGCTTCCCCTGTTTTTCTCGCAACTGTCCACGGTCCCAGAGGGGGAAAATGAGTCCTGCTGCTCCTTGAGGAAGCTTTTGGACAAGCTGCCTTGGGAGTCCTTGCCATCCTTCCCTTCTTTCAATCCATTCTTCAGCACCATTCCTTCCATCTCTTGGTTGTACCTGACGTCCATGCTCAGTTTATCCTCTTGGATCTGTAGGCTTGTCTTTTTTTCTTTTGTCAGGTTAAAAAAAATGCAGGATGTTACAGAGAAGACAGCACACCAGATCGTCTGGACAGTGTGGGTTTTAGTTGCAAAACTGCACCTTTCAGCAGGGCAGAGTCAGCTATCTAATGTTTGGTAAAATGCTTGTTGCCCAACAAAGTAACCCTGTTATCACTGACCAGACTCCCTTTGCCCAATGATCATGGACTTCTCTGTGAAACTCAACAGTAATTCAATGCCCCCCTTTCCTTGTTACATAGACATCAGATTGATAGATGATCTCCAAATAATCAGAGCCATGGATGCGCACTCACTGTTTCAATTGATTACGGTAATTTCGCTGCCTCCACATTTGCGTAACCTCATGAATACACTAAATTGTTTGGGGAAATAGATCAGGTCTTGATGGAGGGGTTTGCTCGTTCCGTCCCCCTCAGTTTGCCTGCTTTCAGCCCAGGGAATCAAGACAAATGATTGGTCTTGTCTCGCAACCAAGCCTCCCTGAACCCCACATGAATGCACACAATACCAGGTACGACTCTTCCAGACCTGAAGAAAGTTCGCGGGTGCTTCATTCTTCCATCTGCAGAACACAGCCAGTCATTTTTTTCCCAGACTTTTCGCGATGCACCTGATTACCACAGCATGTCAGTGAACTTTGATCCTGTTTTTCCCTTTGGGCTCTCTTGCCAATCAGCGAAATTCTGCAATGTGTGGACCTTGCCACTATGCTATTGTAGGCAAACGACACTGTGTAACAAGTAGAGAGAGAGAGAGAGAAACAGAGAGATAGGTGGAAAGGATAACGAACAAATCTACGCGATCACAATTTACGAAGGTAAAGACGACCCAGCCAGTTTCCGCAGTGAAACGCAAGGCTCTGCTTTAGTGGGAATTGTTTTAAGGCTTCCTGTGTTGTCCTGGGTTTATTCAGAGAGCAATGCAGAGCAACTCAGCGAGGTCCTTGCTGCTAATGCCCCATTCTTCAGTATTAAAATCATTGCACCACACAAGCCATCTTCAGCTCTCATAATCTTAACCTGCAGATTTGAAAAAGACAAAAAAGAGGAACAAACTTGTCATTAATGCTTAGACTGCCTACACTCTCTCACACATGCATACCCCTGTAACGGCCCCCACCTCTCTCCACCACTCGCCTTCCAGCCCACTACACACCCACCCAACCGCCAACTCTTAGCTATTTTCATTGTCAGTGCAACAATATCTCTGAACACAGCAGTGGCCAGTAATCCAATAAGACCATTGATTAGGCCACAATGATTCAATTCAAACCAATGGCCTAGTGCAAGGAGCATTCTCTGGCCCTTCTTGTCACCTTAGCTGGCCAGAAGCCCTCTCCAAGCTGCCCCCCTCCCTGAGTGCCATTCATGCCTTTATGGGAAACAGAGAGGAAAAGGAGTGAAAGATGGCAATTATCTAATTGGACTATTAACAAACAATTCTGTGACTGTGGCTGTACGGCAGCAGTCTCGGGTGGGTTTAAGGGCCGCATGTTGGACTAACTTTATTCACTGAGTGTTTAGGAGGCTGCTGCTTGGAGTGGGCAGGATCTATTGTTTGAAAAAGGTAAAAAGGAGGCTAAAAAGGGAGCGACTAAAGGGGACCTGCGCTTCTCAAGCTGGGGTGCAGAGCCCCATCCTGGGAAATAGATTGAGTCTTGGCCTCTCGGTGACACACAATGGCTGAAGAAGAGAAAAGACCGACATGTTCTGTTTCTACATACACAGAAATATCATACGCCCAGTATGCAAAGCATACCGCGTATATGGGGTACATCGACATATGACCTCTTTTAGAACTTACAGTGAGAAGTGATTTGAGACGAAGTATTTATGGAACTCCAAATGGTAGATCAGAACATTTTAAAATCTCTTAGCTTGGTAAATGATGTGCATCAACACATACATAGCAGTGCATTTATGTTAGAAATGTTAGTACTGTATATTAAAACACCACAACAGCAAATCTCTTGCTGTATTCCTTAATATAATACTATACATGTAAATTGTAAATTGTAAATTAGTAGCATAAAGTGGGTGAAAATGATGTTTGCTGGCTGACAAAATAAGCAGTCATTGTTTCCAGCCAAGCATTTTGTCTGCCAGCAATGTCTCCAGGCAGACTGAACATGAAACCTACAGCATTTACCCAGTGTCCAGCTGCTACTGTTAGTTTGTATGACCCTTTTCACTGTGTTTACTTAAACAGCCTGCTTCTGGTGAAACTTCAGTGAAGAGTGTCAGAAAATATAAATTAGGTTCATGTAAACTGCTCTTTGTTCGGTTTTAGCCAGATGCAGGTAGTTGAAAAAAACAGACTGAGAAATGAAGGAGGTGCATAACATGGCTATTGCAGCTTAGCTGCTAATGCTAATGAAGGGGATATTGTTTTGGCTCCTTTTAAAAAAAATCAGGTGTTAAAGCCAGACATTGTAATGGTGTGAGAGAATCAGATATCAGGCTGGATATTCCTGAACTCTGACTCAACTTAATCTTTTTAAAAGATATTTATAATCATATCAGGAGATCTTTAAGAGGGCTTACAATGATATAATTTGAGTATGAACCAAGACTGTGGTTAAATAGTTTAAACATTTTAATTTAACCTTGAGCTACCAAGATGTATTATTTCTGCATTTAGACGTCTGGCAAATGTCCACACAGACCTGGAAGATAACAAAATTTATACAACACAGCACAACCCATGAAGTGGTGCAGTTATGCAGGTGCAAAAATATGAGGGTGGACCAGCATGGTGCACTACATTAGACGGAGACCAGCTTTTGGCCACTGTGGTAATGCACCATGATGATAGCATTACTTCACTTCTAAAATATTTCTGACCCCTACTGGTTATGACACAAAATATCAGAAATACACTATATGATGATATTAGTTAGCTCTCATTTGAAAATTATTTGGATTTGTTATATGTAGGTTGTTGCACAGTCGCAAAAGCAATATACAGAAAGATGATGATGTCCCAATTAAGTCAAATATCCTTCAGATAAAATTTTATGCACTTACTAAATATGAGTAATGGACCTATTAATCTTGTCAGAGCTGTAGATTCTGAAAATAAAAACCAGGAGTTCCTTTACAGTTATATACAATTCTATTTCCAGTTTTTAATACATATGTAAAAGATATTTAGATTAATCATATCATATCAAGATTTAGATGTATCATATACAAAATAAAAAAAATCTGGCCTAATACAGAGCCCTGTGGCACCCCACAAGCAACTTTTAATTATTTTCAATTAATTTACATTTATTTGAACATCCTGGTAGCCATTCTCAAGCACCAATGAGATCAATATAGTGATTTACCATCTACAGTGCATATTTATTATGTTATGGTGCACTTGATATTTCCTCCACTAGTTCCATTGTTGCCCCAAAATAATCCAGTTCTAAATTTGTAGTACTGTACGTAATGAATGTGCTCATGTAAAAATAGCACATAGCATTTGTAACAGACCAGCTGCAGAACTTTTTCTCTGAACTTCAAAGTACCACAGCGTTGGCTTTTGGTGCGTCTAGTCCAGAAGAAAATTACATGTCAGCTATTTAATATTATTGTAGAATATTGTGCTGAAAAAAGCTTTCATAATATAATATATGTACTATGTTAACCTGTACATATGTACTATTAAACAGCAGTGCTTGACTAAACATTATCCTTGATCAATATGGCGTATATGGTGTTTGGTCTTCACCTTCAGTTCTTCCTTAATCACATCATAAAGCCATAATTCAATATTCATACAGGAACCTTAAAACTTTACAGCCAAGTGCCCCCCACCACACACACACATGCACAGAGCTGTGCAATGGTCAAATTACACCATTGCAGCAATGAATCACCATATTATCAGTGCTATATTATATTTTAAAACAGCAAAGCTTTAGTGACATTACAAAAAGAACACTGTTGGAACTGGCTGGACAAAAAAGGGGGTGAACTTTCAATGGAGGAATTGGGAAGTTCTGTTGCAGGACCTGCTGAGATGCCAGCGTGTTTATTTATAATGGCTTCCTTTCTACTGCGACTGTGGCACACATACTTTAAATAGTGAGTTAACACAGTCAAAGGAGGTTGAAGAAACTACCATGCACCTAATGCAGTATTAATGCTTACTGTAATTGCTATAAGGTGGCTCTTTGTGATACTGTTATCCAGACCCAGAGCTACTTGGCACTTTGTGGCAAAGTCTTTTAGGCTCTCTAATACAAAGTAGGTTGCTGTGGAGAGCACAGGCCTTGGAGAGCCTTGATGTCTGATTGACAACATGGTAACTCAAGATGAATGGTTACATTCAAAGCACTTCTTTACTTTTCACAAATGTGGTGATTATGTTCCACAGTAAGAGAGCAAGCTGTTCTTGAACCCTCTAAATAAAGAGCTTGTTTACATCTATGGCACAGGGTTACACTGGCAGCTGTTCTCAAAAATTGTTGAGCGGTGATGGTTTTCACTGCAAGTATGGAATTTTTATCCTGCTTTTTTCCTTTGGCATCAAAATCCTTGGTACCTTATGAATGTTGAATGCTTTGAGTTACTGATGTGGTTGTGAAAACAAACTCCCCCACCAATTAAGCTTCATCAGTGCTACTAAAGTTTGCACATTAGGTATTAACTCTGAGTGGTTTTGACACCTGAGCTAATAATTAGATTTAATTGTTGTGTGTGTTGGTTTCCGGTGCTGTAGATTAGGCTGTTACCATACTGTAGTGACTGCAGGAAACTTTTTTGAAAGGAGAAAAAATGCATGATGCATAATGTTTCAAAGAACTACACTGGCCAGCTGTTTTGCCAAATTACTCAGGCTTTTTATAGTCAAGCTATATCATTTGAACAATATCGTTTGAAGATCAGTGTGACACACATTATTTTCACTCGGGGTATGATGTCATGTAATGCCTACTGACCAAAGCAATTTAAGCTTTAAGATGCCTCTGCATCACTGCTGGGATTCCTCAAGTCCCAATAAAACTATTTATCTTTTTTACATTTTGGTTTGGAATTAAATAATTTTGAAATGCAAATAGAAGGACTAATGTGTAGCTTAGCGCTCTTTTGAATTTATGGCAGTACATGTAATTTTGCCACTTATAAGGCAGAAAATCTTTTGTTGACAATACAACATTTTAAGTGCAACATACCAGACAGCCTTAACCTTGCAACAAGGCCTTAACAGTAATTGATTGTTTTCTCTGTACATTCTCTATGAGTAGTTTTAGATAACAGTCTTTTGTTCTGCAGACAGCACTGTGTTGTAATAATTGTCACAGGTGTAATTTGAGCAATTCCTTTGTATCTCTGCAACAGTTATGTCCCCATTGGCAGTCATGGTGTGTATGGAGATTAAAGCATGAGGGAACAATGGAAAGCATAAAAAAAACCTCAGAAAATATTTTTTATTCTCTTCGCTCACCACTCAGCCTACCATTTTTCAGAGCACAAATAGATTTTTCTCCTTTTTTATGGGGGGCAGGTCTTTTGGGAGTGTTTGGAAACACAGCAGGTTTGAGTGTGAAGCTGCACTGCTCAAAATTTAAGCTTATCGTAAGTGTATTGGATAATAAAAAATGTCAGCAGATTATTCTTGCTGAGAGTTATAGTGATTAAGTAGCATACAACAGCATGTAGGGGAGTGAGGACCTATGTATTGGCACTGATCCTCTGCTTCTCTGTGGCTGCAACAAACTCACAGAATATAAGCTCAAAATGGTACAATTCTATAAGGATAAGTATAATTTGGGCAACTTTATTTGTATATCTGTTTAATAATTTTTGGAAGGTCCTGAGAAAAAAAATGTATATTCAAAGTGTAATTTCATTTTCATTGTCAATGAAAAAAAACCCACCAATTCATAGTGTGTATTTTCAATACTTTCTAATTCAGCCCTGATTGGCTCCTACTGAAGATGTAAACGTTTAAATGGCTCTGGCCTAAATAAAGTCATTTCAAGCAGACAGAACTTAAACAACAGTAAATGGTGTGTTTTGGGGAGACTGTTTTCTCTTGCATATTAATCCACAGTTGATGTTGTAGTGAGTATTTCCCGAAGCAGGGTGGTAAATGCAAGATTGAGACAGAGTAATCTACAGTGTGTGTATGTTTATTGTAATGAAGGATCAGGCCACTCTCAATCTAAACTAAATACACTGCATAGCTATTTGATAAAAATATAAATTTGTAGAACTAGTCATTGCTAGTATACATAATATGTACAACCTGGAAGAAGAGTTAACACATAAAGAAAGGTAGGAACTATTGATTTTAGTAAATAATAATAATAATAATAAATTACTTGCTGCACAAATAAGATGCATCTACAACAGGACTTTATAGCATTAGTTATTACAGGAGTAATTTTAGGATGTTAACTTATGGCTAGCACTGTGGAATAAAAAAAAAAACCCCACTGATCTATCAGTGATAAAGGTTAACAAAAAATGAACTGTATCCTTTAGATTTAATTTAGCCACTACTGTTGCTGAGGATGCCCTGTGGTTGCATGAGTCAAAGATGATTTGCCAAGGAAAGTCAAATATGTTTTATCTACAGTGACCACAAATGTTCCTCAAAGGGGCAATGTTGCCCTATCCTTAGATCTTTGATAGAGATAAGGAAAAGTCCCTAATGAGGGATTAAAGAAAGAACATTTAGGAAGCACAACAGATGAAAGACTCCTTTTCTAGAAAACAGACAATAGTTAAAGTAGATGAAGAAGTTTATAGTAGACAACCGATAATGTGAGAGCAGTTATGAGGGAGTGAAGACTGGCTGGGTCTCAGAGACGTGGATGAAACACCAACTCTTTTTTTAAGAGCCTTCTGCTGTTCCTTGAAAACAAGGCATCGGTTTGCATTCGTTTGAGAACGCTCATTTTTACCGTAGGCCCATAGTATAACTCTACAATATCTACTGTGCACTGTAAGTTGATTAATCAGGAGGTGCTGTATGACTTGGGCAAACACAGCTGCACAGCAGATCTAAAGGAAGAGGATGGGGCATACAAATAATGGCAGCAACCCAGTGATCTTGTCATTTCAACAAAGACGCATGCAAATAAATAAAAATCCAAACTGGCTGGTAGGGGTACATTTGTACTTTTAAAGTGTTGCAATTTGTTTAGCAAAATAAAGACATTTAGATATCTTTCATACCCAAATAATGCTGCAATATCTCCAGGCAGAAGAAAGACTGCAAATGCTCAATAATTAAAAGAGCTGAGAAGGTACACAAGTGTTTGAAAACATCATATTTTTACTGTCATGTAAGTGGTTCATCTTTTTCTTGCATCTGTTCAACACCAAACTAGAGAATCAATAATAGTAAACAGCAGCCAGTTGTTGCAGAACAAAAGAGTCACATCCAAGCAATAGTGAATACATAGATGGATAAATTAGATATGAGAAAAATGCAGTCCTTCATCTCTCCTGTTTTTGTCTTCCTCAATCGCAGAACATCAGTGGTTTGCGAAATGTTTTTCATCAATTATTGGGACTTTCAAGAATTGTCTTTATGTCAGGTTGCTCAGACCAAAGTGAAATAACAGTTCTGCAGAAATGGGCAGGAATCATATTTGGTTGAGCCGGGAGCTGCCACAGTCACTTGTTGAAAGTGCCTTTGACAGTGGGACCAAAACATATTTCACTTCTATAATCCTATACTCGGTTGCATCATTTACCTACAAGTAATCCTTGACATATTCTCATACATCCTAAACAAAGAAATTAATTCATTCTTTTAATGTCTCATTTAATCAAAACATCCTTTTTCATTCCGCCACATAAAAAGTGTCCTTGCAGCTTTATTAACTCTAAAAACACCTGTTTTGCAGATGTTATAAAGTGATGAAGTCTGTATATAGTATACATTTTTAATTAAGACTATGTGCTTATAATGTAATAATCGCACCATGTAAACTTTACATTGTAGCTCATGTTCTTCCTACACTCTAGGTGGTTGTCCCTATGATCTTAATAATTAATACCTGGTCTAAAACCTACTCTACTATCACAACAATTTTGGAAGACTTAACCAAAATTGTAAGTTATGTGCTAAGTGACTGGTATGTTTTGTTTGAGAGTTGGGCTGTAAATGATGAACCTGTGGCTTATGTTTCATATGAACATCATTATGATTGTCACATCAGTTGTTTCAGTTCATCAAAACCAAATCTACATAACTACAAAAAAAAAAAAAACTGTAATATTTTAAAATCTTCTCTTTCTTTTCTTTTTCCATTTGACAGAACTGGTGTGAATACATATTTAATTCAGTTGTGTAAATTCAGCATGCTGTATGTCCATAAATTATGTTAATGATAATGAGAAAAAAGGCAAAAATCCTGATAACTGATTAGCCTTCAAAATCAATTAATGAGCTAAAAATCAAAATATGTTTTTTATTTTTTAGCTTTAGATGTGCTGATATTATCTGGATGTCACATTGAATTTAGCGAGTCAGAATGTCACTATGTATGAACATTTACATATTTCATCTTCATGGAGATAACGTATTATTTATTACAATATTATTATTATTTAGGATGTTAACATTGTGATGTTGACATTAAAATGGTCTAAAAAATAAAATAAAAAACTGTAACTTTATTCTATTTATTTATTATATATTGAGACTTAGGGGAAAAAATATAGAATTTTATTTCAAGAAAAAAATAAAGATTTCTTTCTGGGAATCAAACAGAAATTGTCACTGAGAGCATGAAATCTGTGGTATAGACTCCAGTGAGGACCTTGACCCTAACAGGCCTGAAATGGATTAATGAGGTGTGTAAAATTGGCAGCAGCCTCAGACACTTGGACGCTATCTTCTTTCTCTGATCACAACATTACACAGTATTTACTTATCTGAAACAAAAACCTGAAAGTTAGTTACAGCACTAGCCCTTTGCCCCTTCCTCCATCTAATTTGCCACATGGCAGAGCAAACATCTTGTTTGATTTACATGTAATCATATTCTGATTTGCTATTCATCTAGTCCATAATCAAAAGGCCAATTTACCATTATAAATTATAATGCTGGAATACAGAATCACAGATTTGCATATGAAGGCTGGGATCTCGTGCCAGGGGTCATTAGATAGAAGACTGTAGGATGCAGATTCAGATGGCGGCAGCTTTGTAATATTTTGAGATGGACGACAACTAAGCCTCTGGAGCCCTCGTGTGGCTTCTGAAAGTAATCTGGCTTAATCAAAAGTTCAGAGCACAGTTTGATTGTAAACCTAGACTGTGGAATCCAAAAATATTTTACACAGATTATTAGATAGATAGAAAGAAAGAGAGAGATAGATAGAGAGAAATTCAGAAGTGAACATTATTTTTATTATTTTATTAGTATAACATTATATTAGAGAACATTATCAAAAGAAACCTGTAATGTAGGTTAAAAAATACCTAAGACATTTTTACTCTGGCTTCCTCCCACAGTCCAAAAACATGCAGGTTACATTGACTGGTGATGAAATGGCCCTTAGATGTGAACGTGATCATGAATTTTTGTCTGTCTATGTGTCAGCCCTGGCCTTTAAATGGGGCTCTAACATTTCTGTTTGCTACCATTCACAGGGTTTCTTATGTTTCCTTTGCAAAACTTTAACAACAAAATCACAAACAGGCATTAGTAGTGTACACTGGTTTATGCTCCAGGTGGGTGGCCATCTGATATGGCGTTTATCATGGTCATAAATCAAGATATAAAATTATAAAAAACGTCATCACGCTCTCCGCCCACCGGGCGGCGCTATTTGCTATTGGGTGTGCCGTTGTTGTGGGATGTGGCGTGATGTACTGTATAAATGAGTCTGTGTGTTCATGCTATGTGATTTTATCTAAGGATGTCTTCAGTAGCCATGGGTCTGAGCAGCATGTCTAGCGGAAGTGGAAACGGCGTCAGCGGCAGGGGGAACATCAGTAGTGGCGGCAGTGGGGGCGTAGAGTGTGCTGAGTTTGACTTAGGTATGTGCGTCGGTGCGGGTGCTAAGGCGCCACATAGGATGATGAGAAGGCGTGTTGCGAGCGGTCTTGCTGTTCCCTGTGAGCGTCTGTATGAAGGCGCTACCGGGTACGTTTATAAGATTAAATATAGTGAGGGTAGGGTTTCGTTGTGTATGGAAGATGCTGCCTATAGTCCATGGGCCCAGGTCACATTTTTCACTGATTGGTACCACCCAAGGCGGCAAACTCTAGTTTGATTTTTTTTAAGACCATATCTCTAGATGATATTACAACATGATAACCTTTTGTTGGGCAGCATGGTGGCTGAGTGGTTAGCACTGTTGCCTCACAGCAAGAAGGTCGTGGGTTCGCATCCCGGCCTTTCTGTGTGGAGTTTGCATGTTCTCCCTGTGCTTGCGTGGGTTTACTCCGGGTACTCCGGTTTCCTCCCACAGTCCAAAAACATGCATGTCAGGTTGATTGGTGACTCTAAAATTGCCCGTAGGAGTGAGTGTGAGTGTGTGAGGTTGTCTGTCTTTGTGTGTCTATATGTGGCCCTGCGACAGACTGGTGACCTGTCTAGGGTGTACCCCTGCCTTCCACCCGAGAGAGAGCTGGGATAGGCTCCAGCGGATCCCCGTGACCCTGAACAGAAAAAGCGGGTATCGAAGATGGATGGATGGATGGATAACCTTTTGTTAGTGGTAGCTTTGTCACAGAAATCAGCCTTCAATGACATCCCGCATCCAGTCTAACATCAGCATACCTGTACAAATAATTACCTATACATATATACTATTTTATTATTAGTTATTAGAACATGTAATTATTGTATTTATTATAAGCATACCTTTGTCATCAGTTGTCCATCCATGTCCTTTTGGTTAGGGTATGTCTGGCTGTCCTTCCAGACAGAGCCTCCAGACAGCTGCCTGGTAATTGGCACGCTGTATAGCCTATGCAGCTTTAAGCAGTCCCTGCAAGGGGGAAGTAGGCTGGATTCCACTTCACCCCTTTTGGTACAGAATAGCAGGTAACGTAGATCATTGACATCACATACACTAGACGATGGCGCATACATCCTGCAAACGATTCCATGTTGCTGTATAGTTCCTCTGATACATCCCAGGATGTTCCCATGGATTTGAAGGACTCTTGGAATGTTAGGAACATCCTGTCTCAAAATGATGCAGAAAAACTAGTCCATGCGTTTGTTTCCTCAAGGCTAGATTACTGTAACTCATTACTATCTGGATGTCCTAATATCTTAATAAAAAGCCTCCAATTAATCCAGAATGCCGCAGCCAGAGTCCTGACAGGAACTAGCAGGAGAGATCATATTTCTCCTATATTGGCTTCTCTTCATTGGCTCCCTGTAAAATATAGAATAGAATTTAAAATCCTTCTTCTCACATACAAATCCCTTCATAATCAAGCTCCTTCATACCTTAAAGACCTCATAGTACCATATTATCCCAATAGACCACTTCGCTCTCAGAGTGCAGGCCTACTTGTGGTTCCCAGAGTTCTCAAAAGCAGAATGGGAGGCAGAGCCTTTAGCTATCAAGCTCCTCTCCTGTGGAACCAGCTCTCAGCCTGGGTTCAGGAGGCAGACACTCTCTGTACTTTTAAGGCTAGACTTAAAACCTTCCTCTTTGACAAAGCATATAGTTAGGGCTGGCTTCAGGCAACCCTGAACCATCCCTTAGTTAGTTATGCTGCTATAGGCCTAGACTGCCCAAGGACCATTGGTGCACTGAGCTCCCCTACCCTACCCGCCCCCCCCTCCCCCTTCTCTCCGACCTCATGTATATTCCACCATTGAATGTTACTAACCTTGTGCTCTCTCTCTCCCCTAGTTTGTGCTCTCTCCCTCCCTCTCTCTCTCTCTCTCTCTCTCTGTACCTTCTGCAGGTGTCCCTGGTCCTGGAGCTGTTTATCGCTGATGTGCAGTTACTGGCCCCACCAACTTGCAGTGTCTATTTGTTGTTTATTGTTGCTGTTCTTTTCTCTCTGCTCTATCCACTCACCCCAACCGGTCGAGGCAGATGGCTGCCCAAACTGAGCCCGGTTCTGCTGGAGGTTTTTTTTCTTCCGTTAAAGGGAGTTTTTTCCTCTCCACTGTCGCCAAGTGCTTGCTCATAAGGGAATTGTTGGGTTTTTAGTTTTAGTTTTTGTAAAGTGCCTTGAGATGATTTGTATTGTGATTTGGCGCTATACAAATAAAATTGAATTGAATTGAATTGAATTGAATTGAATCCTGTTTCCTTTCACAATTTTGAGAGCGGTAAGTTTTCCTCATCCTGCAAAAGCACGTACACTATCACAACTCGTAAAGGCATGTACCCCTATAAGAGCATCGCATAGGTCATCTCTGAGGAGCTGAGCAAGGTTGCTGATGTTGATGTACCTTGTTCGATTCTGAGTGCCAGATTTCTGACAAAGGGGGCAGTTTATCTTCTTACAACATCCAAGACAAAGGATCATGACATCCGTGTCCTCACTCGCAATAACTATGGTTTGATAGCCATACGGGCTAGCTTGATTTGCATATAGGAGCATACGGGTATCCGCCTCCTCATGGGAAGATTTCAGCTCTTCAACAACATTCCAGTCTTTTTTGGTAAGACAATAGCATCTCTCTCCACAAGTTGCAAATAACTGCTTGTCCTGAAGCTTTACTCGGTTCACTGCTAGCTTTCACTGGTCCACGATGAATGTTATCAAGGCTGTTTTACTGTCTGTATTACTTAACAGCTTTCTCCACTGCATTGCATTGTGTCCCAGGGCAATATTCTTCCATTGAGTGCTACTTGCTGAACCACGATTATATCTCTCAGCACAGTCTATATTCGTAGGTGCCACAAGGTTAGAGTCATCATCTGAACAGTGTATTAAACACTGGCTGTGTAACACTTGCACTTTGTTCTGCCATACTTCTCTATTCTGTGATTTGCATTGCTCTGAAAATAACAGAAATACTGGTTTATCAAGAACAAGAAACATTTAAATATGTGGTGCCTAAAAATAGCATCAGGACTAGAAGTTTCCAATGATGGTATGTGATAGTCTGTGCAAAAAAAAGTATCTAAATTTCAGTCTTGCACTACTTCCATCTCTGCATCTCCACACAATCTTCTTTTTACTTTTTTAAAATACTCACAAAGTTGTTATTGTATTTAACAGGTATCACAGTTCAGTGCTTCACAGTTACACTAGTACCTTGCTTTTAGAACAGAGATAGTTGGTGTAATCTTGATTTGAAAATGCATCAAATTAAACAAAGTTGCAATCACCGGCCATTTTTTCACTCATTTTCACATGGCTGAGTCATAGCTGAATAAGTCGCGAAGTGCTTATAGCCTCCAAGGGTAACACATATCAAAATAAATAGCAGGTCTCACCTTTTCAGATGATGCTAGTGGCCTATATGTACAATGAAGTATGGTGGAGTAATCTTTGAAACTAGCACCAGTGGTTGTTGTTTCTTACTATTTCATATACAGTTCATACATATTTTTTTTAAATTGCTAGGTCATGGATTGTCCCAACATCATGGTTCTGATATCACCAGATTACAGACAGTCTTGTCTGTCATCTAGTCTCATTCCATATCTGAAAAGATATCCCCCCTAACATCAATATCTTTTGAGATAGATATACAAATATGACAATTTAATAGCTGCAAAAAATTGTTTTCTTTAATGTGAAGGCTAATATAAAATGTATACAACAAATATCATGTCAAATTATGACAGCTCTGGATAGCCCTGACTGTCCTGAAAAAACTCATTTGACTCATTTGAAATAGTTACCATGTTTCAAAGTACTTATATGGACTCTATAAACAAACTGGTAACAAAGAGATTTTGCCACCTCAGGTGGTACCAAATTCTGGCTTGGCCCATGGACTACTAAGGTGAGCAGTGGTGGTTGGGTGGGACACATACCATGAGTGTGAAAGATTGGGCTCTATTCCACGACGTGATCTGTCTGGATCTCAACCAGAGAGGTGATGAGGACAAAGTGTATGTTACGCAGTGGGCCAGTCGTGCTGGTGTAGAGCTCTACAGGGTAATCACCAATCGTTTCGAAGCGCATGTAACCGATTTTATTTTGATAAGACTTTGTGAGGACAGGGAGAGAATCGTAGCTCAGCCTAGTCATAACAAATGGAGCGTCCACCCTTATCCTATCTGGCACCGCGATTGCGAGCCTTGGTTTAAAGAGCTGTTTTTCATCCAGTGGGCAGACTGGTATGGCCTGCAAAGTGTGTTTGCTGAGATCGACGAGGCTATCAGGGAGGACAAGGTCAGCAGAGATTTTGAGGGTGTTAGGAGACGTCTGTTATATGATAACATGGCAAATGCTGGGCTCGTGTGTCCGTCACATGCGGCAGCACAAAACCTGTGAGGCCAGACGGTAGGTTTCTGCATTCTAATGCTGTGTGCGCGCAATATATGTTAGTTAGGAGCATGTGTCTTAACAGTGTTTTTTTTATATGTCTGTATTTTTAAATAGAGATTGACGGGCCTCTGTCTCTGTCGGAGTAGTGTTACGCCTTCAACATCATCATCATCATCAGCACAACCCGATCATATGCTGCAAGGGCCTGAAGAGCAGTCTGCTGTTTTTATGAGGACGATGGAGTTGGCTGTGGAGCATCTGCTGTGCCGTGCGTTGGCTCAATGTTGGATGGACAGAGAGAAGTGGTGTTTTGCGTGATCAGTGGACTGGATGTCTTTGGGGGATTCCCGTCAGACTTCCTGGCGCATCTATTTGACCTTGTTCTGCAGAAACTTTGGACAGGTTGTTTCACCCCGGCTCTCTCAGCATACCTGCGCCAGAGCCACATTGATGCTGATGATGCGCGAATCACAGGGGCTGCCAAAGTTATTCTACAAATGCTGAAGACTTCAGAAAAAGAATTTCAAGAATTTTGCAGAAATTGAATGCCTTACGGTTCTGGTAGACACGTGGTTGACGGGGATGGAGTGATAACAGTATGTTGTTTCATACATATATTCATTATCGTTTTTATGTATTCATTAAAATGTCCTGTATTCATTAGTCCCTAGGTATTCGTTATTAGTTGTTTTATGCATGTATTCATTATTGTTTTTATGTATTTTGCATTCTTTACACTTTTCTGTATTCATTATACTTTTATGCATGCATTATTATTATAGTGTCAATTATAGTGTCATCTGCATAGCTGTGGTAATTAATAGTACTTCCTAATGACATAGCCTAAAGGAAGCATGTACAGGGTGAACAGAATTGGTCCTAGCACAGAGCCTTGTGGAACTCCATAACTAACTTTTGTTCGTGTGGAAGGTTCATCATGTACATGAACAAACTGGAATCTGTTCGATAAATAGGATTGGAACCATTTTAACGCTGTTCCTCTGATACCAGTCACATGCTCCAGTCTCTGTAATAAGATGTTGTGGTCAGTGGTGTCGAATGCAGCACTAAGGTCTAGGAGGACAAGTATAGAAACAAGTCCATTATCTGAGGCTAAGAGAAGATCGTTGGTAACTTTTAACAGTGCTGTTTCTGTACTATGATGTGCTCTAAATCCTGATTGAAAATCGATCTAGCTGGCTCTAAATCCTGATTGAAAATCTTCAAATAGTTCATTCCTGTGTAAGTGGTCTGATAGCTGCTTAGCAACAGCTTTTTCTAGGATTTTGTCTTCAAGTAGTCTAGTCGGGATGGGGTCTAAAAGACACGTTGATGATTTCGATGAAGCAACTACTGATGTAAATTCAGAGAGATCTATGGGAGAGAAGCAGTCTAAACATAACTGACCTCTTACAGATGATTCAAGAGCTACTGTAGTAGAAGATTCATTTATTGCAGGTATAGGAAGCATCTGCTGAATTTCATCTCTAATAGTTGTGATTTTATTTGTAAAGAAACTCATAAATTCATCACTGCTGAGAGCTAAGGGAACTTAGACTTTAGGAAACTTGTGACTTTTTGTCAGCCTGGCTACAGTGCTGAAAAGAAACCTGGGATTGTTCTTATTTTCCTCTGTTAGTGATGAATAGTGTGCAGTTCTGGCTTTACGGAGAGCTTTTTCATATGTTAGTAGACTGTTTTTCCAGGCTAGAAAAATTTCCTCTAAATTTGTGGAACGCCACTTCCTTTCCAGCCTTCGTGATGCCTGCTTTAAGGTACGAATATGTAAATTATACCATGGGGCTAATCTCCTCAGATTCACTAACTTCTTTTTCAGAGGGGCCACAGTATCAAGCGTTTCACGCAGTGAGACTACAGCGCTGTCAACAATATGATCAATTTGGTACGGAGTGGGATTGAAGCAGCTGCCCTCCACTATGTTTATACTTGGCATAGATGTAAATAAAGATGGAATCATTTTCTTAAATTTATTAACAGCGTTGTCAGATAAACATCTGCTGTAGTGGAATTTTCTTCCAAACGCTGCATGATCCATCATCTTAAATTCAAAAGTTATTACAGAATGATCTGACAAAACAGGATTTTGGGGAAAAACTATTAGATGTTCAATTTCGATGCCATTGGTCAGAACAAGATCAAGGGTGTGATTGAAACAGTGGGTGGGTTTATTAACATTCTGAGTGAAACCAGTTGAATCTAATATTGAATTAAATGCAATGCTGAGGCTGTTATTTTCAACATCTACATGAATGTTAAAATCTCCCACTATAATGACTTTATCTGAACTAAGCACTAAATCAGAAAGGAAGTCTGGGAACTCAGTTAAAAACTGAGTAAGGGACAGGTGGACGGTACACAATGACAAGTAGAACTGGTTTTTGTGTTTTCCATTTTGGACGCGAGAGGCTAAGAGTGAGGCTCTCAAATGAGTTATAATTGTTCTGAGAATTAAAATTTAATAATAGGTTTGAGTGGAGGGCAGCATGGTGGCTGAGTGCTTAGCACTGTTGCCTCACAGCAAGAAGGTCGTGGGTTCGCATCCCGGCCTTTCTGTGTGGAGTTTGCATGTTCTCCCTGTGCTTGCGTGGGTTTACTCCGGGTACTCTGATTTCCTCCCACAGTCTAAAAACATGCATGTTAGGTTGATTGGTGACTCTAAAATTGCCCGTAGGAGTGTGTGTGAGGTTGTCTGTCTTTGTGTGTCTATATGTGGCCCTGTGATGGACTGGTGACCTGTCCAGGGTGTACCCCTGCTTTCCACCCGAGAGAGAGCTGGGTAGGCTCCAGCAAACCCCCGTGACCCTGAGCCAGGAAAAGCGGGTATAGAAGATGGATGGATGGATGGGTTTGAGTGGAAGATTGCAGCTACCTGTGCTTCGAGGAACATGACAATTTTTATGACTGAGAGGAGTTGATTCATTCAGACTGACATATTCATCCTGCTGCAACCAGGTTTCAGTAAGATCAAGTAGGTGATCAGTTATCAAGTCATTACTAACAGAGATTTAGATGAAAGAGACCTGATATTTAATAATCCACATTTGACAGTTTTGTTTTTCTGATCAATCAGAGGAGTGGTCTTAATTTTTATTAAGTTTTTATGAATAACTCCTGTTATGTTAACATCTGATTTATTTGATTTATATGTTCGAGGAGCATACACAATCTCTATGTGGTTTGAGGGGGGCGGCAGCTCTAAGGAAACTGCAGAGAGGCATTTTAGACTCTGCGTCGCGGTCCCCGCTCTGGATTGTCAGCCTTTAGGTTGGCTAATAAACTCGGCCAAATTTCTAGAGATGAGAGCTGCACCATTCAAAGTGGGATGGATGCCATCTCTCGCTACCAGACCGGGTTTTCCCCAGAAAGTGGCCCAATTTTCTATAAAGCCCACATCGTTTGCTGGACACCACCTAGACAGCCAGCGACGGAACGACGACATGCGGCTAAACATGTCATCGCTGGTCAGATTGGGGAGGGGTCCGACATTAATTTGTTACACACCAACATTATTTTTAGTGACCTCCGATTGGCGTAACCGGTGTCATTGCTGCCGACGTGAATAACAATTTTTCCATATTTACGATTAGCCTTAGCCAGCAGCTTCAGATTTGACTCGATGTCGCCCGCTTTGGCCCCAGGAACATTTGACTATGGTCGCTGGCGTCTCTATTTTCACGTTCCTGACTATGGAAGTGCCAATTATCAGAGTCGGTTTCTTAGCGGGTGTGTCGCTGAGCGGGGAAAATCTATTAGAAACGTGAACAGGCAGGTGATGAGCCGTGGGCTTCTGCTTAGGAATACGTTTCCGTTGGACCGTCTCCCAGGCTTATTTTCCGGGCTGCTCTGGAGCTGCCCTTGGACCGCTAACAGACCCTGAGCTCGGTGGCTCCACACCAGCTAATGGGGCTGGGCTAGCTGGCTTTTGTTCAAAGGAGCCGCGCTTCCAAATCAGTGATCCTCGCCTCCAAGGCTACCAGAACCTTACACTTAATACAGGTATCATTATCGCTAAAGGAGGCAGAGGAATAACTAAACATGTGGCACACCGAGCAAGAAAGAGAGAGAGAGGGAGAGGACATGTTAGCTAAGCTAACTAGCTAGCTAAGCTAACCGGTAGGCTAACAAGCGCTAAGTCAGGAAATAGCAATAAATACCGGTCAAAATAGAAAGGTACTAGACTAGTACCGGAATGTAGCAGTTAATGGATTGTTCAGAGTTCAGAGGTGTGTTCAGAGGTGTGTTAGACTATAGCTAGTCTGTTGCTAATCTGTAGACGAACTATACAACACACACAACACGACACGCTTGCAAGAGGAAGTGATTCACTTACCCGGAAACCATCCAACCAAAGTAAACATGGAGCATCAGCAGCGTCAATAGTTTATACTCATCCTGTAGTCTCTGAATGTATTCATTTTTGACAGGTATCCCTACGATTTATGCCTGTAATTTTGTGAATAAAAAACAAGAGTTTTGAAAAGAAACGTCTCATTGTTTTCTGACATGAACAGAATTTATCACGACCCTGCCAATCCTGGAGGTCTAGCATGCATTAACAAGCTGCGCGCTGCATCAAGTTAGAGCACCCACAGGGGCAAATCCTACATTATCTGATATCAAAAATGATTTATGGGTGCAATAGATGCATACACATTACACGCTACCAGGAAGAATTTTCCCAGATGCCGGGTGTTGGTGGGTGGCCTTGATCGCCAGCATCAGTGTGAACTGGTGGACATGAGCGAATACGCCGCAGAGAATGATAAAGTGCGATATCTTTTTCAAAATATGCATGGGTACGCTGTCTTAAACCAAAGAGTGGGGTCGCTGTAACAAACGCTTATAAGAGCATACGGCCGAGTGGCGTGTGCCTCTTCACTTACAAACGGATGGCGGCACAGAGTTTTACAGCCATCACTTCAAACAGTTGTCGAAAAAGTATAATATTATGCTTTTCTCTACACAAAATGAAACTAAAGCTACCATTGTAGAGGGTTTTAACAGATCATTTAAAGGGCGAATGTGGCGCTATTTAACAGATGTCAATTCATGTAGATATTGTGGTGTGCACAAGGGATGAGGTTACCCAGCATTCCTTGCAGCACTGCTAGTTACTGTAAATAGTTAATCATTTGTGTTCAGTTAGCCTGTTATGTGTGTCAGTTCTCATATCTGTTAGCTGCCTTTAGGTGTCTTCCATGTAATCAATGTGAGGCGAACGGTTTCTTGTCTGCACCATCAGTCAGAAGTGTTGTCTGTTAGTAGACTCCCTCATGTTCTCCCATGTGATGTATGTAAAAAAATAACCAAGCCTGCCTTCTTGGAGTTGTGCGGTGTATGGAACACAGGAAGCTTGCTAGTCTGTTCAAATAAAGGCTGCTGCCAAAAAGCTACAGCGCTCCCTGGTGGTTGTTTCGGGATCGCTGCGCGTCACATTGGTGTCAGAAGTGGGATCACTTACAAGATGGCAGCAAGAAGTCATGAAATTGATGATCTGATCAGACAGCTACAGGAAGAAGGGATGCTCTCTGACAGGACACAGGGAGCTACCTTCAGATGGCTCCCATCCACAACCCTTGATACGCAGCGGAGACAGCCCTCAGAGGGGGCTAGCACACAACGGTTAAGGCTTGTTAAGGAAGGGGCCACGTCAAGAGAACCAGAGCACAGGATGACCGCAGCGCCCCCTGCAGTTGAGCCGGTGACACGGCAGGTTAAGTTGCCCCGCTACAATGGGGAAGAAGTGCCAGATTCCTACCTGGTACAAGTCCAACTGGCAGCCCAGTTCAATGCTTGGACCCCAGAAGAAACAGCGGTTCAAGTAGCCTTGGCATTAGAAGGGAAGGCCCTCCAGGTGTTAAATGACCTTTCCCCAGAAGAACGCTTGCACTGGCCTGCTCTAGAAGGTGCACTGAAACAGCGGTTTGGTCGTAAGACACCAGCAGATGAGGCCCGTGATCGACTGGCAAATCGAAGGCGACAGGAGGGGGAGAGCTTGGGGGCCTATGCATCTGATCTGCTTGCTCATGCCCGCCTGGGGTACCCAACTTTCAACATAGCTGCTAGAGAAGAACTGGCTCTCCATGCATTCACCAGGGGTCTGCGACCTGAAAGGCTGCGGGAGCACATACGTCTGTGTGCTCACACCACCCTGGCCGCGGCACTGACCGAGGCAGAACGAGTCGAGCACATCCTGGGCGCCGAGGCACGTCCTTCTCGGGTTTGCCAAGCTGACCTGGAGGAGGCCGACGAGGGGGAGATGGTCTGTGCAGTAGACCCAGCACCACCAAGACACAGCCAAGGAGATGATGGGTTGCCAGCAAAGTCAAAACGGGACAGGTGTTTCCGCTGTGGAGAGAGAGGCCACATCGCACGATTCTGCCCAGCCCCAGCACCCCGGTTCCTGGGACCACAGAAGCCACAGTTAAACTAAAAAGGGGTGACTCGATCAGGGCAAAGCCACCCCAAGACTGTTCCCCCTCCCTGAAGTCAGCACAAGAGCGACTGGGTCGTCTGGGTGGATTCCATGGACTGTATGTCTCCAGGGGGTCCAATGCAAAGCCCTGGTGGATACAGGGTCCACCATCTCCCTTGTTCGGTCAGGGATACTCCCTGAAACAGATGGAGCAGAACCTGAGGGATGGAATCCCACCGGCCTGAGAATCACCACGGTGACTGGTGAGGCAGCAGAGATGAAAGGGGAGCAACTGCTGCCAGTGACTGTTGGGAGCCAGACTCTCCACCATCGGTTCTGGTTGGCTGAGATCCTAGAGCCATGCATTATTGGCCTGGACCTGCTGAGGCGGATGAGGGCTATGGTGGATGTTCCCAGGTCCACACTATACCTGGGGAGGGAAGCCGTGTCTCTCCATCCTGCTAATGAGTCCAGGCTGCGCCAGGTCGGACCAGCACCTACAAAGAAGCCTCTGTCCCGAGGGAGTGCCACCTGCAGCAGCCACCAGCATCAAGGGAATCTGCCAGACAAGCCAGCGGTCTCAGATGAGACCAGGGCTGCCGTCAAGGACCTACTGGAAAGGAGCCGAGGTGGCTTGGGAAGAGACCAGCAACAGCAGCTAGAAGAGCTACTAGAGGAGCATGTGGATATCTTTGCTGCACGTGATGAGGACTGTACCCAGACTAATCTTGTCCAACATGAGATCAACACTGGGGATGCCAGGCCTATTCGCCTTAGACCACGACGACTACCGCTAGCTAAACAAGCGGTGGCTGAGCAGAAGGTGAGGGAGATGGCGGAGACTGGTATAATTGAGCCATCCAGTAGTCCCTGGGCAGCAGCAGCTGTCCTGGTGCAGAAGAAAGATGGAGCATGGCGATTCTGCATTGATTATAGGCAGCTGAACAAGGTGACCCGGAAGGACTCGCACCCCCTGCCCCGCATTGACGATGCTTTGGACTCTATCGCGGGGTCAAGTTGGTTCAGCTCACTGGACTTGAGGAGCGGGTACTGGCAAGTGGAGCTCGCACCAGAGGCCAGACCCAAGACTGCATTCTCAATTGGACAAGGACTATGGCAGTTTAAGGTGATGCCATTTGGACTGTGTAACGCACCGGCCACCTTTGAAAGATTAATGGATAGGGTGCTGCAAGGCATACCCAACAGCCAGTGTGTTGTGTACCTGGATGACTTGTTGGTGCATTCCAGAGACTTTGGAACTGCCCTAGCCAGCTTAAGGGAAGTGTTCCAGGCCATCCGCCGGGCACGTTTGAAGCTGCACCCCAAAAAGTGTTCTTTGTTCCGGCAAGAGACTGCTTTCTTGGGTCATGTGGTCAGCGCAGCTGGAGTGGCCACTGACCCTGCGAAAGTGGCTGCGGTGAGAGACTGGCCTGTTCCCAAAAGCATTGAAGAGCTGCGTAGCTTCCTGGGCCTGGCCTCTTACTATCGGCGGTTCATTCAGGGGTTTGCTACCATCGCAAGTCCCCTGCACCAGTTGACACAGAAAAGCCGGGTATTTCGGTGGGACGGGGTCTGTACGGCTGCCTTCAAGAGACTGCGGACTGCTTTGATTGGCGCTCCAGTGCTAGCTTACCCAGACTCGCAGCGGCCTTTCATTCTGGACACGGACGCAAGCAATGTAGGCGTGGGAGCAGTACTGTCTCAGGAGGGGGAGAGTGGAGAACAGGTGATTGCCTACTTCAGCCGATCCCTCAGCCGCCCAGAGAGGAACTACTGTGTCACGCGCCGAGAATTGCTGGCTGTCGTCCTACGGATTCGGCACTTCCATCCATACCTGTATGGCCGCAGGTTCATGCTGAGGACAGATCATGCCTCGCTCACCTGGCTGCTGAGCTTCCGGGAGCCAGAGGGGCAGTTGGCTCGATGGATAGAGATGCTACAAGGCTATGACTTTGACATCAACCATCGAGCTGGGCGGGTTCACACCAATGCAGATGCTCTATCTCGACGGCCCTGTGAGGTGGTGAGCTGCCGCCACTGTCAGATGGCTGAAAGTCGGGTTGCTCCGTCACTAGTGGTGGGAGTTCTGCAGGCCGGCAACCCAGAGGATGACACAGAGGCCCTGGAACCCCAGCAGCTCCAGCAGCAGCAGCGGGATGACCCTGTCCTGCAGCACATTCACAGCTGGCTCACAGCAGGCCAGCAGCCGGAATGGGCAGCGGTGTCTGCTATGGACACAGAGACCAAGGCCTACCATTCCCAGTGGTCTAAGTTGCTCCTGAGGGACGGATTGCTGTACCGTCGCTGGGAGGCCCCAAGAGGCCACCGCCACATTCTACAGCTGCTGGTTCCCCGGGGGCTCAGACCAAAGGTCCTGCAGGCGGTCCATGGGTCGGTTGGAGCTGGGCACTTTGGGATTGCCAAGACCCTGCACAGGTTGAGAGCTCGATTTTACTGGCCAGGATGTCGTCAGGACGTGCAGATGTTTGTACATCGATGTGATTCCTGCACGGCACAGAAAGGCCCAAGTCATCAGTCACATGCCCCTCTTCAGCAGTACCAAGTGGGAGCCCCTATGGAGCGGGTGGGGGTGGATGTCCTAGGGCCTTTTCCTACAACTGATGCTGGGAACCGCTACATACTGGTAGCGATGGACTATTTTACCAAGTGGCCAGAGGCATATGCGGTGCCAGACCAGAGTGCAGTGACCACAGCAGAACGGCTGTTGAGATGTTCTGCAGGTTTGGGGCTCCGGAGGAGTTGCATAGTGACCAGGGGCGAAATTTTGAGGCTGAGGTGTTTCACGAGGTATGTCGGCGGATGGGAATCAAGAAGACTCGTACCACTCCACTTCATCCTCAGAGTGACGGGCTGGTGGAGCGATTCAATCACACCTTGGCTACCCAGCTGGCAATCCTCACCAGCCAGCGACAAAGGGACTGGGACATTCACCTCCCCATGGTCCTGTGGGCGTACCGGACTGCTGTGCAGGAGTCCACTCACTGTACCCCTGCCTGCCTCATGTTCGGGAGAGAGCTCCGCACCCCAGTAGAACTGATGTTTGGGTCCCCACCACAGCCAGAGGTGGAGGGGGGGCCTGGTATGGACTATTTGCAAAATATCCGGGACCGCCTTCGGGAGGTTCATGAACTGGCACGCCACTGCTTAACAGATGCTGGGGTCCGCCAGAAGCGGACTACGATACACGGTGCAGAGGGGAGCCTCTGGAGATTGGTGCACAGGTGTGGGTGTACTGCCCAACCCGCAAGAAAGGACTGTCACCCAAGCTCATGAGCCATTGGGTTGGGCCATGTACGGTGCTGGACAGACTGACCGAGGTGACATATCGGGTGAAGCTGGTGGGGCGCAACCGGGCTGTCGTCCTTCATAGAGACAGACTGGCACCCTACCAGCCTCTAGCACCCCAAGTGGAAGGGACTGATGAGCAACCAGATTGCCTTCCCCCAGAGGGGGAACCTCGGAGGTCAAGGAGGCAGCAACGGCGGCTGCCCTCACATCTTCAGGACTTTGTGGTGGACTAAGGGCTCTGGGGACAGTTAGCCCTCTTAGAGGGGGGCTATGTGGTGTGCACAAGGGATGAGGTTACCCAGCATTCCTTGCAGCACTGCTAGTTACTGTAAATGGGGACAAGCTGCTGGTGAAATGGCTGGGGTGGCCTGACAAATTTAACACCTGGGTGCAGACAAAAGATATTCAGAATATATAAGAGAGGCAGCGCCGTGCCACTTGGTCACACAGTAGTCAAAGATGATGTGAACAAAAGCGCCCCACACTATCACAGCCTCACAGGCGCCTATCTTTTGTTGAAAGAGGTGGGAGACGAAAAACGCCATTTGTAGTTGAAAGAGGGAGACGGGCAGTTAGCTTTCATACAAGGGAGTTACACAGGGGTGGAGAAACAAAGACACATTTGAAGACAGCAGGGGGGGACCGTCGACATGTTGATATCTCAACAATAAAATATGGAATTACAGGGTACAGCTGGCCAGACTAATACAACTGGTTGAGCCATATGAAGTCAGTCTCAGCAAATTTCAGTACCCGACTACCTGGGTCAGCTTTCTCTGAAATGATGCCGCCATATCAATAAGAGAGCCTAAGACTGGCACTGTCGGTCACTATGACACTGTTGACAGAATAACTCAGGAATTCAATACCAGATGTATGTTAGACGCTTCTACATTGTTTATAAAAATGCGCTACAGTCATATTTCTCACAGAGTCCACATACTAGGTGCCGAAGGACGGGTGCTGAAATTTAAAGGACGCCTGGTGAGGATATTAGGCTTTGACCCCGATAGGGGGGCGGTCAGGGGTCAGGCGATGCAGAAAGAAAGCAGCTGTCAAGCAGCGCAGAGCAGGGTCCCACCGCAGCAGCAGAAGTGTTCCTAAAGACATATTTTAAGGATGTCGAAGACAGAATTGGATTTGCTTACGGTGCCGTGTACACAGACTATTTCTTTCGCTTTATTAAGATACCCCCAGTTTCCGCCCTCACAGACACAGGCCCAATAGAATTTTACATGGCAGCCAGCGGTGAAGATTACATTGACCTGAATGACACCCATTTGTATTTGCATCTGAAGATCACAAATCCTAAGGGGAGTAACATTGCAAACGGCGCCGGTGGCGTCGGTGAATGATCCTGGCCGCACCCTGTTTTCACAAGTGGACGTGATGCTAGGTGACAGACTAAACAGCCAGGGCTCTAACACCTATCCTAACTGTGCCATAATCGAATGCTTAATCAACTACGGGAGGGACACTCTGGAAACTCAGTTCAGCACGGCTCTATTCACTAAGGACATAGCAGGGCATATGAATAATGTCGCCCTGGACGGAGAAAATACCGGCTTAGGGGCCAGGGGCAGATATACAGAAAACAGCAGGATTGTGGAATTAATTGCCCCTTTACATGCTGACCTGTTTTTTCAATTACACTGAAATACACTGTAGACAGGGTGTCTCTGATAACACACTCAGTCCCGCCAGGGACCAGAGTTTGCTGTCAGGAAAATCTTTATATCAGGCAAATCCCCAAATTTGTCATATTGGGTTTCGTGGACAATGAAGGCTACACAGGCAGTTTTGGCAGAAATCCATTTAATTTTGAGCACATGGACGTCGAGTATTTGTGTCTTGATTGTAAACACCGACCCCTCCTACATGCCGGGACAGCACTGGTTGGCGATATACAGGGGTTGGACAATGAAACTGAAACACTGGCCAAATTTAGTGTTGGAGGTTTCATGGCTAAATCTGACTAGCCTGGTGGCCAATCTTCACTGATTGCACATTCCACCAGTAAGAGCAGAGTGTGAAGGTTGCAGAGTAACAGCACAGTTTTGCTTAAAATATTGCAATGCACACAACATTATGGGTGACATATCAGAGTTCAAAAGAGGACAAATTGTTGGTGCGTGTCTCGCTGGCGCATCTGTGACCAAGACAGCAAGTCTCTGTATCAAGAGCCACGGTATCCAGGGTATTGTCAGCATACCACCAAGAAGGACGAACCACATCCAACAGGAGTAACTGTGGACGCAAGAGGAAGCTGTCTGAAACGGATGTCCGTGTGCTAACCCGGATTGTATCCAAAAAACATAAAACCACAGCTGCCCAACTCACTGCAGAATTAAATGTGCACCTCAACTCTCCCCTCAGCATCTTCAATGGTGCCCCCTCCACTGCCCTGGGCCCCCCCGGCGGCATCCACATCCTCTGCAAGCTCATCATTGTCCATCCCATCCCCGGCTTCACCAATGGGATTTCCAAATCCATCATGTATCAATGCTGCTATCAGCAACTAGAACACCCAGGGCCTCTGCTGTTCCAGGACTTATAGCCATAATAAACGACTTATCGACCTGAGGCCCAGGGAGAGAACACTCTCCCCTAGTGCTATGGCTACAGTCAAAACACGCAGAGTGGCTAAAAGAGTGACAGTTAGACTGTCCAATCAGAGAAATCTAATTCAAATCCGTTGCAGACAGATAGTTTCAGGTCCTACTCAAACTAATTTGAAACTTGCAGTGCTCAATGTCAGATATTTATGCAACAAATCATTTTTAATCAATGATTTTATTTCTTCTTACAATCTTGATTTTATGTTTTTAACAGAAACATGGTTAGATAGTAGGAGAGCAAATGCAGTTCTTATTGAATCCACCCCACCTAATTTTACATTTCTATCAGAAACACGAGAAAACAAAAAGGGTGGTGGCGTCTGTGCCTTTTTTAGGGATAATATGGTTACCCACAGGCTGTCATTTGGGGAGTTACTTATCATTTGAGTATGTATCTTTTAAAATGGAGCAAAAATGATCTCCCTCTGTACTTTTTATTATCATTTACAAACCTGCCCAATGCTGTCAGAATTTTATTGATGAATTTACTGATATGCTTTCAGTTGTCTTCATAGAGTTTGACTGTTTGGTTATTACAGGTGATTTTAATGTTCACATGGATAAGGCCTGTGACTGATATGCCAAAGAACTTTCTGCCGTCCTTGAAATGTATGGCCTTAGTCAGCATGTTAGGGAGCCGACCCATACCAGAGGTCACACTCTGGACCTTGTCATTACTAAGAGTGTTAACACTTCTAATGTCACTGTGATTGATGTTGCTTTGTCTGATCATTTTTGTGTCATTTTTGATTTGTTCATAATTCCCAAAGATGCAACTGGACCTACACTTGTTCAGAAAAGACAGATAAATGATAACACCAGGACACTGTTTATGGAGATGATTAGGTTTGAAAATACCAATTTCTCCACCACCCGCAGGAGGATCCATAAGGGGCCTAGTGGATAGGGGCAGTGGTCGAGGACGGGGATCTTGGCGACCCGATCCCTGGATGCTGAAACTGGCTCTAGGGACATGGAATGTCACCTCACTGGGGGGGAAAGGGGCCTGAGCTTGTGCGGGAGGTGGAGTGGTACCGACTAGAGATAGTCCCCTCCATGCACAGCCTGGGCTCTGGAACCCAGCTCCTTGAGGAGCTAGCTCTCTTCTATTCTGGAGTTGTTCGCGGTGAGATGCGGCGAGCTGGTGTAGGCTTGCTCATAGCTCCCCAGCTCAGCCACCATGTGTTGGAGTTTTCCCCCCAGAGTGAAAGGGTCGTTTCCACGTGCCTTCGGGTCGGGGATAGGTCTCTCACTGTTGTTTCGGCCTAGGGGCCTAGGGGAAACAGCGCTCTACCAACACTCTTTACAGTGGAAGTGGGGAGCTGCTGACCTCGACTGGGGATATTGTCGGACGGTGCAAGGAATACTTCGAAGATCTCCTCAATCCCGTCAGCACGTTTTCATAAGGGAAGCAGGGGCTGGGGATTCGGAGGCTGATCCATCCATCACCCAAGCCGAAGTCACTGAGGTAGTTCGGCAGCTCCTCGGTGGCAAAGCACCGAGGGTGGATGAGATCCGCCCCGAGTACCTCAAGTCTCTGGATGTTGTTGGGCTGACACGCCTGTACAATATCGTGTGGCGTTCGGGGACAGTACCCCTGGATTGGCAGACCGGGGTGGTGGTTCCTCTTTTTAAGAAGGGGGACCAGAGGGTGTGTTCCAATTACAGAGGGATCACACTCCTTGGAGAAGGCATTCGACCGGGTCCCTCGTGATATCCTGTGGGAGGTGCTCCAGGAGTATGGGGTCCGGGGCCCTTTGCTGAGGGCTGTCCAGTCTCTGTACAAACGGAGGTGGAGCTTGGTTCCCATTGCCAGTAGTAAGTCAGACCTGTTCCCAGTGCACGTTGGACTCCAGCAGGGCTGCCCTTTGTCACCGGTTCTGTTCATTACTTTTATGGACAGAATTTCTAGGCGCAGCCTGGGGCCGGAGGGAGTCCAGTTCGGGGACCACAGGATTTCATCTCTGCTTTTTGCAGATGATGTTGTCCTGTTGGCTCCATTGAGCCAAGATCTCCAGGGTGCGCTGGGGCGCTTTGCAACCGAGTGTGAAGCGGCTGGGATGAGAATCGGCACCTCCAAATCCAAGGCCATGGTACTCAACCGGAGAAAGGTGGCTTGCCATCTCCAGGCCAGGGGAGAGATCCTGCCTCAGGTGGAGGAGTTTAAGTATCTCGGGGTCTTGTTCACGAGTGAGGGAAGGATGGAACGTGTGATTGACAGACGGATCGGGGCATCGGCTCATGTTGAAGATCTGTTGAATTCATATACTTCAAGTGTTCTAAATGTCATAGATGTGATTGCTCCTGTTAAAGATAAATTAATCAGGAACAGGCAAAAGCCACTATAGAGAAATGATGACTCGGTCAGGGCACAGAAAAGGGAGTGCCGGAAGGCCGAACAAAGATGGCGTAAATCAAAGCTCCAGGTTCATTATGACATTTATAAGCAGATGTTGTGTGTGTTCAATGAAACTCTACGTCGAAAGAGAGAAATGTATTTTTCTGAAATCATCAACAACAGTAGTAACAACTCACGTGTCTACAGTGAGTAGGTTAACAAACCCTCCATTTCCATTGCCACTGGAACTAATTTCAACATCTAAATGTAATGAATTTGCATTATTTTTTAATTACAAGATTCAGGGTATTAAACAAACAATAAATTGCACAAGGCAGATACCAACTCTGCAGCCATCCAGGAAACACTTGGTAGAACTGACACACTTTACACCAGTAAATGACATAACAGTTGAAGAGATCATCTCCAGTCTGAGCTCATCCACCTGTTGCCTTGATGTTTTACCCACTAAATTTCTGAAATCAGTACTAAGCAGTTTGTTACCACAACTCACTCAGTTAGATAATAACTCATTACAGTCTGGAACATTTCCAAGGGCCTTGAAAATTGCTGTCATCAAGCCTCTCCTGAAGAAGAGTAGTCTTGAAGCTATGGTACTGAACAACTACCGGCCCATATCAAACCTGCCCTTTTTAGGAAAAATCCTTGAAAAAGTTGTTTACCTACAACTTACTGACTTTCTCATGCTAAACAACTGCTTTGATGGTTTTCAGTCAGGTTTTAGGCCCCATCACAGCACTGAAACTGCACTCATCAAGGTGACAAATGACATTCGTCTGAACACCGACGCTGGCAGAGTGTCTGTCTTAGTACTGCTGGATCTAAGTGCTGCTGTTGACACAGTGGACCATGTGATCCTGTTACAAAGGTTAGAGGACTGGATAGGCATCTCTGGTACTGCCCTTAAATGGTTTAAGTCCTATCTTGAAGACAGAAAGTATTTGATTGAAGTTGATAACTGTCTCTCAGGCCAAATGGCGTTGACATGTGGGGCCCCCAGGGCTCCATCTAGGAGACCCCTTTTGTTCAATCTTTACATGTTTCCTTTAGGCCAGTTAATACGCAGCAATAATGTGTCCGACCATAACTATGCAGATGACACTCAGATTTACATTTCACTCACAGCTGGTGAATATGGACCAGTCGACTCACTGTGCCGCTGTATTGAACAGATCACTATGTGGATGCAAAACAACTCTCTCCAAATAAACAGTGATAAGACTGAAATAATCATCTTTGGACCTCAGAAACAAAGAGAAAGTGTCAGCAGTCACCTCGACTCTCTTTCTCTAAAATTTAAAAATCAAGTTAGAAATCTAGGGGTACTAATGGACTCAGATATTAATTTTTTCGATAACATTGTCAGCATTTTACCATCTCAAAAACATTGCCAGAATCAAAGGGATCATGTCTAAACCAGACTTGGAAAGACTCATCCATGCTTTTATCTCCAGCAGGTTAGATTACTGTAATGGCCTGTTCACAGGGCTCTCAAAATGAGCTGTAAGGCAGCTACAGTACATTTAGAATGCTGCTGCTCGGGTCCTGACTAGAACCAGGAAGTACAACCACATTACTCCTGTTCTCAGATCTCTGCACTGGCTTCCTGTCTCTCAGAGAATAGACTTTAAAACAGCACTGCTTGTGTATAAGTCTCTTCATGGCTTACATATGGACATGGATTACATATCTGACATGTTGATGCCATATGAACCATCTTGAACTCTGAGAACATCAAGGACAGGCCTTCTGCTCGTGCCCAGAGTCAGGACTAAACACGGAGAAGCATCATTTCAGTTATATGCAGCTAAAACCTGGAATAGGCTTCCTGATGATGCTAGACAAGCCTCATTTCTGGCAATGTTTAAGTCCAAGCTAAAAACCTTTCTTGCTGAGTACCAGGCGAAACTGTGTGCAGGTCAAACCAGAGAGAACTGCTGTTGGTTTAAGGACAAAGTGCTGCAAATACTGATGATTCGCAGACACTCCTCACCAACACCAGTGAATATCCAAGAGGCCCAGCTCTGTACTGGGACATCCCTTTGACCCAGTGCAGGTGGTGGGAGACAGGCAGCCAAGCTAATATCCCTGCTGGAGAACGACACTCACATGATGCATGAGACTCTGGCAGGAGGCTGGATAGTGATCACTACTGAGCAAATCACAATCTGGCAAATGGTGAGTGGCTGCGGATCTGCTTATTTAGTCACAGTGGCTCTGACTAAATAAGCAGGTGAGGCAGATCCTGATAATTATCGGGCACAGAGCAGACAGAGGTGAACCTAAGTAGATTGATTAAACTAACTTACAACAGACTAAATGAAGGAGTACAGGAAATGAATATTAAAATAAAAGTCTCAAACAGGAAGTCCAAAATCCATCCTAAAGGGCCACAGCTCTGGTCAGTACTCGTTATTCGGCAACATTGCTATGCCCACTAGTACTGACAAAGGAATTCATGCTCAAGAACACAGGCCCCATAATTGGGTCTGATAGTAAGTTCTCACCAGGCGATGGATTTCTGGGGTCCTTGTCTACACCTGAATCACCTTCTTAAGGACTGTGCTCTAGACAGAGATCTAAGATGTTGTTTCTTCAATCCACTCTCCCAGTTTGGGGGTCACAGGCCCGAGGTTGCCGATTACCAAGGGGACCACTATTGCCTTCACCTTCCACTCTAGGTCTTTTTTCAGCCCTTGGTATTTCTCAAGCTTCTCATGTTCCTTCTTTCTGATGTTGCTATCACCTTGGATTGCTACATCTGCCACTACAGCTTTCTTCTGCTGTTTGTCCACCACTGATATGTCCGGTTGGTTAGCCATCACCAGTTTGTCGGTCTCTATCTGGAAGTCCCACAGGATCTTAGCTTGGTCATTCTCCAGCACCTGAGGAGGTGTATCCCATTTTGATCTTGTGGCTTCCTACGGCCACTGAAAAAAAAAAAGGTTAGAGAAAATATATTCTTGGAGATAATGATTGACAATAAACTCCCTAACTGGAAATTCCACATTAGATATATATACAAACAAAAGTGGCAAAAAGTATTGCAATACTAAAAGTTAAACAGTTTTTAGATAACTGCTCACTCTGGATTCTGTATCGTTCATTAGTTCTTCCATATTTAACTTACTGTATTAAGATTTGGGGTAACAATTATAAAACTCTACATCCACTTTTACATCTTACAAAAGCATGTACAGTGTAACTATACATGCTTTTTTCTATATATCATGCCATCTTGATAACTAATTGCTCGAAAGTTTAAAAAAAGTAAATATGGCAGCAGGACTGATAAAGATGTTGAATTGCTCCTAAGTGTGGTGTTGGAGTATAAATTAAACAAAACACAGAAAAATATTGATATTGGGATTCATGTCAAACTAACTATGTGGCCATATTAATAATGTTTTTAGACCAGTACCCAGCGGAGACCTCTAATGACTTTCCTAATCAAAAGAAAAATTTAACTTGGGGCACCCTGACAACAAAAATGAAGGCAGTCAGAGGAAAATATCGACAGGCAGTTGACTCTGGATACAGGCGCAGGCACAGTAGAGTGGTTCTTCTTTACTTCAAAATGTACAAGCAGATTTGGGGTGGTTCTCCAGCCACTACCATGTCATCCGGTATCAAAACTAAAACTTGCTTCATGTATGTATATAAATTGATTATAACAGTATATGTTCATAAATGTAAGTGTTTGTCTACTGGACTGTGTATGACTTGGTTGTTCAGTTTCAGTATACTTTTCTGTATTACTTGTATTTTTGTGATGTTTAGTCCTAGGACTTATTCATAAAATGATTATACTGTCATCGATCGTTCAATGTCAATATGTTATGAATATAGAGATGAGATAAATATAGAGATGATATATGAGCTATATTTATCTCATGTCTATGATGATATATGAGCTGCACTCATCCACCATGCTCATCCACGCATGGTGGATGAGTGGTTAGCACTGTTGCCTCACAGCAAGAAGGTTGTGGGTTTGCACCCTGGCCTTTCTGTGTGGAGTTTGCATGTTCTCCCCGTGCTTGGGTGGGTTTACTCCGGTTTCCTCCTACAGTCCAAAAAACATACATGTTAGGTTGATTGGTGAATCTAAATTGCCTGTAGGAGTGAGTGTGAGTGTGTGAGGTTGTCTGTCTTTGTGTGTTTCTATGTGGCCCTGTGATGGACTGGTGACCTGTCCAGGGTGTACCCCTGCCTTTCACCCGAGAGAGAGCTGGGATAGGCTCCTGCAGATCCCCGTGACCCTGGCTTTCAGGAAAAAGCGGGTACAGAAAATGGATGGATATATGACTAGCTTTACTCCTTTAGATAAGCATGCTTTAAAATATTTCATTTGGGTCTACTTTTTAAAGGCTGAACTGAAGGTTCACCTGCATGAACAGCTGAAGAGAAGGCTGCCAGTGCACGAATGCCATTGAGGAGGACCAATGCCCAAAGAAGAAACTAGTGGAAATCATAGAGACATCTGAAAAGCAAGCATCTGATAATTTTGCTAAAATATCAGACACACTTGATAGTTTATGTGTTTTAAGACCTGTTGTTACAGCACCATTGCTGCCCAGCTATATTTTGAGATGTGAAATGCTAAGTCTCAATTGTGTGTTTTGGTAGCTGTTATATTCAATGAGTTTACAAATGGATTCTATTTGCAAATTACGTAGCACTGAGGTCAGTTCAGTTATTCGAGGCCTGTTGAAGTCTTTGTCTTTGAGTTTACTTGAACATTGTTTTTAGAATAGTTTAGCAGTTGTACCTTTAAAGCAGCTTATTTGCACTACTTTAGTTTATTTTTACTTTACTTGAATGGTGCCAGTGTGGAATGAAAATTTGTACTGCAGAGGCAGTACATTATTTGCACAACTTTTATGTCTTCTAATGTCCTGTGTTAATGACAAACAGGTAATTGGTGTTTGTGTCACATCTATTCAGAAGTAAAACTTCTGATGAGTGTTCAGATGTGTATGTGAGATTAACCCTCTGATGCACCTTCAAAAAAGTCAACATTAATACACAAATGAGACACAAGACAAAAATGTGTTTGGGTGCATCAGAGGGCAATTCATTAATTAAGGGTATTAATCAGGGTATTAATTAGGTATTAAGGTATTAATTAGGGTAATTAAGGGTATTAATCTAAACAATAGTCAAACAATGCCAAATTCAGACCTTGACCAACATGACCATTTGGAATGTGCCTCATTCTGTATGTGAATACAAGAATTCTTGTAAATTAAAACGTTTAACAGCTTAAAATGTAGCCTTAACATCATGACATTGGGTAAAATGTGTTTGGATTTTGAAGTGCTTGCTGTCACCACCATCAAACAGAGACAGCTAACCCTCCTGGTTCTTGTAATGCTCTCGTACAGGGTTTATTTATACATTCGCTTATTCACCGACTTTAACTTTTTTCTGCCTGTGACATGGGCAGAAAATCCTCACCCATGTTCCGAGCTGAAATAACATAAAAACCAATAGCTTCCATCAAGATGAATTATTTCCTTCACTCACAATACTGATTTCTAGAACACATCTGTTTTGACCCTAGGGTCATTATGTGTGTGGGTGTGACGGAGGATGGAGTGGGCGTGGACGTAGGAAGCCCGTGGATTGGACTTCCGGGATTGGTCCAACACTTCCCGGAAGAATGATAAGAAGCCCACGGACTGCTGCTCAAGAGAGCTATTCTCCCACCTTTGCCATTCCCAGCTATTTTGATAGAGATTTCGATTTAGAGTTAGTTAGAGATTAGGTTTTGTTGGTTTAGTGTTCGTAGTAGTTTTCGTTGTCTTCGATTAGAAATATTTAGATATTTAGGCCACGTTTGTGTTTTGTTTTCTCCTGTTTGTTTTAGGAGTTTCCAGGCTAGCGACCTGTAATTTTGTGTTGTTTCTTTTGATTGAGATCGTAGGGCTCACGGAGCGTTTTTGTTTGAGTAGGGCTAAATTAGCGTTTTATTTGTTTTGTACATTCTGTATTGTATTCTGTATTTTGACAGAATAAATATTCTTGTTAATTGTAGTTCGTCTAGTTCGTGTTTGTTGAGAGTGGAAGAGGTTTGGAGGAAAACTCCACAATCTTGTTACACTCCGGCAACCCCTAGGCTGGGGCGTAACATAGATTTGGGGGCTCATCCGTTGCGTTTTCTGTGCCGTTCCCAAAACATAGATTTGGGGGCTCGTCCGTTGCATTTTCCGTGCCGTCGTCCCTTTTTTGTAGTGCTTTTCCTAGCGTGTTCAGTAAGTGTAAACTCTTTTGTCTGTTTCGCAGTTTTTTCTTTTGTGGTGGTGGCAATATGGAGTTCAAGTTAGAGGACTTTACCTTGAGTCCAACTTTGGATAAGTTGGATAGGTGCCGCAAGGCTGATTTGGTGCTAATCGCCAACTTTTTTGATGTGCATGTGCCGATAAATGCAAAAAAAGAGGAGATAAAACAACTCCTCGTGTCAAAGCTGACGGAAAGAGGGTCGTTTGCGGGACCAACTCCCACAGATGGAGTCGGGCCGGGTGATTTGGCAGGTATTCCGACCCCAACTAAGGACCTCCCAGTCCAAGCTGGACTAACCACAGAGGAGTTGAAACTTACTCTGCAGATTACGGAACAAGCAGTTGGAGGTGGAAGCCATGCACCTTAAGGTAAGGGTTCTGGAGTTGGAGCAGGGAGCTGCTTTAGCTGCCAGTCCCTCCTTTCAATCACCTGTTTCACGACCCCACGAAGGCTTTGATGTTAGTAGGCACATAGCTTTAGTACCGCCTTTTAGAGAGTCTGAAGTGGACTCATATTTCAGTGCATTTGAGCGTATAGCTGCCACCTTAAATTGGCCAAAAAATGTGTGGTCTCTTTTGCTACAGTGCAAATTTGTTGGAAAGGCCCAAGAGGTATGTGCATCGCTGTCTATAGACGATAGCTTAGATTATGACAAGGTAAAAACCACAGTCCTCCGTGCGTATGAGTTAGTGCCAGACAAAAATTTAGGAATTGTGAAAAAACTGCTACACAGACTTATGTAGAGTTTGCACGAGAGAAAGGCATTCTTTTTGATAAATGGTGTCAGGCCAGTAAGATTAGAACCTTAGACAATCTGCGTGAGCTCATATTAATGGAAGAATTCAAAAATCGGTTACCAGAGAAAATCGTGCTTTATTTGAATGAGCAAAAAGTCACATCTCTGGATAATGCTGCTGTCATGGCTGACGAGTTTGCACTAACGCATAAGAGCGTTTTTGTTTCCCCAGTCCGGCATGAGCTAAGCTCAGTTGAGGGGAAAAATCCCTCTCCAAAAAGTTTCCGACGTACATTCCCAGTCACCGCTGAAATACGCGAGTGCTTCTACTGCCATGAGCAGGGTCACCTCATTGCTGTGTGTCCCATTCTGAAGAAAAAAGAACAAAACAGAAATGTTAAATCTGCAGTGGCTGGCATCTCCAGTGGCTCTTATACAAACCCCGCCACCTACCCTGCCAATAGTGGGCATGGATGGAAGTAACAAAGTGGACAAGGCATTTAAGCCGTTTGTTACACAAGGGTTTGTTTCTTTGGAAAATGAGTCCACCTAAATACCAATTACTATCCTGAGAGATACTGGTGCAAAGCAGTCTGTGTTACGTAATGACGTACTACATTTCTCGGCCCAGTCTTACTGCGGGTCCGACATCTTAATATGGGGAGTTGAAATGAATGTGGTACGTGCCCCATTACACTTTGTTCAACTGTCATCCCAATTTCTGTCAGGCAAGTGTAAAGTTGCCATTCGAGAAAAATTGCCAATCGATGGGATAGATCTTATCCTTGGGAATGATTTAGCTGGCGGACAAGTGTTCCCGTCGCCGGAAGTGATCGAAAGTCCGATCGCTTCCGCATGTGTGTCAGATGACTCTGTGTTAAACTCACCTGTAGTATTTCCCATGTGTGCTGTAACCTGTGCTCAAGCACGAAAGTTTGGAAATTTGGTGGATCTAAGTGATTCTTTTATGAGCACTTCTGATCCCCCAAGTGTTGTACCTACAAAATATGAAAAAGAAGAATCTGTGTGTGTTGAACTACAACCTGATGACAAAACACTGTCTCTGTCGGTGGACAGAGAACAGCTAATTAAGGCACAACAAGCTGATGTTACTTTGTCTTCCTGTATGTCTCTTGTGAAAGGTGAAAACTGTAAAAGAGATGTGTCTTACTTTGTGAATGATGGTGTGTTGATGCGACGTTGGACTCCGAGCTCTGGTAATGTACGCGACTCTGTTTGTCAGGTAGTAATACCCCAACCCTTTCGTTTCCAAATTTTGACATTAGCACATGATCACAGTATGGCAGGACATTTGGGAATACGAAAAACATACAATCGTATTCTTCGTTACTTCTACTGGCCCGGACTCAAGTCCGATGTGGTAAAATTCTGTCGTTCCTGTCATACATGTCAAGTGTCCGGTAAGCCCTACCAGGTAATTCCTGTTGCCCCATTAAAACCAATTCCTGTAATTGGAGAACCTTTTGAACACGTCATTATTGAGTGTGTTGGTCCGTTGCCAAAAACCAAATCCGGAAATCAGTACATCCTTACAATAATGTGTGCTGCCACTCATTACCCCGAGGCAGTACCACTTCGAACATTAAAAGCTCGTGCCATAGTCAAGGCACTTGTGAAATTTTTCTCCACATTTGGCTTACCTAAGCATGTTCAAAGTGATCAAGGTTCTAACTTAATGTCGAAGGTTTTCGCTCAGGTCATGGCAGAGCTCAAAGTCACACACCGCACGTCTAGTGCATATCACCCCGAGAGTCAGGGTGCACTGGAAAGGTTTCATCAAACATTGAAAAGTATGTTACGAAAGTTTTGCTCCGAGTCAAGTGGAGATTGGGACGAGGGGCTTACCATTGTTGTTGTTCGCCGTGAGAGAAACATGCCAAGAGTCGCTAGGATTTAGTCCGGCTGACTTAGTTTTTGGCCACACTGTGCGTGGACCGTTACGTTTGCTCCGTGAAACATGGCTTTCAGAGAAGCCAAGCCCTGAAAAGAATATTTTGGACTATGTTAGTTCATTCAGAGAAATACTACATCATGCTTGTGATGTAGCGCGTGAGTCCTTAGTCAAGGCACAGTCCAAAATGAAGGACCATTATGACAAAAAGTCGGTTACACGGACTTTTCAGCCAGGTGACCGCGTGTTAGTTCTGTTGCCCGTTGTTGGTTCCGGCTTACAAACAAGATTTTCTGGCCCTTACGTAATTGACCGAAAGCTTAGTGAGACTGACTACGTAATTCAGACTCCAGACCGAAAGAAAACCTCTCTTGTCTGTCACGTCAAAATGCTGAAGCAGTATGTTGGTCGAAAGGAAGAACTTTCTTCTCCAAAACCAGTTCCTGTTACCCCCGTGTCTGTCACCTGCCCATCATACAAACCCAGTGATGACGGGTTAAGTGACAGACATGATTCTGTCCCCTGTGTACGTTTTCAGAACTCGGAAATTTTGAACCAGTTAGACACTCACTTAGCGTATTTGCCAGAACCCGCCCGAGCTGACATTCATCAGCTCATTAACAGTTACCTAGCACTTTTCAATGACATTCCCACTCAAACTAACGTATTAAGTCACGATATCGATGTGGAACTTCATAAACCCATTAAGCAACATGCTTACCGTACTCACCCAGAAAAATGTGCAATAATGCATCAAGAAGTAAACTATCTTCTAGACCATGGTTTCGCTGTCCCAAGTATTAGCCCTTGGAGTTCGCCGTCTCTTCTGGTTCCTAAACCTGATCAGACGTTTCGGTTTTGTAATGACTACCGAAAGGTAAACGCCGTTACAAAACCAGACTCGTTCCCGTTGCCACGTATGGATGACTGTATCGACCGTGTGGGTGCCGCGAAATACGTCACAAAACTGGACCTGCTTAAAGGTTATTGGCAAGTTCCTTTGAGACCTCGTGCTTCAGAAATTTCTGCGTTTGTGACTCTGGACCACTTTCTGCAATACACAGTCATGCCATTTGGACTTCGAAATGCACCAGCCACTTTTCAGCAGCTGATGAACATAGTACTGTCAGGTGTGGACAATTGTGAAGTGTACTTAGATGACATCGTGGCATATTCTGACACCTGGTCCGCACATTTAGACACGCTAACAAAAATGTTTGACAGGTTAAAACAGGCTTCCCTTACGCTCAACTTAGCTAAATGTGAATTCGGCAAAGCAACCTTGGAAAACAGGTTGGCCAGGGCCACGTTGCTCCCATTGCTACCAAAGTGCAAGCAGTACTTGAATTTCCAGCCCCTCTGACACGCCGTGAGCTCCGCTGATTCTTAGGAATGGCTGGATATTATAGAGCATTTTGCAAAAACTTTTCTGAAGTAGTAGCTCCTCTCACGAGCTTAGTAAGTCCAAAAACTCCGTTCCAGTGGTCAGAGAAATGTCAGTCTGCTTTTGAGGCCGCCAAGGCTTTACTTTGTAGTGCTCCTGTTCTTGCTGCCCCAAACTTCGCCCGTCCATTTAAGTTGGAGGTGGACGCTAGTGCTCTTGGAGCAGGTGCTGTACTCCTACAGGAGGATGATGTGGGCATAGACCATCCAATTTGTTATTTCTCGAAGAAATTCAAGAAACATCAGCTGCATTATAGCACCATTGAGAAGGAGGCATTAGCCTTATTGTTAGCATTACAACACTTTGAAGTGTATGTTGGTTCCAGTTCACAGCCGACCCTCGTCTTCTCTGACCACAACCCTCTCATCTTTTTGACTCGAATGCAAAGCAACAATCATCGTCTTATGCGCTGGTCCTTATTGTTGCAGGACTACAATATGGAGATCCACTATAAAAAAGGATTAGAAAATGTTATGGCTGATGCACTATCCCGATGTTAAAAATAGAAAAAAAAAAGAGTCAAACATTTTCTTGTGAAAATGTTTGACTTTAGGGGGGGAGGTGTTATGACCCTAGGGTCATTATGGTGTGTGTATGTGTGTGGGTGTGACGGAGGATGGAGTGGGCGTGGACGTAGGAAGCCCGTGGATTGGACTTCCGGGATTGGTCCAACACTTCCCGGAAGAACGAAAAGAAGCCCACGGACTGCTGCTCAGAAGAGAGCTATTCTCCCACCTTTGCCATTCCCAGCTATTTTGATAGAGATTTCGATTTAGAGTTAGTTAGTTAGAGATTAGGTTTTGTTTCGTTTTGTAGGTTTAGTGTTCGTAGTAGTTTTCGTTGTTTTCGATTAGAAATATTTAGACACTTAGGTTACGTTTGTGTTTTGTTTTCTCCTGTTTGTTTTAGGAGTTTCCAGGCTAGCGACCTGTGATTTTGTGTTGTTTCTTTTGATTTTGAGATCGTAGGGCTCACGGAGCGTTTTTGTTTGAGTAGGGCTAAATTAGCGTTTTGTTTGTTTTGTACATTCTGTATTGTATTCTGTATTTTGACAGAATAAATATTCTTGTTAATTGTAGTTCGTCTAGTTCGTGTTTGTTGAGAGTGGAAGAGGTTTGGAGGAAAACTCCACAATCGTGTTACGCTCCGGCAACCCCTAGGCTGGGGCATAACACATCTTAGACCATATGTCTGAGACCATAAAAAGTGGTCTTAAGAAGACCTACTACAGCAACAATAAGATCCTCTTACAAATCAGATTAGTTACAAAATGCTCTAACATTAATTTCCTGTAAGGACTAACTTTTTAAACTCTGGTATAGCATAGTAGTAATAAGGGGGTTCATTTTGCTGATAAGATCTATATTTTGATATGAAGTTAATAATTAAGGGCCCCTCCCATAATAAAGGGTGTTTTCCCCTATTAAATATAGCCTCCGCCCAATAAAGGGTGTTACCCCTAATAAATGATGGCTCCCTTAATAAATAAAAGTTGCCTCCCATAATAAAGGGTGTTTTCCCCTATTAAATATAGCCTCCGCCTAATAAAGGGTGTTACCCTAATAAATGATGGCTCCCTTAATAAATAAAAGTTGCCTCCCATATTAATAATGGGTGTAGTTTAAAATGTTTTTATTTTAAAATAAAAAATATTAGGGAGGACTGAAGGGTGTTTCCTATAACGCTGCAGTAATGGGAGTGTTTTTTAAAGATAAGTAGAAGTTCGTTTTGCTGTTGGGTGTGTGTGTAAAATCTCGTAGACGCCATTTTAGTGCCATGTCATAGTGACGTCAGTAGGTATGAGTGGGCCACGCTAGAGTTAGCAATGCAATGCATTAGCATTCAGACCGCAGAGTCGTCCACACCGTTTGGGCTACACTGAATCGCGTAAAACAGCGGAGAATCATGTTCATCTTTCACAGAGGTACAGTGGGTACGGAAAGTATTCAGACCCCTTTAAATTTTTCACTCTTTGTGTCATTGCAGCCATTTGCCAAAATCAAAAAAGTTCATTTTATTTCTCATTACTGTACACTCAGCACCCCATCTTGACAGAAAAAAACAGAAATGTAGAAATTTTTGCAAATTTATTAAAAAAGAAAAACTGAAATATCACATGGTCATAAGTATTCAGACCCTTTGCAGTGACACTCATATTTAACTCACATGCTGTCCATTTCTTCTGATCCTCCTTGAGATGGTTCTGCTCCTTCATTGGAGTCCAGCTGTGTTTAATTAAACTGATTAGACCTGATTAGGAAAGGCACACACCTGTCTATATAAGACCTTACAGCTCACAGTGCATGTTAGAGAAAATGAGAATCATGAGGTCGAAGGAACTGCCCAAGGAGCTCAGAGACAGAACTGTGGCAAGGCACAGATCTGGCCGAGGTTACAAAAGGATTTCTGCAGCACTCAAGGTTCCTAAGAGCACAGTGGCCTCCATAATCCTCAAATGGAAAAAGTCTCTTCCTAGACCTGGCCGTCCAGCCAAACTGAGCAATTGTGGGAGAAGAGCTTTGGTGAGAGAGGTAAAGAAGAACCCAAAGATCACTGTGGCTGAGCTCCAGAGATGCAGTAGGGAGATGGGAGAAAGTTCCACAAAGTCAACTATCACTGTAGGCGCTTTATGGCAGAGTGGCCCGACGGAAGCTTCTCCTCAGTGCATGAAAGCCCGCATAGAGTTTGCCAAAAAACACATGAAAGACTCCCAGACTATGAGAAATAAGATTCTCTGGTCTGATGAGACCAAGATTGAACTTTTTGGCGTTAATTCTAAGCGGTATGTGTGGAGAAAACCAGGCACTGCTCATCACCTGCCCAATACAATCCCTACAGTGAAACATGGTGGTGGGAGCATCATGTTGTGGGGGTGTTTTTCAGCTGCAGGGACAGGACGACTGGTTGCAATTGAAGGAAAGATGAATGCGGCCAAGTACAGAGATATCCTGGAAGAAAACCACTCAGGACCTCAGACTGGGCTGAAGGTTCACCTTTCAACAGGACAGTGAACCTAAGCACACAGCTAAAATAACAAAGGAGTGGCTTCGGAACAACTCTGTGACCGTTCTTGACTGGCCCAGCCAGAGCCCTGACCTAAACCCAATTGAGCATCTCTGGAGAGACCTGAAAATGGCTGTCCACCAACGTTCACCATCCAACCTGACAGAACTGGAGAGGATCTGCAAGGAAGAATGGCAGAGGATCCCCAAATCCAGGTGTGAAAAACTTGTTGCATCATTCCCAAGAAGACTCATGGCTGTACTAGCTCAAAAGGGTGCTTCTACTCAATACTGAGCACAGGGTCTGAATACTTATGACCATGTGATATTTCAGTTTTTCTTTTTTAATAAATTTGCAAAAATTTCTACATTTCTGTTTTTTTCTGTCAAGATGGGGTGCTGAGTGTACATTAATGAGAAATAAAATGAACTTTTTTGATTTTGGCAAATGGCTGCAATGACACAAAGAGTGAAAAATTTAAAGGGGTCTGAATACTTTCCGTACCCACTGTAAGTCTTGTCTATATACCATTTTAGCATTATAGAGAGAGAGAGAGTGGTATCTTGTGTATTGAATGAAAATTAATGTTGGCATAATTGGAAAAAGCGTAACATCTGACAGGTGACGATCCAAGCAGCCTGCGCGAGAGCAAGTCATTGTCTAAACCTGGTGTGTAGTTTTCTTTACTTTTCATTCATTAGCAATGTTCTTAACATTAGTACATGTAGTGATAATGAAAAAACGTGTTTTGCCAGGTGATGAAAATGCAGTGACGGGTTTGGTAAATGAGCATGTGGTTGATGACGTTAATAAAGGTGAGAGATTATTTTTGTAAATGTTTCTTTTATGTAGTCGTGAGTCTAGAGTGTTGTAAAAACGGGGACGTTTTAAGGTGAATATAGACGTTGTATGTGATGTTATACGATGCATTTAGGCCAGATTACAAGATCGTCCTTTTAAAAATGGCGCCTAATGACGTGTTTATTTTTACAGAAAATGTACCGACGAGTCAGCGGCCCAGAAAAAGTCTAAAAAAAAGACCCAGAGAGCTGCTAGCAGGTAGGTAAAATGCTAATATAGAACATTCGATGTTTAACTGGTTTTTTAACGTTTGAGGGTTAATCTACAGAGGAGGGTGGAGTTCATACAAGACACGTCCCAGCTGCAACGGTCAGCTCACGACAGGGAGCGCTTGCACCGCCAGGTCAGCAGAGGGAGCTGCAGGTACCCAGGAACGGGGCTATATCCAGGGGTGTCCAGCAGAGGGAGCTGCAGGTACCCAGGAGCCGTGCAACATCCAGGGGTGGCCAGCAGAGGGAGCCACAGGTACCCAGGAACGGTGCTATATCCAGGGGTGGCCAGCAGAGGGAGCTGCAGGTACCCAGGAGCCGTGCAACATCCAGGGGCGGCCAGCAGAGGGAGCCACAGGTACCCAGGAACGGTGCAACATCCAGGGCTGGCCAGCAGAGGGAGCCACAGGTACCCAGTAACAGTGCTATATCCAGGGGTGTCCAGCAGAGGGAGCCACAGGTACCATTGAATAGCACAATATTCATCAGTGAGCAGCATAACGATGATGGGGGTAGGATGAAATAATGTATTTCAATGCTATCTAAATACAATGTGTATATATTTATATACTGTATTTTTAAATATATATATATATGTGTGTGTGTGTGTGTGTGTGTGTGTGTGTGTGTTTGAAGATTTGCTGGGGTATAAAAGACTGAAATACTCTACAACACCCGGCACAGATGAGCACAAAAGCCTGCTTCTGAGACCTTTCAAGCAACACAGCTCCTGGAGAATCTGAACGCTGCACAAGCTCACGAACTGCAGGACATCTATTCATCATCAGGGGCATCTCAAGGTGATGTGAATTTGATATCTTCAAGTCTGTTATACAGTGACTGTGGGTCAGGACATAACTTTGTACATACAGCAGCAGCAGCAGCAGACACTCATGACTCGGCCTATGGTTGTGGTTTTGGTGCTGGTATAGAGTTATTTGATATTCTAGATGATTATTTGTCCTCCTTACGAAATACAGCTACAACCAGTGGGGCTGCCAGCTCAGAATCTTCTTCTTCTTCTTCATCTGAGACAACTACTGCTGTTGTTTACACAGACATAGCATCACAGAATAGTGCCGGTGAACACACTTCTTCATCTGAGACAAATACTGCTGTTGTTTACACAGACATAGCATCACAGACTAGTGCCGGTGAACACACTTTCTTTCTATCACAGCCCAGCATAAGCCTGCTGTCAGACATCAGGGATACTCTCAGAGAGAATGGTAAAAAGCTTGATTGTATACATAGAGAGATAGTGCAGGCTCGCTCAGAGTGTGCACAGCTAGGCTTATATTTTGTAAACAGTGCAGAACTACGCCTATCACACATGATCAACACACATAAAGTAATGACTACTTTTTTAGACAAAACACAATAATTTCTTAAAATGGACAGGGTCATCAACCAGAACGACAACACCATGTCTGCAGATAGTGAACACCCTAATTTGAACATGTCTGCAGATAGTGAATACCCTAACTGGCCCATATTACATGCTAGATTCCAACGCAGGGCTGCAGAGATTCGTGAGAAAGATGCTTATTTCAGACAACTATTGAACATCCCACCATCACCACCACCACACTCTGAATATCGTAATATTGTAATATCACCATCTGAATTCCTCAATTGGTCTGAAAATACACGTATGAAAACAGAGCAACTCAAAAGAAAAATCGAACAATACCATCAGACTTCTCTGGCTAAACGGGGGTCTTAGCAGCTTCCACAGCTCCACCTGTGGATGCCACAACATCAGCTTCCACAGATACAGCTGTGGATGCCACAACATTAGCCTTAGCATCAGCATCATTAGCTAGTGAACAGAGTGTGGATGTGCTTGATCAGAGCAGCAGCTCTGATGGTGGTGTTGGTGGTTTGGTCGGTACAGCAAGCTCACAGCTCCCTTCATCTAGTTGTTGTTGTTGTTGTGCTGGGTCAGCAGTCGATAGTTCACAGTGTGGAGCAGGAGCCATCAGTGTTAGGAACATTCCTATCTATGATGCCTTGGAGCTAAGACAGCCGATTAATTTCAGCGATATAGACATAGACGACAATCCACAGGGTGTGCCAGCGTTAATCAGGGAGAGGTTGGTTGAAGTGATAAATAGAGCTATTGATGTATCGCGAGAGGGTAGTGTCTTAAACATTGTATTGAGGGGTCCATCATTGGTTAACGATGTGCAAGTTATTTTGAGGTCAGAAAATGGTTATGACATTGATAATTTTACAGACGAGGTATGTCAGGTGATACAGAGTAATGATGAGTCGCTGACTGATGATGGTCTCGAGTTTGTGGTGAGTGTGGCGCAGCAACGTAGCGGCGGCGGCACTAGGTTGAAGCTTGGTCGCGTTCCCTATGATGAAATTTTGGCAAGAAAGGGTAAGCATTTGTACACACCAAATAATGACGGCACAGACAATAATTTATGTTTCAGCATGTGTGTTATTCGTTCAAAAAATCCCTCTATGGTCGATGCTGAAATCTTACACAATGCTAAAGAACTACACAAATCAGTAGGGCTTCACCACACACAGCAGGTATCGTTTAGCCATGTTGCTAAATTTGAGAGAGAATTAGGGGTGAAAATTATAATTTTCCATCATAGCGGGGGTAGAAAACAACCAGACTGTTTTCAGACACACGTGGCTCCTCATCCAGAGACTATATGGCTGTATCTTTATAATGAGCATTATCATTTGATAGCAAATCCTAGGGGTTTTTTTGGGGCATCGTATGTTTGTGAGTATTGTTATAAGACATATGAACCCCGCTAAAACATTGTTGTAAACACCTGTGTAATGTTTGCTTTACACTATGCATACAGCATCCAGGCCCTAGTGTTAAATGTGATGACTGTAAACGAATCTGTAAATCCCAGCAGTGTTTTCAGAACCACAAATTACAAGACCCAGTCCACGGTATCATACCTTGTGACACTATGCGTCACTGTGATGAGTGTGGTATGATATACAGACGCGCCAGGCAAAAAGCCGAAAAGCACAAATGTATAAAGCCTCGATGTGATCACTGTAGAGCCCTCATAGGAGACGGGGTACACAGGTGTTTCATACAACCTACACCGCCTAAAGAAGATGATGAGACATCCCCTCCTAAATACATTCTGTACGACTTTGAAACTAGATACAGGGATGGTAAACATGAAGCCGTTATGGCATGTGCCACTGTGATGGATGAGATGGATCCGTTTCCGTCTTGTTTCAGAGGTGTTGATTGTGTGGCAGGGTTTGTCAGATATTATCGCCGTAAAAGATATAGAGGTCATACATTTGTAGCACACAATGCCTCAGGTTTTGACAACTATCTAGTGCTTGAATATTTTGTACGGCAGCGCATTACTCCTTATGTGATTATGAAAGGGAGCAGAGTAATTCTGATGTATGACAATGACTATAGTCAACGGTGGATTGATTCCTTCAGCTTCCTGCCTATGAGTCTGTCTAAAACACCTGCAGCTCTTGGTTTTGAGAATGAAATAGGGAAGGGTTATTTCCCACACAAATTCAACACTGTTGAGAATGAGATTTATGTGGGATCTTACCCGGAGCCCAAATTCTATGGTTATGAGCAAATGTCCCAGAGTGAACAGGTGAAATTCATGAGCTGGTACGACATTGTTAAAGACACACGCTTTGACATGCAGGCTGAGATGGCTCGTTATTGTCGCAATGACGTTAATGTGCTGCGTAAGGCCTGTGTGATCTATCGCGATGCATTCATGCAGAGTACCCAGGTAGACCCTTTTGCTTTCACTACACTGGCATCAAGCTGTATGGGTGTGTTTAAGACGCTGTTCCTGCCTTACAATACTCTTGCTCTCACGTACGATGGAATGTATCTGGAGTGCAATAAAGCATTTTCAGATGTATCTATCCAGTGGCTGG